>NC_064874.1:67841056-67938556 GCF_943734745.1 Anopheles darlingi
TGACAACAACACAAAAGGGTATCATATTTCACACGCCCATAGCTTTTATGAGCATAATAAAGTAAAATAAATATGAATTTATGGTGTAGGCAAACCACGCCGAAGCGAGGGCCTCAACTCGAGAGCCATTATCTCGAAATAAAAAGGCCTTCATGTCTTCCTTCTTCGCTCGAGACTCCGCTGCTGGTGCTGGTACTGGTGATGTTTTGTTTTTCGGAGCGCATGAAATAAGAAGGAAACCCCTTTACTTGTTGACGATAAGCCGTGGGATTGTTGTTGGTAACAAAAGGAGATTTAGCAAAAGTCCAAAGTAATAAAACATCAAAAGCAGATGCTCGTCAGATGGATTTTAGCCAAGGGGTTGCAGAGGATTGCCTGTGCTTTTAAAAGCACAAGATGAAATCCAGTTACTTACCCTAAAGCGATGCTGCAACATAATTTGTTTCGCGTTGAATCAATTAGAAAATAAACTGACGACGGAAACTGGAAGCACTTGGATCAAATGCGCTGCGGAACCGTCCCCAAGAGTGCCGACCGGCACCCTGGCCAGTAGATGCTAATCGTTCTCGGGATAAACTTGTGCAAAGTCCAATCAAGCGCGCGCTACACAGAAGTTTGCTTAATCGATTCCTCGGCGAGCTCCGCTGCACAGCGGAATAGAAGGGAGAAAAGCAACAGTGAAGCAACCGAACGGATTGGGAACTGCTTTTTAACGAATTAAGTCGTCCTGAACTTTGCAATCCACAGTCGCCAGTCGCCAGTCGATCGAGTTCGATTCAAATGAACAAATCGCACTCGCTCTTTCTCCTCCATTTCCATTTGTCTCGGAACACTCTGATTAAATTGATAACCGACGGGTGTCCCCTGGGCACCGTTCAGCGCGCAGCGCGTAATCCGCAACGTCAATCCGTGGTCATTAGAGAGTTTTCTATTCCATTTTCTCGCTCTCTCTCTCTCTCTCTCTCTCTCTCTCTCTCTCTCTCTCTCTCTCTCTCTCTCTCTCGACCTTTTTCTGGTTTACTCATTTTCGCGCGTTCAATCTCTGTGCTGGGTTCAATCAGATGGAAGCCATTTTGATAAGCACAAAATAATTACTATCGATTATTTAGTGTGAGTGTCGCTCTACCAACCGCTTATCATTTGCTATTTCGCGCAAAGTAGATATGAACAATCGGGATCTGGCTTGCATTTACTCAACAGGATGAGGTGTCTAATGATCTTTCTCCCACCCGCAAGAATCTTTCATCAATCATCAGATAGTTTAATCGATAACATATCGATCACATGCAGTGTTGATGTAGCATTGGTAGAATGAAACACTTATTTCTACTTAGAACTGTCTGCAGCTGCATGCAGCTCAATCCCACATGTGATTCAACCAATTATTGACAATTATCGGACATCGGATCTTACACCCATGCACACCATATAATTAGGGTGTCATTCACAGATGAGGTTTCCAAGGGTAGAAAGGCCAAGAAAGGCCAAAAAAGCTTTCGTGGGAAAACCGAAGATACCAAAGCAAACGCTATGCTCATTCGCATTCAGCCAACATTCCGCTTACGAAGTAAGATAAGACCTCTGGCGATATCTCACCGGCCGTGGAGTTCATCGAATATTCGGGACCAAAATCGATAGCGGGAAAGGCTGCGCGCGAGCTCGAGGGTGGTGGTTTGTGTTTGATGAAAGATTAAGATAATCATTCCCCCCACACCCCTTGGTTCGTGACCATGCTTATTTCATTTGCACGAAAGGTTATCGATGATTGAATCAATTAGGGTCAGCTGAGGATGCGAGCATCGAACGTTTCGTGGAACCTCCGCCAGAAATTTCTGCACCGTAATGAGGCAGCAAATGGACGGCACAACGGTCATGCCTCATACCATCATGTATCATCCACCCGGGAAAGCTTTTATTCTCTTTTATGGATGAGGAGGCAGCTCATCGTTTTTAAAATTATGACCGATGACGAGCAATAAGTTAAGCGCTCGCTCTGTGTGTTGCTTGCTTGGGCACTTAATCACGTTAAGTAATCATGGAAGCCACCACCACCAACCAGAAGCCCATACCGTGCCAAGTGCTGCTGAGTAATTTAATATTTATTAAAAACTTACAACTACTCCCGGGGCTTTTGCTTTTTTGGTGCCGTGTTCAAATTTTTCCCAATCTCGGGTAAATATGTCACTCTCCGGGGAATTGGCCCCGGGCTTGGCTTGGTAGTAGAAGCCTCGGCTGGAAGCCGAGGGCTGGTCGGCCTCATAACTTAGAACATCAAATTTAATCTAACTAGAGATGACCGCCGGAGCAGCGGTTGCCAGCAGCTGCTTTTATTTTATTTTTAACGTTTTGCTGCAGCAACCCCTCCCTCCGTGGCCGTGGCCACTCTTCCTTCGCGAAGGTCCAGGTCCGCGGTCTTTGATTCCCACATTTCTTAAAATCTTTCCCAGGGTTTCCGTTTCTTTTTTTTCCTTTCGGTCGCTCCTTCTGCTCCTTTACGTCTCGCTTTATCGCCATCGCCGCTCGCCGGAGTAACTTTTTCATTTCATTCAATCCTCTCGAGAGCTCTGGGGTGGGGTGGGGCGGTAGCCAGTCCGCTTCTTGGAAGTTGTTGGATGGAAGTTTGTCTTTTCGCATTGTTACAGTCGTGCCCGCAGTCCAATCGCGCGCGCTCTCTCTCAGTACTGCATTGCCCGCGGTGCTGTGGTGGGAACTCGGCAGCCACTCACCCCAAGACCATTTCCCCCTTCCCCCCGGCGCTGAAGGCACTAGAGAATCGTTGCAGAAAGCATAAGAACGGAGGAGTGCCTCTCGAGAAAGTTTGACTCGACAGTACATGATTACGTGATGAAATATTCACGCGCATTCCACGAGCGTGGCCACCGACTCGTTGCATGCTCTCTGCTTCCGGTCGGTCCGTCGCTGAAAGTAATGCGTCGTCCAATTTCCGCACTCGCCGTGGAAGGGAGGAAGAATGGAAAATTGTTTTCGTTTATTTCTGTCAAATTTTCAACGTAACGCTCCCGGATGGACAAACATTTTGACATAAAATGGAACAACGCATCAATCAAAAACGCAACCGGCCATTGTTGCTAGCAAACCAGGCGTACTCCAGAGGCGTACTCTTCATTTGTTTGCAATTTAATTAGTTTTCTGTTTCCGTTCAAAGGCCCAATTACCCCGATTTACATTCAACGCGAATGTATGCCAACTGCTGCAATCGCTCGCGAAACAAATAGTATACAATCCGGTGCCAAAAACGCGGCTCGCAATGACTCACCGAACGCACTCGAAATCAGACCTCCCATCACCCCCTCCCTCGACTTGGCTTGGCAGCACTTCAATTTACATTGCTCAAAAAGCTGATCCTCGAACAGAAAAGCCTCCAAACGGGCGGCAGTCCACTTACTCACCATGCCAACGGGCGCTGTCCACGGTGTCCGTTTCGCATTCACCAGCCTTGGAGCTCCGGGAGAGGAGAACAAGAGAAGCGCTAAAAATAGATAACAGAACACGAGACAGCAAACAAAACAGCAAAATAAAAGCAGGGCAAAAAACCAAATGGGCTTTCCGATGGTTATACTAACTCGACAAACGGAACGAGCACAGGATTTCGAAATTTGTTAAAACCGCCCCCAACGGTCAACGGTGTAGACAGTGTTCCGTGCTGAATGCTGAATTGTGCCAGCGTTGCTGGTTGGTATTAGTTTGATTTGTTGGCGTTGCATCCGGTGAGCATAAGCATAGTGCCGTGTGTCCAACAAAGTCCACCATTATTTGCTTTCCATCATCATCAGTAGCCAACGGTGGTGGAAGATAGTGTGCTGTGGAGTGGACGATGGTTGCGGCTAAAGTTGGAGCATTGAATGCTTGCTGGGGATGTAATGAGTGCAATGCTTCATTTTCCGCTGAAAGCTTTTCCGCTTCTCGTGTTTTGTGGTTTTGTTTTTTAAAGCAGGAAGTAGCCGCCCGGAGTGGCCTTGAAGTTTCACTATTTCCGATGAACAAAGAAAGATAGAGAAAGAGATAGAAGAGAAAAAGAGAGAACTAGATACAGAAAGGGAGAGAAAATGGAAACCAGAAAAATCCGAACTCGAAAGCTTCATACAGTTTGCAACAAAAAAAAGTAAATCCAATACGGAAAAAGCAATCTCAACCCGATGCGGAATGCAAACGGAGGCAGTGAGTGAATTTACGCTGAAAAAACATACGCCCAAGTGGTGCTGGAGTTCCATATCCCCCTTCCTTCTTGCCACATGAAGTTTAATTTGCTCCCTTGCCTTGCACATACCCATTGCCATTGTTCAACTGTCCGAAATAACCCGGAAAGCGGTCGCTGGCTGCCGGAGGGGCCGGGAAAACCCCAAAACAAAGAGAACAAAGATGAACAACGTCCAGATGTAGAAGGAGGAGGAGGAGGAGGAGGAGGAAGAGGGTTCGTGCTCAACAATCGATGAGCGCATCGCTACCGCTTGCGATGGGCCCCGGAAATTGGGACAGTTTGTCACGTTGCAGCGCAAGAACCAAGAACTCTGGCCAAAAAAAAAAAACAGGAGCCGCAATCGCCGTATTTGGACAGTATCGTTGTCTATTCATCGGGGACTTTCGGTCGAGGATGGCCACAAATACACATACACAGCAGGAGGAGGAGCAGTAAATCCTTCACCAAACGAGGAACGGCATGATTCGCGTGTAGGTTCCGTTTCCGAAATCCCGTCCGCTTCTCGGGAGCATTTGAAATAGAACCGAGACCACCGCCGCCGGTGGCCCTAGAGAGACCCATTGTACTCGAGTAGCTTACGCACCAACAGCTGGAGCCATTTACAAATTGAACCCTGCTTGGCAAGCTGCTACTGCTGCTGCTGCTGATGCTGTAGTTGGGGGTGTGTTGTTTGCAAATCGTTGTTGCCCAACCAACGGCTGGCTGGAGGCCGAACCGTCGAGGGGCCGAGTAATTTAATCCCTCGCTATTTGAACATCGGTCCATTCGGTCGGTGTCCGTCCGTCCGGGCCCATTCCTGTGGTTGCCACTGCCACTGAGAGGTGTGCAAAGAAGGAGGAAGAGGGAAGGAGGGAAATTCGAGCAATTTGAATGTGGGATGAAAAGGGGATTTCATCGCAAGACGATGATGGCTGCTGTGACGGTGACGAAATGTTTGCGGTTGTCTTGCGCCATTGATAGTGGCCATGGATGGATGGGAGAGAGAGAGTGCCAATCGAAAGGCGGTGTTTGTTCCACTCCATTACGCCAGAATCGGGGTGAGAATGCTTTTGCTTTCGGTTTTCGGTTCGCTTCGGTTAATGGGAAACAGAGGAAATTGATGATGAAAATGACGGACACGCGACGGTGGAATAGAAGGAACGGAATGAATGCAACAAGTGATGTTATTCTATTCTGACGCTACATAACTTATTCAATGCGCTGTTCTTTGTTTTAGAAGACAACAAACACAGTAGTTTAATGGACTACTTGAATGGTCTTAGGCAGTAGGAAGCATGAAAAGCCTATTGGTGCGTTTGAAAAGTACGGGCGAAAATGAAAATGCTTCGAATTCTGTAGTACGGCTTCCTTTTCTTAGGCGAAGCATCCGAATCGATGTCGTGATCAAAATGATTACGTATGGAAGGCAATATACCAAATTTTTAAGGACCTTGACTGTTGACAGTTGGTTTTCATTTTGTATCGTGTTTAAAACGCAATTCTGCGAGAATGCAATGATAACCTGTATCAAGTTATAAAGAAGCTTTGCATTCCTCCGCATCATAACAGTTCCGTGGGTTAGGACTGCACTAAAATGTGGAAATTCAATCTGTTTCTGTATTTACTGGCCATTTCTGGATTGCCTAAATTTGATCTAAAGCAAAACTATACAGGATAAGATTAGAAAAAAACTGAAAAAAGTATAAATGGTTTCAATCGTTTAAGTTCGGTTCAAGCATTTGTTTGTTTTGAACTAAAGCTATACACAATTCAGGAATCTTTGTAAAAAAACTGGTATTTGCAAAATGCTCCAAATTCAAATTAAAACTCCGAAACAAAATAACATTCCGAATGCTTTGTCATATCTACGATCCAAACGAATTCTGGAACGAATAACATGAAAAGTATCGTAAAATTGAAAATGTCTCGATTAAACCTTCCACTCCACAAATCATTCAACAGCTAGTGTAGACCAGTGTTATCGTGAGACTTTCCCTCGATCACGCCTGCAAAATGCATATTAACACTTCACTTCACGCCGGGAACCCGCATAAGAAAACACCTGACTAAAGGAATTCTTTGGCTTCACTTCAGAATTGTGCCATATTATCAAAAAAAAAGGAAACCTCCCGGCGTAATCCCAAGATGGCGGCTGCTGCGGGCTGAATCAATCAATCCGTGCGCTATCTCGCAACGCCCGGTTTTCTCTTGCCCGTGACCCGGCCACGGTCCCATTATGCCACGAACATCATTAAAGCGCCGAGCGCAAGTGAATCAACATCCTTTTTTTCCTCCTTCTCCGCCGCCTCCTCCTCCTTCTTCTTCTCCTTCTGCACCTTCGCACACGTTCAAGCGGAAACGTCGATAAGTTTTCGGCTGCTGGCTGCTGGCTGCTGCTGCTGCACGATTTACATCCGGTCCGGTGGCCACGTGCGCCAGAGGGATCCTCGCAAACCTTTGACCGCTGCTCCACTTCGTGTCAGCTCCGAGCCTTGGCCTGGTAGGATCCATCAAATATTGACTTCCCTTTCGCGCGGTGCGGTGGTCCCTAACAAACATCCTCCATAATCGTGCAAAAGAGAGGGTGTGAGAGAGAGAGAGAGAGAGAGAGAGAGAGAGAGAGAGAAAGAGAGAGAAAGATTGGCGAACGCAAGCATTTCGAAAAAAAGGAAAAAAAAGCCCAACAGAGGAACGCTACAATGGCCAACCAAGCCAATCAATCATTGCAAAGTAATAATCCTTCGTCAGTGTCCTCGTCGCTGTCACCGTCGCTGCTGGACACCGTCACTGCTCCTGCCGGTGCCGGTACCGGTGCTGGTCCTGGTGCTGCAGCACCGACAACATCGGTCACGCACGGTAGCGTCCGATCATCGCTTCACGATCGATCGCAACGACCACCACCGTTAGTCGCGTCACGGCCAATCTCGTTGCCGTTGACCGGCCCCGGCAACAGCAACAGTACCACGGCACCAGCTTATGTACGGCCAGGCCCACCGCGCCCCGTTCGAAGCGCTTCTCGGCCAGCGGCAACAACAGCAGCAGCAGTCACCTCGACCATCACCTCACAGGCAGCCGGTATGCGGGTGTTCAAGAAGTGCAAAAGTGCCACCTTCCAGATCGATGGACACACCTACACCATAGGTAAGCATCAGCACCACCTTCTACTCCTCGTTCTTCTTCGTCTTCCGTCTTTTCCATCATCTTCACGGGGTGCTTGCTTTGTTCTGCTGGTTCAGGTCAAGCATCGTGGCCACTCGGGTTTGGCGAATTATTATGAGTTAACTCGAGCGAGTGTACGGGACTCACTAACCACCTTACCAGGGGCAGGGAAGGAGGTCACAACAAGACGACTTGCCTTCGCCTTGAGATGGGTTATCTTTTGCTTGCTTGCTTGCTTGCTTGCTTGTGGATCTACGGTCATTAATCTTGCGGCGCACAAAACAAATGGCTGTCACAGGGTGTGAGACGATAACGAACTGATTTGGGCACCATCTTTGGGTCCCTTGGGTCGCTACTTCAGCTTTGAAAGATCTGACAGAAATGAAGGGTATAAGAAGGAGAGGGTTGGAGTGTGCTGGTGGGAAACATATTTGGAAAGTTTTCTCGCCCAACCACCAAGGGATGTTGTCTGGTTACAATCAGACTTCGACCGCTAGTAGCTGCGTGTCTTCTTTTGATAATGATCTTCTTGAGGTTGCCCTTGGGAAAAGGCACACGATCTAGATTGACAAACTCGACGAAACTTATACTCCCTCGTGGTGTTTCAATTGTCACGCGCTCGCTGGTTCGGGACCATATTCGGATTCGGAAAGGAACCTTGCAAGACAAAACAAGACAAGACGATGACTTTCACGTCGACGCCGTTCCGAAGGATAATCGAATAACTCGTTCGAAATTTAACCAAACACAACACGAACACGTTGACAGGTCAATCGGAGTCATAACATGCACAGATTTGCGTCGCTTTTCCGCACCAATAGAGCATCCTCTGTCCATCACCTTCGAAATCGTCGAAAGGTACATCATCAAGAGCGCACACACACACACACACATATCACGACATCCATCCATCCATCCAGACAGTCGCTTTCTTGGTCAACCGTGGCGCAGGAAGCAAACTACCGAACGCGATACCCAACAATGCGTTGAATCGGAATCGGATGCTTTTACACGCTCTTTTCCTCGCTTTCGGCCATGCGTGAAGGTACGGTTTGGAACACGCAGCCTTCACCTTAACCAAGGCAACCAAATCGAAGATCCGTGCACCTTTCCTCCTCTCCTTCCGCTCCGGTTCACGAAATCACCGAAAGACAAAGCATCTTCTTCCGGGAATTGGGGTTTTGTTTCGTCGAATCGTTCTCGGTATCGCACGCCAAGGATTCGCTGCTGCTGCTGCTGCTGATGATGATGATGGGGTGTACATATCCCTTTTACTCTCTACTCCACGGGTGATAATTTGTGCCTTCGTTAGTTCCGAATTTGTCGGCCCGTTGTTTGCGTTGTGCCTGTCACTGTGGGCACGCCGCCAGTATCCAGTGTGTTCGTCGACAACGAACACAACGAACGTCAACTCAATTTAGTTCGCGCCGAGGGGGCCGCTTTTGTTTCTTCCCCATCCCCCGAATGTCAACGCCAGCCCCGCAGCGCCAGTCACGCGATCGCTCGAGAGCGAGAAGAAAGGAACCGTTTTGCGCGGGGAGCTTATTTATTGGCATTTACTTGGCCCGGGACCATGGGCGTACAAACAAGTGTTTAACGAAGTGGAACCGTATGTCATGCGCATCGCGGTGTGACACTGATCGAAGAGAAGACTGGCAGACGATTCGATTGGTCTGCGTCTTCACCTTCTAGGGCGCTGTGCTGTGCTGTGCTGTGCTGCGATAATAAGCGAGATCGATCGTGAGGAACGTTACGCGAGATGATGTTGTGTGAAGCGCCCCTACCATACGCACGCAGAACGATATCGCCGCGTAATCTTTACCAACCATACCTGAGCCAACATACCGGGGGTCGGGATCGCAGCACCGGATGAAGGTAACAAAATCCGAAACCTTTCCAGCGAATCCCGGACGACGAGAACCCTCAGCGATGCATCAGCGATCCGAATTCAAACGATCCTCGAGCCGTTAACCAGGTTACCCAGAGAGGCCTGTAACAACATCCGCTACCCTGCAGGAATGGTCATCATCGCCAAACGACCGGCACGGACATAGAACGGGTAGTGAAAACATCGGTGAGGCTTACATCAACATCCGCTACCCTGAAGGAAGGATCGTCATCGCCAAGCAACAGGCACAGACAAGATCAACACCATCGGGCGCCGAGAATCATCGGCGACGTCGGTAACAACATCCGCCACCCCGAAGGATGAAGCATAAACGCTCGGATCACATAAGGACGACAGCGATCAGGTACCGACAAGCGATCAACACTATCAGCCGACGAACACTATTTGCGACGCCGTACCTGCAGCGACGATCCTAGATGGAACAACATCATCGATCCTGCGTATCCTAAACGGCAGGGTTTTACCCGAGCTCAACGGACGTTCAGCATCATCAGCGGCAGCGTACCCTCGACACTTGGTAGGAATACATAGGCGAGAGGCAGCACATAAGACCATCGGCAGAAACGGAAAGGACGAGTGGTGTGCGTGTGAGCAGCGTGAAGTATATGTGACGACGAAGGCGGGAAAAAGATTATAAAATGGCTAGAATAAGAATAAACGAGGCTCAGTTTTGAAACTAGATTTCCAGTGTCAACTTCGTCATTTTTTTTAAAGCATTATTGGTGACAGCGGTTCTGCCCCGCCAAATTTCCGTTACAACGTGGTGACAGCGGTGGGATTTTATATGAATTCCCCAACATAAAGAAATTTCCGTTACAACGTGGTGACAGCGGTGGGATATCGATCCCGTGTTGTTTAGTAGTTATCCGGTGGATAACGAACTCAACATAACAAAAGTTAAAGTGTTAAAAGTGTGCGATCAAAGTGTGTGTGTCAAAGTTCTTTTCAGCTGTGTGAGTGAAAAAAAAACAAAAAAAAAAAACAAAAACAAAACAAAACAAATCAAAATATACAGGAAAATAAAAGTGAAGTGAACGGGACATAAAGTTCATACAAAAGACAATTCCAGTTTAACAGCGCCCAAACGACAAAGATGTCAACAATCTCCACCATCCTGTAAGTCTCCGTATTGTTCCATTCACTACTTTCATTTAAAAGATATAATACATGTCCAAATATTTCTTAAGGGATCGTAAAGGGGACAAATTACAAGAAAACCCGAAGGCCCCTAGTAATTCCCTCGAACTAGAAGTAGCTAACAAAACTCCATTACCCGAAACATCAGAGTCGGAATCGGAGAGCGAAACTAGCTTAAATCAGACCCTCACACCGGAAGCCATCATGACTTACGTATTTCCAGTAGAGATAGCTTACCGAGTAATTCCCGATTTTTCAGGGGAGGCGGAAGAAGTGGAAAATTTTTTAGCACAGGCAGATTTTATTGCCTCGCTGATTCCGGCTACGGAATCGACGATCCCTTTGGTCGGTTTGGTTTTATCCAAATTGAAGGGACCTGCACTGGAATCTAGGAAAAAACTGCAAGCCAAGGACTGGAAAAGTCTACGTAAGCTATTAGTGGATGAATTCAAATGCGAAATTCGCCTGGAAAAGGTCATACATGACCTAGAAACTTTACAACAGCTCCCTAATGAGTCGTATAAGGACTATTGTAAGAGGAGCAGAAAGATTTTAGATCTAATGGAACAGTGTGAGGACGGGTTTTCTAAAAAACCCTATATGCAGCGATCCATAAGGATGCATTTTTTGGCAGGATTAAGGGACAAAGGTCTTAAAAATGCCGCACAACAGGAAAAGGGTGGCTCTTTTGAAGAGCTCATCAAATATTTGGAAACAGTTCACCAGGAACTGGACGAGATCAAAGAACTCGAGAGCCGTCTGAAAAATTTCGAATTATCATCGAAAAAGAAATCAGATAACCAACAGCAGCTTAGTGGAAGAGGTGCGAATTATGATGAAAAACAGTATAAGTTCAAACGGTATGAGGATCGGAACCAGAACAACGATCAAAAGCCGAAATGGAAACAGGAGAAAAGGGATGATTACTACGATCGACAGGACAAGCATAGACAGCATGATGATAACCGCAATAGGTATCATTATAATGAAAATCGCGGGGGATATCACGGTGATAACCGCAATAGGTATCATGATAATGAAAATCGCGGGGGATACCAACCCGATCAGCGCAATAAACACTACGAACAGGGAAATCGAGGAAATGACAACTTTCCCAGAGCCCCAAAAAACTAGGGATGGGGAGACAAGCAAGTCTCCCGACAATGCAAGTAGCTTTTACAAAGGAACAACGAATAACCAGCCACGAACTGGATTGTTCTATCCGAGGTATGTGTTTCATTGACCTAAATACAACCTCAAATAGAAATTATTCCACAAAATTTCTTATCGACACGGGCGCTTCAGTCAGCTTATTGCGACTGGACGAAGCCAAAAGAATAGGAATAAAAACGATCGATATTACTGGACAAAAGACGCTGATCGGAATAAACAATACGGCAGCGCACACGATGGGCACCTGCGAAATAACATTGATAATTGGTGGCGAAGAATATAAAGCAAATCCACACATAGTCGAGCAATTATCGATGCCGGCTATCATGGGTATGGATTTTTTGCAGCCACATGGGGCAAATCTAGATCTGCAAAGAAACATATTAACGCTTGCAAACAAGACTCCTATCACGAAAGAACTACAGGTTCCCGAACAAAATAATATTGGGGTTGTTCAGAATGCATCTGACCACGACGTTCATGATGAACGAACACATACAGTGGAAGACCCCCCAACAGAAATGGACCTAGACGGTGATATGGATTGCGACGTAGTTGAAGTTAAACATGTCAAGCGTAGGCAAGGGCCCGAGCGATATGATATGATAAATAAGATCACAAAGATCGACTCATCTAACAAGGAAGTGACGGAAATAATCAAGGACTTTAGTGATGTTTCCTATTTGGAAGGGGACCCTTTTGAATATACCACGGCTGCCGAACACGAAATTGAAACCACGACAAACGTGCCGATTTATAAAAGGCCGTACAGGTTTCCCGAAGTTACGAAGAAGGCCTTGAACGAACAAATCGAGGAGAAATTGAGATTAGGAATTGTAGTACATAGTAAGAGTCCATGGAATGCACCTGTACTTTGCATTCCCAAGAAAACAGATCCTAATGAAGAAAAGAGATACCGAGTAGTCGTGGATTATAGGGCATTGAATGAGATCACCAATCCGTTTGTTTACCCAATACCACTGATAACGGAAATAATCGATACATTGGGTGATAGCAAATATTTTTCAACACTCGACTTGAAATCTGGATTCTATCAAGTCCCCATACACCCAAAAGACGCAGCCAAGACTGCATTTTCCACCCCGTTAGGCCATTTCCAATACACAAGAATGCCAATGGGATTGAAAAATAGCCCGTCCACGTTCCAACGCTTGATGAACACGGTCCTCTATGAAATAAAAGGCGTGAGAGCTGTAGTATACCTGGACGACATCGTAGTGTTCGGCCGAACGGTTGCGGAACATAACGAGCATCTCAAGCTAGTGTTTAATGGACTGCGCAAGCATAAACTGAGACTGGAACCGAAGAAATGTCAGATCTTAAGAACCGAAGTAAAATATTTAGGGCACATAATTGACCAATATGGAGTCCGGCCAGCTAAAGACAATATCAAAGCAATAGAAAATATGAAATCACCCAAAACTGTAAGGGAAATCCGATCATTCATAGGAGCCGTAGGATTTTACTCCAAGTTTATACACAACATGGCAAAACTGAGAAAGCCATTGAACGATCTTCTAAAAAAGAATGTAGTCTTTAATTGGACTAATGAATGTGAGGAGGCCTTTAATACATTGCGAACCGCACTCATCTCAGAACCATTGCTTACCCGTCCAAATTATGCGGACAAATTCGTTCTAACAACAGATGCTAGTTGCTATGCGTTAGGTGCAGTGCTAACGAACGAACAAAATCAGGACAAACCAATTGCGTATGCAAGCCGATCATTAATAGACTCGGAAACACGCTATCACACTATCGAGAAGGAGTTACTCGCGATAGTTTGGGCCACGGCATACTTCAAACATTATCTATATGGTCAAAAATTCGTAGTTTACACCGACCATAGACCTTTAGTTTCTCTGTGGAAACTGAAGGAAAACTCTGCCACACTAACCAGGCTACGTCTAAAATTACAAGGCGTAGAATGCGATATCCGATACAAAAAGGGAAAGGAAAACGTTGTCGCAGATTCTTTATCTCGAATGCCATCAAACAAAGATAATGTAGAAACGATTGCAGTAGTGACTAGGAATCAGAAAAAAATCATTAATGCAAATCAGGCGCCTACACCCCAACAAGACCAACAACAGGGTTCTCATTTGAACGACCTGATGCGTATGGATGTCATTAATACAGACCAAAATGCCAATGATGCAAATACCCGAACCACATACGAGGAATTCAAACAGCAAACACCACAAATTAACGAGGGCGTAAATAAATTGAAATTTTTGAAAACTATCAGTCATGACATTCAAAATTCCAAGATAGTACTACTAAACAGTCGAACGGCTTTTAACGAAATGTCCAAACTAAAGGATATACCACATGGTTTAAAAGATTACACTACAGACGAATTCATTTTAATCCCGGAGGATAAAATCTTCGGGATCATTTTCGAAGGAAAAGAAAATTCGATAATCAAAGCCGATCTTTTCTTTGAAAGGCTGTTGCAAGTGCTTGAAAAATGGAAAACGAATAATCCAAATTGCCATAGAATCGATATAATCTCTTTCCGGAAAATTAGACAGATTGAAATAGTTAAAATGATGGAGTTCCTCAGTCAGAAATATGAAACGAACATTCATTTATACAATGCAGGACACGAACGGATACAAGTAGCAGACTCAGACGTAAGCACCATTTTAAAAGAATTTCATGATTCGCCAATAGGAGGGCATGTAGGCGCGAGGAGAATGTTAAAAAGAATAAGGAAAATATATCAATGGCCTAATATGCGAGAAGACATTGACAGGTATGCGCGAAGATGTGATTCTTGCCAACGAAACAAAATTGGTAGAATGAATAAGATACCAATGAAAATTACGACAATTCGCCGGGGATAATCATAGAAAATGGGATCAAATGTTGCCATTCTTCTGTTTTGAATACAATACTACAGAGAATTCCTCAACACAGTTCACTCCATATGACCTCATGTTCGGTCGGGAAGCAAGAATCCCCTCGACGGTGTACCAAAATAGTACTGACCCCACATATATGGACTATGTTCAAGAAATGCGTATGAATTTCAAACACATCCATAAGGTAGCCCATGAGCACCTTAGAAAATCAAAAGCAAACCGTAAAGCAAAGTATGACAAAACAGCTAACAACTGGCAACCCATGTGGGGTGAACAAGTACTATTGAGAGCAACCCCGACAGGAGTTGGTCAGAAGTTGCAAAGCATTTGGAAGGGTCCTTATACCGTCATTGACCTCCCAAGCGAACAGACAGCAATAATTAAAATAGGAACGAAACTAGAAAGAGTACACAATAATAGGCTTAAGAAGTTCATTGAATGAATAATATAACTTTCTATCTAATTTCAGAATGCTATTAGTTAGCGCAGCAGCCATAGTAGCGGATGAGCCTTCGAGGCTTTACATCGACAAGCTCGGAGATGTTCTAATCAGACAAGGCACGGTTAATTTTCAATTAACCCTGGCCACAAAACCCATTGATCAACAAATCAAATACTTGAACGCCGCTACAAAAATGTATTCAAATTCATGCCAAGACTTAGCAAGACAACTCAATCTGAACAAATGCTACTTGGTAATGAAAAATCTTGAAATAACTTTCTATACACTAAGTTCTATTCAGAGCTACCTAAGGGACTTCTTCCCGAGACATAACAAAAGAAACATCTGGTCTTACATCGGAGCCATGGACTCAGATGACCGACGACGAATTGACGAGAATATGGACAAAATAAGAGGAAATGAGGAAACACTGAAACATCAAGTACAACTAGAAACATCAGCAATAAATTCAATTTACGACGTAGTAGCAAATGCTTCAAATCACATAGACGAAAAGTTAAAATGGATTCAAGAAAACACAGAAACATTTGCAAAAGAGGTTGAATCAAAGCTTCGCATCACAGACGGTATTAAAGAAATACTAAATATTGAAGAGGAGCTCTTAGAGACGGGAGAATGGATCTCACAACTAACCAACAGTATAAAAAGTAGACAAAACCTGATTCTAACAATTTTAACGGGACAGGAGCTAAGCATACAAAACCTCATCCAACTGGTAGACATTAGGATGATAATGGGGAAACTTAGGGAACAGGAAAAGAACGTCCCGAAAGGAACGCAATTCCCACGTAAAAGAAGTGGTAAAATATTCCCGGAATTGCTTCAAGGTCTAAAGTATACCATACAAACTAATACAAAGGCAGAAGTAATTATTAATTTACGCGTTCCCCTAGTTAAGGAAATAACATTTGAGGCACTCCAAGGTATCCTATCACCGGTAGTACAAGGTTCAATTATAACATTGTCAGAAATGGAGAAACCTGTCATGATCTTAGACAGAAAAACGGAAACGGGATACATGCTATCCATAACAGAATACGATGAATGTAATAAGATTGGGGATACGAGAATCTGTCAGGTAGAAGCTCCTCAGGAAAAACTAAGAACCGATAAATATTGCATGACAGAATTATATTTTTTGAACAATTCAAACACGTGTGCTACCAGAATAGTAAAAGCAACCGGAGACACCTGGATAGCTACGATCAATAGGAATGAGTGGCTATACGTAGCACCATTAAAAACAAAAGTGCAGATTACCCAAGAAGGCAATGTTACCGAATTAGAAATAATTGGCACAGGAAAAATCCAAATAGCACGGCAAATGATTTTAAGAACTGAAAATGTAATAATCACGTTCTATGATTATGAGGAAGCCGCAACCAACGTCTTGCCAGAAGTTAGAGAGTTGAATTTCTCCAAATTCACACCAGAACTTATACAAAACAATCAAATACCACCTATAAACGAGTCTAAGTACGAATTCATCTCGAAGAAATCACTGTTCGAAGTAGGGATCGATGTAAAAACAATAGAAGAGGGACAGTACAATTTAGACAACCTCAAATACGCCCCATTAGAAAACCCGTGGATGACTACCACATCAATATTGGTTATATGCGGGATAGTAATAGTTTCGATATTTGGGTTCCGAGGCAAGATCTCGTGTTGCAAACGTCAAGGCGACACCATAATGCCAACGCAGGGCCATGAGTTGCAGGAAATTAAAAACAATACAGTTCAGGAAAATCGTCTAGTGCGAGTAATATAAAAAAAAAACCCATTATACACTTACATTTAAGATCGAAACTGTAATACCCGACAACGAGGAAGACAACGAGACAACGATCATCCAGCACCGCAAAGCCACGAGTCCAACCCGATGCGCCACAACACCTACCAGCTTGATGCTATTTCCGACAAGCCGGGCCTCAAGCTTTTCCTAAGGGAGGGGGAGATGAAGCGCCCCTACCATACGCACGCAGAACGATATCGCCGCGTAATCTTTACCAACCATACCTGAGCCAACATACCGGGGGTCGGGATCGCAGCACCGGATGAAGGTAACAAAATCCGAAACCTTTCCAGCGAATCCCGGACGACGAGAACCCTCAGCGATGCATCAGCGATCCGAATTCAAACGATCCTCGAGCCGTTAACCAGGTTACCCAGAGAGGCCTGTAACAACATCCGCTACCCTGCAGGAATGGTCATCATCGCCAAACGACCGGCACGGACATAGAACGGGTAGTGAAAACATCGGTGAGGCTTACATCAACATCCGCTACCCTGAAGGAAGGATCGTCATCGCCAAGCAACAGGCACAGACAAGATCAACACCATCGGGCGCCGAGAATCATCGGCGACGTCGGTAACAACATCCGCCACCCCGAAGGATGAAGCATAAACGCTCGGATCACATAAGGACGACAGCGATCAGGTACCGACAAGCGATCAACACTATCAGCCGACGAACACTATTTGCGACGCCGTACCTGCAGCGACGATCCTAGATGGAACAACATCATCGATCCTGCGTATCCTAAACGGCAGGGTTTTACCCGAGCTCAACGGACGTTCAGCATCATCAGCGGCAGCGTACCCTCGACACTTGGTAGGAATACATAGGCGAGAGGCAGCACATAAGACCATCGGCAGAAACGGAAAGGACGAGTGGTGTGCGTGTGAGCAGCGTGAAGTATATGTGACGACGAAGGCGGGAAAAAGATTATAAAATGGCTAGAATAAGAATAAACGAGGCTCAGTTTTGAAACTAGATTTCCAGTGTCAACTTCGTCATTTTTTTTAAAGCATTATTGGTGACAGCGGTTCTGCCCCGCCAAATTTCCGTTACAACGTGGTGACAGCGGTGGGATTTTATATGAATTCCCCAACATAAAGAAATTTCCGTTACATGTGTCGTCGTTTCACGCAACCGGAAACCGACCGCTTCCCGAGGTGCCCGGAGCGCGTCTTGGAAACGATCCCCTTTAATTCCCGACGCCCGATGACGATGGCGATGACGTGAGGAAACGTGAAGGGACGGCCGTACCGGAGAACGGAACAGGAAAATGTTGAAACCCGGATCCTTCTCCTCTAAGAGGATATTTATATATATATGCGAGGCTCTTATTGGGTTTAATTCCCATTTCTTACGCATCATCTTTACGCCACGTGATACACTTTACCGGCGACTGGCAAGACCGAAAGACCGATCCATCCATGTGCACGAGCGTCATGTGCGACGTCGGCGACGACGACGACGACGACGCCTGCTGTGGTTGCTGGCCGGATTTTCCGACGAGATTTACTCTCCGGAAACCGGAATGAAGAGACCGTCCTCGGTCAGGGTTGGCCAAGCGGGCGTGAAGGATAAAGCGGAACGCTATCGCTTCAATCAAATCCTCGACGATGGCGTGACGGTTGGTGAGAGTCCGGGGATGATTAGGATATTGATTTTTCCATCCAGCTTTTCCGCCATCAATCGGCATCGTTTGGTGTCGGCATCTTCCTCACCGTATCCTCCGTGTCATCCTTCCCTGCCGGAGAGAGACAGTAAAATCAAGGCAAAAGAGCCACGCAGAACGAACACCGAACGGAACGGAATCGAATCGAATCGATTGCAATGAAAAACGGAAATACCGAACCCTCCCAGTGCCGGCAGCGGAAGCAACGGAACCGAGCAGTGAAATGGTCGGCTAATGGATTTGAAATTCAATGGAACTTAACGAAGCAAACAAGAGCCTTTGAACGAGATCGATTCGCTTCGCTTTGCTTTAAAAACAAAAAAATGGGAAAAGCAAAAACAGAAGAAAAAAAAACCACCGGAACCGCCACCAGCCGTTGAAGTCAAAGTCAGATGCAGAGCAGTGGACACTAAAGGGCACGAGAGCCCGCTGCTCGGCCCGTTGCCAAGAAAACCACAAACCACCGGCAAGTGAGTGTCCATGTAAAACCGAGATTCTCGATTTTCGTCCTTGATTTTCGTGCCTCCCCCCACCCGGTAACCTGGTATTCGATTCCAAAGGCCTCCGGAATTAGGCGGATAGATGCTTGAAACCACAAATCTCAAACCCGGTGCCCGGTGTAGGACGGACGAGGAGAAGGGGGAAAAACCCAGGAGACGTCACTGGCTGTGAACGTGACATGCGGTACCACCACAGGAGAGGTTTGGTGGCCAGGCCGGCGGTGACGGCGACAGCGACGTAGGCGACGGCTAATCAGATATCGATATCGAAAAGGAACATAAAATGAAATCAGGATAGGCCTTCGGAAACAGCGCGGTGAAAAAGGTATAGAGAGCAGAGAAAGAGAGATAAAGAGATAAAGAGAGAGAGCAGAATCACACACACAGCCACACACACACACGAGCACGAGAGACAACCGAATTACAACGTTTATCTATCCTTCTCGCGGCCGATTTCAATGTCGGCCGCCAACGACACTCACCTCAGTAGGCGTTTATACAGACCCTATCCGACCAAAAACTGTCACACAACACCGAGAAGATGGCGGAAGATGGTGGACGGGCATTTAACAAAATTTGAATTTCACCTCCACCTTTCGTGATTGTTGGCGTTTCTCTGCTTATCTATCTGCTATCACTCCGGGAGCACATTCGAGAGCTGCTCATGTCCTATCCTTTTGCTTCACAGTAACAGTGAACAGCGCAGGAGAGCAATTCGTATGCCGGTAAAGGTGTACCCATGCACCTGTTGGCACCTTTCCACCGGCAGCGCAGGTTAAAAGTGACATTCCGTGCACGTTTCGAACCGGTGACAGCGGGGTGAATGTGACTCATCGCTTCCGCCCGGGAGGCTCCACTGGGAACGGACCGGATCGGTGCGATGGTTTTGAAGACTGGCTGGCCACACGAGCAACAGGAATGTTCCACTCACGTACGAAAGGTGTCCCCGGACCCATCTCATTGCCGTCTGCCATGTTATTCAATTTCGTATTTGATTTTAATGAATTGAATTAGTGGAAACACGTACAATATGCTTCCTGCTGCTCTATTTTGCATGAATCGTGCCGGGAGCTGGAATAACATGCCACGAGATGCACTTAAGTTTCGTCCTCATTTTCCAACTCCAGAGGACTACTTGAGCGCAGAAGCAGGAGCAAGTGGTGTGTGTGATGTTAGCAAATGGTTTTATGACATTTGTTATATGAAAATGTCACCCTCAGAGTCACAGTGTCCATCTTTTCGTGCAATTAATTTAAAGAGAGGACTATTTAAGCTATTCGAAACGAACGGATCTTAAACTCCTCTTCCATTGGTTGGCGTTTACACAACACCTGAACGATGAGAAGTGTAAGAATATGACGAATGATGTCACCACCGATTTAAGCTTCTCTCTCTTCATTAGTCCACAAATCCGGTCCGCGAGGACGCTTCCATTCCGAGTGTAATCCAGCATCCTAAATGCCCTCTGGTACCGTCACCTCAACTAAACGGTACACGGAGAACGATTTATTTGTAGAAACGAATGAGACACTCCATTTCAATGCTAAACCCTTCTCCCGAGGGGGGAGGGGCCTACATGCCACCACACCGACGCCTAAGGATGATTAAACGCAGATCCTTATCCTTCATTTAGAACACCTAGAGGGTACCGGAGGGTTTAATGGTGATTAAAAATTTCCCAATTAATGTGTAGCGCCGTTGCCCCGAAACAATGGGTGGGGAGGGGCAGCGACTGGCGTAGAACCTACTGTTCCCATGTGGCCCCCGGACATTTAACCGAACGATTAAATCTCGCCAGCAGCTACCCGCGAAACCTAAAAGCTGTTTACACACACACAAATTAAAGCTCCCAATCTTTCATCGTGATTTATGCGGGGAGCAGTTTGTGTAGCATAACCACGGGGCGATCCTGACCACTGTTCCCTTCCATAGGGCAGTAGTTCATTCGAAAAGACAAATACAATGGAGTGTGGTCGCGATAAAAGATTCAACACGCGAGCGCGCACACACACACATACATGTCTCATTAATGCCAATCGCGGAACCAAAGGTTGTGTCCTTGGCTACTCGCGGCAACCGCTCGGCAGGTTCCTATTTTTATGCTGCCCCAAAAAAGATCCTAGTTTCCTTAACCGAACTCTCCGGTGTTGCTGCTGCTGCTGATTATTTATTTAAACCATTTCGAGATGAAGTTTACGAGTAACGGGAGAGAAGAACCGTTCCCATTGCGATACGATGCACATGGCATATGGTAACGGATTCCGGCTGGTGCCAAGGGGTGGGGGGCCGGTGGGCAACGATATGCAAATACTTGGGCCTTGGGTAGAAGTTTTTGGGCAAATCTTCGGGTAGAAGCAAAACAAACATCCTCTCCTGCAAGAGCTCCCTGGTCCCGAAATCCTCGGCCCATAGCTCCGGCTCCAGCGGCCGTAGCCAGCGGCCAGCGGAAAGTGTTCGATCGATCGGTGCACCCGGCACCGTGTACCGTATGGTGCCGGGAAGACTTATCGCTTAGTATTCCTCAACCGTTTCTTCTCCCCCTCACCCAGGGGAGAAGGAACTGCTAGGACGAGAAGGCATTCGACCGGCGGAGGATCTGTTTTATTTACAGCTTTGCTCTCACTTCGCTCTCTTTCACTCTCTCTCTCTCTCTCTTTCTCTCTTTTCCGGTCCCACTTGCACTCTATATTAAACATTCCACAGTTTGCTATTTAGATAAAACCGCCCAAAGCGTGACCAAGAAGAAGAAGAAGAGAAAGAAGTAGATCGAGACCGAGACCAGCTCGGTGTGACGTTTCGTGTCGTGTCGTGAGCGAGCGAGCAAGCGAGCGAACGATGAGGTAGTCGTCGCCCAGATGAATGCATCTGTGGATGGTAAAGGAATGTGGCAAACCATCACCACCACCACCAACACCGCTGTCTGTGCCGGTTTAATCCAGCATCGAATCATCCCTTAGTTCAAGAGTAGAAACCCACGGCGTGTGTGTGTCCTTTGATGGCAAGCAAGGGGTGCTCCAGACCTCCAGACCGTCACCACCAACACTGCGCTGGATTCCAAGAATGTGTGTTTGCGTAATACATGATCCTTTGATGTCAGCGACGCTGCTAGCAAGATTAATAGCAATCATGGACGCTTTCCTGCATCATCGTGAGGAGTGGGGGCAGCGGGCCCAGAGGGTTATGTCTAACATCCGCACACACATTGCTGACAAATTGATTAGGGGAATGGAAACTCTTTTTGGGGATCAAATAGCAAACGAATATTGAATGTACTTCGTTCGAATAGTAAATAACGATCTGTTTTCGGTTTTCTTTTCTTTCTTTGCAGGTAAGAACGTTACTACAAATTTCCAAATTGAACTAAATCGCTTTAAACGCCGACGAGAGATGATAGCATCCTTCAGTAAGTAGAATTATAAGACGATGATTCGGAGCTTTAATGAAGCTGGTTGGTTGGTAGGGAATGTCGAAAGCAGTAGCGATGCACGATGCTCTTCGCTGCACCTGACATTTGCTGAACAGTTCGCGTCCGTTTCGACTCGACGACCTCGACTAGAAACGGATGCACGGCCAGGTGCCAGGCGTGTCGGAACTTGCACTCGAACGTGACCTACTGTAGCCAACGAGCTAGTACCTGAGATATGCCATAAGGTATGGTCTGGGCACTTCTCTCGAGTATTACTTGCGCTTCCTGCCAGGAAGAGGACACCAACCATCAGTAGCTACACTGTTGCTGCCCCTTTGTCGGAACGAATTCCCCAGCACCTGCCGGAAGCTTCCGTGATTTCCCTTTTTCAAATTCGATTTACATTCAATGCAGCGAAATCCGGGACACACGCTATTCACTATTTTATTACTTGACCTACGCTCAGGAATGTGCTTTGGCTGGTGGTGGTAGTATAACGAAAAATGAATATTACATCACTTGCAAAACTGTCGCCACCCTGGAAAGAAGATAAATCCTTTTTGAAGGACTCGTTTAAAACTAAACTTGCTGCTAGGTTTTGCCTCGCACGCTCTGGCTCTTATGCTGCTGCTGGTGAAAGTTTTTTCATTACCCAATCATTCGCATTCAAAAATGTCCCACCAACAGTTCCGGGGGCGTCTGGAGGCGTTCAGCCCTTTCAGGATTACGGGAAAAAACGCCCCCTGGATGGTCCCTTCTACCTCCCTTCAATCTGATCTGATCCGTTTTAGGGAATAAAGGGAAATTTCATTTTCCAATAGCAGGCTGGATCGATGGTTTTTCGCGTTTGCGGAAAAGTGAACGATCAAACTTCGGCACGCTCGGGGTACGGCACGCCCGGCACACACCAAGCACGTCTAGCAGGAAGGAGCAAGTTTGCGAACCGGTTTTCGATCGTTTTAAGATTCATTTCAATAACCTGCGTATAAATTACCATGAGGAATGTGCCAAACTTGGCTCAAGTATTATGCAAACATGGTCCTTCCAGGAATCTTCTTTCATTTCGTTTCACTCTCACTCACTCTCGGGCAACCCACCCCGGGATCGGGATCGGTTTCAACCTCAAAAAACGTCCATCCCACACGATGAGTACTCCCACATGGAAATCTGGGAAAAGACGATTCAATGTAGCATACCGCCCGACATTTTTCGTTGCTCGTGTTACATGCAAGCAGCACAGGAGCAGTTCGACCAGATTGTTAACATGTACACGGAACCACACACGTGTCAAAGTACCAATATGGATGGTTTATTTATTTAATTAATATTTCCCATCCATCTTAAGACAAAAAGAGGGACAACATAAGCCAAAACCAATTGTAAAAATTGTCCTGCAACATGAAAAGGCTTTCACTCATCGGTGAGCTGACATGACCCTGATCCCGCTTTGGTATCCTGGATCGTGACCGGAAAAGTAATGTGGTTCTCTCGAAATGGTACCCAACGGTGCTGCATCCTTCAATTCGTGGATCTTATAATCCACGTTGGAAATATCCTGCGAGGAGCTGCAGCGAAATAATTCCGAACAGCCAATATCGGCAATAGCAGGATCGAAGCTGCACAGCTGCTTCATTGTTTGTTCCTCTGAAGTACGGTTATTGTATCGTCACCGGAAATCATTTGTACCGTAACTGTGTGTTTCTGACTGGAACGAAACCAACGAGGGATTTCGCATCCCTTTTTCCACCGAATTAGAGAAATGTTTCATTTGAACATTATATAAACCTCTGAGTCCTAGTGCCCTGTTCTCCCTGACAGTGGAAGAGGGCAGAGGGTTTCTGAGATGTTTTAAAAAAAGATGGGATGTTGCCTTCACCAGTAACCGACATCGCTTTCGACATAACCTTCTCTTCTACGGTTCAGTGAAATAAGTTCAATCGGAAACGATGCTGAACACTCGTGATGAGTACACCACTCAACTCAACAAGAATCACAAGAATTTGCCAATGAGAAGTGAAGGTCGAGAATGGTGTATGCATTATTCAAACATGAATGTGTTTCTTTACATTTCTACGGTCGAGAACAACCAGTTCTGCTGTGGGAAGTTGTCTAAACATAATCAAATATAAAGTCTGAAATGGTTCCTCCAAACACTTCTCGTGGGTAACCAAATTAATATCAATACCTGAGGACCAGAAAACGACTGCCGGTCGCTGGAACCGAGCGTAGGCTTTATGGACACCTTGACATTTATCATATTGTTAAAAGTGAAGCACCCGCTCTAGGGAGGTTGCCGAATTTTACGAAGCCCCACTTCAAAACCACACTCGGACCGTGCGACCAAAAAGCAAAAAGCTGCCAAAAGCGTAGACCTCGGGCAACATTAAAAGTCAAATAATAACTTCTCCTCATCAAAAAGCCAGCTGTGCAGCTGACGGTCGTCACAGCGTGCACTTCCTGCGCTCCCGGTTCCCGGACAAATCATCCGTCAGTTGCCGCCGGCTAAACGCAACGCCACCAACATCATCATCATCATTACGTTGACCGTCGCCGGTCGTCTACTCCGGGTCCGGCTGCTGCTGCTGCTGCTGCTACTGCTGTTGGTGGCAATGGTGCTGAAAGGAAGTTTCTCTACGATCGCTCCACGCTCACTCTAAACTCAGCATGACGTTGTCCTCGGAAGGGAGGGGGAGTGGGAAATACCCGCCCCGATCGAACAATACGGTCAGACCGGCCGGCTGGCCGGCCGGCTAGCTGGCAGGCTCGTTGTTGGCCTGTACGGTTCACCTCATAACGATGCTGGCGAAAAGGCGCCAAGTGCCGGCCAAGCGTGACCCACAGATAAAACGCAAACTTCTCCAACGCCGCCAACACCAACGAGAAAGGGGGCCATTGAAAAGTGATCTCAAGCTCGTTTCAAGCACGCCAACCGCCGACCGCGCCCGGCATGATGGCCTTTGGTGCAGAAGTTTCTGAAGTAAGCTGAAAAGGAAGAACGGGGGGCAAAATGCTTTATAATTTTCCACAACCGGCTCGCTGCCTGTTACACCCCTGCCCTTCTCTGCCCGACGTTTGGGCGAGCATTAATAAGCGCGAGCCTAACAATATTGTCCCGGGCGAACCGGGCCGGTGGGGATCCGGTCGGGTGCGCTGTGGAGTGTTTTGAGATGATTTATGGTGAAAATATTAATTACCCATGAACGAGATATATCAATTTCCGAACAGGAGTTACACCCATTTTGGGGACGAGACAAGGGACGAGACGAGAACGGGAAGGAGAAAAACGATATCTGAGAGCACAAACGCGGATCATCGGCCAGCAGATTTTTAATTAATAATCCGACAACAGCATGCCAAGTGGCGCTGCTTAGTATCAATTAAACAAGTCATTGCTATAATTAAATGTTACACTGAGTCTTAGTACAACTTCCAGCTGTTACATACCTTGATGTATTGCATCAATATTTTCCGATTACTTTTGGAAAGGAAAAATCGGCGCTTCTTGTGAACGTCGGCAAGTTTTCCTCGGAACAAACCTCGGGTTTGAATAAAAGATGATTTTGAATCATTCGCCGAAGAGTTTCTTCATCTGCCATCGTCTAATTAATTCATTTACCACGACAACAGCACCGCAAACACTTCGATACGATTGACGCTTAACGGTCGTTCTTTCGTCGTTGCCGCCATTTTCCAAAAATGCGGTCCTAATGGTTCCGCGAATCTCCGAGAAAATGCCGATGCCGAGCCGCGAAGTGGCTTCATTTCCCTTACAGTTAATTGTCTGTCGCAAGCATCGTTTCCAAAATTTTGCCATCGGAACGGATTTAATTGAATCGTTTTCCATCGAAACCAGGTCCCGGCACACTCGCGCGCGCGTGTGTGTGTTTTGTGAAACGGTTTTCCACCAAATGGATGCCACACCATAATAGGAGAGTGGATTCGCATTTCGTTTAACGTAGAGTAATTTCAAAAACAAAAGCGGTTAGAAGGCACGTTACCAGAACGTGCCTCGGAATGATGTTGTTTGACGTGACAGGTTAGTTAAGTGGTGTGGCTCTATATGAAGTTCATGTACTGCGTTGAGAGGTTTTTTTTTCCTGCTTTTCTGATTACCCTTCAGCATGCACTCTACACTGCGCTCTCGTTTTTGAGCTCAAAATTAAGTGCACTATTTTTTTGTGCCAATGAAACGCTCGATGATACATCAGCGATGATCGTGGGCGTCGGCGGTCAGCTGTACGATTGTGCCTTCGGTCATCATGTTATGCTGCCGCTGATGGTACCGATTGGCGGTACAGCAAAATAATGGTTTAATATCGCGCTCACCAACAGCTGCTGGCCAAATGCATGCGGTCTGGTGGAAAACTAATTAGCCCATCTGTCACGTGCGCTACCAGCTGTGAGAAGCATAACGCATTTCGCGCCCACCACACGACCACACGACCACGCCGGCCAGTCAGCCACCCAGCCAGCAAGCCCCGGAGCCGAAGAGCGCGAGAAGATTTATGATTTTCGCTGCTAGATCCGATCCGCTCCCTCACGCCGGCATGGCGCATGGCCGGTAGGTAACGGCCACTTGTTGCGTTTTCAATTTTCCGCCCCATTTCTCGGCTCGCGTGAGCAGCGAGTTCGGGGCGAGAAAACTCTCCCGAGAGGACTTTGGCTGTGTTGAGCTTTTGCATTGTGCATTATTAGCAGTCATTTCGATTCTTTTAGTAGTAAATTGAAAACAAGCGAATGATGCTGGTGTACAACAATTGCAATTAAGACATTTTCGTAAAAATTTGGATTATAAGTTTTGCATTACACTTTGAAATGTTTGATAACATTTTTTAGGGAAAATTTTGGACAATATTTTAACTAATAAAATGTCCGAAAATAATCACTTCCGTTCTGCAAAAACACTAAAACGATGTTCTGAGGTCGCCATTAAATGATTGTAGTAATTAATCAAATTATCAAATAATTTAGGAAGTCATTTTGGAAAAACCGGGTTTTTCATTCAAACCCAAAATTTTCACGTGCACCCTCAAGAGTGTGTTTTAAATGTTTGAGTGTGATAATGTGCTGTTTTGGTCGGAAAATATGTTTGTGGAAGTCGGAAAATTCATATCCAGACACGACTCACACACACCCATAGAAAGCTACACACACACTCCCGCAACACCTAAACAATAAAAAGCTCCTTGAAAGCTTACCGCAAAGCTTTACCGTTTGGCCGTTTTTACCGACCGATCGATAAAAAGTCGGGAGCAATTTTTGACCAAACATTGCAGGTAATTCCACCGTGCCTTCAAGCTGGGATTTTTGTGCTTTCTGGGGGACAAAAAAACTAAAATAAAATATTAATTTTGTCTCTTCCTTTTCCTCTTCATCAAGCAGCTTCCTCTTTGCGACGATAAATTGCAGCTCAATGACCAATCCTTTCTCCGAGCGATAGACCTGCTGGATTTCACCTGCCCAATCAAAACTCGGCCATGTTGATGTCCATCGTCGATGCCTCGTCTATGATTTCTTCAAGAATCAGCTTATCTCTCGCTGCATGCCGTTGCTCGGTTTCGAGAGACTCCTAGTTCTATTGCCGGCTTGATCCGCCCATTGATTCCTTAGCTCCAGGCGTCTGTACCACCCCATCTTTCCGAGAGATCGTTACAATCAATCGTTAAATCTGATTTGTATCATTGATTCGTAGTCGTATCAGCAGACTTGTTTAATTTAGAAAAAATGCTCCAGCTTCTTGCCGGGATGGCCTTCTAGCCATAGTTTGACTAACCGGTGCCGAGCCGAGGTTTTTTCACGAATTTTTCAAGAAGACTCTGGCAAGACGTCTTCCACAAGCAATTCCAAATTTATTGATCCTTGCAGAACCTCCTTAAACAGTCCAGGGCGTTTTACTCTGAGCCAGCCTTAGTGCAAGTCAAGTATTCCATCCAAGAGGAGACCTAATTGGATGCCATGCCCCTTACGATGAACAGTCAACCAGTAGCAAGAACATTTAGCAAAAACGGTGGGAAATCCATCATAGGAAATACTATCAAACTCTATCACATTTTTGCTATTGATCAAAAGACTTAAAGATGAGCCTTTAGATGGATTTTCCCATCTGCCTTAGATGAGCCTTTAGATGAGCCTTTAGATGGATATCACAAAATACACCTCGGTTGCTCTCGCAAGATGTTGAACAGACTTAAATGTCTAGTTGTTGAGAACATATCCTAGGTTTAAGATGGACAAAAACAATTTTTACATTTACATCGACAACGCTCACTAGCTATGATGAGTGTCTGACCACTTGCCAAGTGCCAATTAATCGGGATTTTTATCATCCCTGAAAACGCGCTTCTTATTACGAGTATAAGTCTTTTGAAAACATTGCCACTACTTCTGTCGGTATTTCATTTTATTATCCAAATCACCATTCGCATCGCGTCCCGGCTTTACTTCCACTGTTTACAACACTTTTCTGGCGAAATATCTTGACGGCATTATCAGATCCACGAAGAGTTGTCGCTTCGTTGAGAGTGACCAAAACAGACTTTTCGTCTTTGGCATACCAACCGACCAACAAGGAGTTGCGCTATCATGTAAATACACTACACTCGCCGGATTCCACACGAAACGTCGTCTGCGGACCACAACTCCCCATCTGCACCGAAAAAAAAAATCCCAGGGAGTAAAGATCCATCAACAGAGTGCATTACGGGAGCCGGCTACCGGTTGAGGTTGAGGTTCGAGGGAATTTCTCACGGTCATCGCCATATCGCGACCGTCGAATCCGTTGCATCCGTGTCCCCCTCCCGAATAAACCGGTTCCAGTGCGAAATCCAGCGCTCGACGGATGCAACGAGACACACACTCGACACGCTGCGAAGAATCCGCATCGATTGCATCGATATTTATTCTCTGCTGGCCTCGCGTGTGTGTACATTTTCCCCTGTCATCCCCTTTCCCACCGAAAGAAAAAAAAAACACCAAGATGGTGCTGGTGACTCGTGCCCGGGGCCGGGACCGGGGTGAACGTTGCGTGCGTGTGCGCACACCACACTCGTGTTCGACATGGTGCGAGGCGTGCGTGCAGCTTCCACAATAAAGTTGCCTCCGGTCTCCGGGTCTCCCCCGAAAACACACAGAGCCAGCCAGTCGTCTCAGGTGCGTCCCACGTATGCATCCGCCAGTCCGGGGTGCGCATGTTGCAAGTCTTGCGCGCGAATGCATTAAAGGCCAGCAAGCCAGCCGTGCAGAGCAGAGCTGGCGTGGGTTTTTGAACCGTCCGTTGGCGTATGTTGTTGGCGACGGCGACGACGGAGCGGTAGGGTTGGTGTGGTAGGGAAGGGGTAGCGTTTTGCGTATCGTCGAACACTAATTGGCTTAATGCCAGTCACTTTGGACTGATTACGATCGAACACGTGTAAGATGTTAGATGCCGCGACGCCGCGCGATGGACGATGGCCGGTGGCGCGCAGTAACCAGACAAGGACTCCGGGACCAGACACCCCAGCAGATGCTGTCCAACGATAAACTCATCCCGGCCTCGTGTTTCTGTGTGTGTGTGTGTGGGAAAAGGGGAAGGGCAACGGCACGCGCCACTCTTTCGACACTTATTTGCCGCTCATTATGCTTCGCGGCACCTTATTATGCTGTCGGATTAGTGCGAGGAGGGGGGGGGGAGCGCATAATTTGAAAAACGAGCGTGGTACACACACGCACGACAGAACCCATAAATCATGTGATGTGGTCATGCTGGGAAGTCGCCAGCAGTGTCCGCCTCGATGTGTGGTACAGTAGCTATTTGAGGTTGTTGCATGCGAGCGAGTGTTGATCGCGAGCGACGAACAATACGTAAGCGTTGTCTAAACGGCTTTAAACGGCATCCCAAGGAACAGACCTTCACAGCTATCATCATCGACCACCACCAGAAAAAAAAGTGCCACCGAAAAGGGAATGTCGAATTCAAAACTCCTCGCAGTGCGTACGGAGGGCCTTCTCCTTCTCCTTCTCCTTCTGCTTGGTCTTATCTACTTCGTTCGGTTGCATGATGACAGCATAACTGCACAACGGTGACCACAGACGACGACGACGACCACAACGACGACGACGACCGCGACGACGTTCGTTTGATAACCTTCACCATGCGTTGGAGACGAGGGCTGGCAAAGGGAACATTAATAAACGCAGACAACCTGTTCTCTCCGGTGCCGGTGCCGGAGCCGGTGCTCCGGCACACCGGAGTGCGTTCGATGCTAATCTATCGCGCTCGCGCGCATTTTGGGAATCGGAACGTGTTGTTGGCAAGTGAAAGAATGCGTGTCGCGCGGTGATTTGATCGCGGTCCGCTGATAGGATAGGAAACGTGGTGGCGGTCGCGGTTGCGTCGATGGCGACGGTTTTTACTTTGCTGCCACCGAAAATGAAAATGAAAATGAAAAAAAAACCATGCCGACCGATCGATCGAATGGAGAAGTAACAACCGAGAGGTGGTTGCACCGTAAAGGGCTTAATGATGTAGCAGCGCTGTGGCGCTCTCGATAGGGCTATGATTAAGTGGTGGTGCTGCGGTGGCAAGACTGGACCCCAAGCGGCATTCATTCCGTCGCCGCGGTACCGAAAATGGATTTCCAGCGTATTTTTAGCTGCTATTCAAATGCTCCATTACTAACACAACGCCATTGAAAAGGGAATGATGTAATATTTTCTTAACGGAGGAACGCAACAATGAACGATTGTTTTGTTTGGTGCGTAGGATTTAGTGGAGGAGATGATTGGTATTTGAAAAGCAATAAACAAGTTATGGTGTCAATACATGAAAGCAACTTAACCACTACAGGTATGCGGCCATATAAGCAGCCTTCCTTTTAAGAACTGTCAAAAAGGGGATGCAAGAAAGTTGCTATCGTCGCCGGGCACCGATAAGATGAGAGGAATGTCAAATGTACATTGCTCTTATCTAGCTCGGTTGGAAATGCGTTTGAAAGAACTATTAAAATGCATTAGGCATACATTTCATATCTATAGGTTACTATTTTAGTGCATTGCTGGTATGTGCCTAAAAACTGCAAAACTATTGTGGTAAACCTTTGTAATAAAATTTCACTAGTCATCTAATGACAGCTCTCTCCAGACCAATTAAAGTTAGCAACGTCAGAAGGTTGCTATCGTAACCGTATACCTTAATAACTGTGAAAACGCGACTTCATTAGATCCTTCACTTATCCATGCTGGAAATTTCCTTGAAACCTTCTGTCAGACTCGCGAATGCTTTTCAATCCTTTATATAAAATTCTTTGACTGTTAAATTTTCAAGTCAGGCGCTGCAAATCAAAAAAGCGCTAATTGACAGATTACGTTAAGCCAATGATTGTAGTTTACCGCAAGTGAAAGTTGCTATCGAGCGTATTCGAAGAAACGAAATCTTATCCATTCTCATGCACACTGTTGATCATCCACCAATGTGTGCCAGCCTTAATTAATATGTGTTAATCTGGCAATTCTCCTAGCCCAAACCTATGCCCCGGAGGTCGCTCCATGAAGAAAAAAGGTTTTGAAAAATGAAAAATTAATTCTTTACCAGCTCGACGACAGAGCCATGGCGCGTGGTTCGCGTGCAGCATAAAGCCACGCAAAAAACCCACCACCACCACGCAGACACCGTTTTCCCATCGGTGTCAAGCATGCGGATCATGATCCGCTCTCCGAGGTTCTGCTGAGCGTGCGTGACTTGACGGGCATGCTGCTGGCTGTGGCCCAACGATCCCTCCAGCATGTGGGCACCACACCTTCACACCATCACCGTCTTCCAGGCGTGCGTCGGTTGTCTTACATCTCCTATAAAACCGTTAACGCCGCGTGGTGGTTGCGTGTCACCTGCGTCGGTTACTCTTTTCGCCTTGACGTTCTATGATTTGTTGCTCTATCCCCCGTCTTTCTTCTCTCCCACCTTCCCCGGTGTCCTATTGATGCTTTCTGATGTTTTGCAAACACACTGTTCTACCTACGACCCACGAGGCACCGCACACAACGTTAGCTGCGTTTTTTGCTCGTCATACGAAAGCAAGGGTGTTGATGGCGCATTTTTGTCCGGTCCGAGTTCTCCCCCCCCCCCCCCCCCCCCCCAAATGAGTAAAAGGGCCAAAACGGGAGATTTCTAGCGCCCACACACACACACGCCCGATCGGTGATCCGATACATAGTCCGTCCGGCCAATCAATTATCAAGCGAGAGGTCAACATTCAAACCGACGACGATAGCAACGTTGTCAACAGCTTCGAACCGGTGCTGTGAGAGGGCTCTCTTGAGTGACCTAGGGGTCGCCTGGGTGAGCAAAAGGGGGCTGGCATCACCCTCCACCCTCTTCGTGTGTCACAAACTGCCCCTCCTCCTTCACCTCCTCTTGGACGCCATTTAATAACGTTAAATATGACAAAACTACAAATCAAAATAAAAGAAAATAACCCCCGGCCACCTTTGGGTGCATAATGTGCAGCGGCACACCGCCGCACACCACCATCACTAGCTCCGCCCTCCCTGCCGTCTCTTCGTCCTCGCGAGCGATTTAATGAGACAACGAATGGGGCCGCTCGTTTGGTAAAGCGGTTCGCGCACAGCACGCGCACAACGATGACGATGACGACGACGACGACGACGATGGCGACGATCGAGCGATCACATGTGCCGGACCGGTGACACCGCAACACCGCCTTTCGGGTGCCCCGGTTTGCCGGTACTGGGCACCGTTGTACGAACGGCGTGTGCCCCGAAGCGACAGTCGCAGCAGCAGCAGCAGCAGCAGCAGCAACAGCGCAACGCTGGCGTCATGCTCGCAGCATCCGTTTGGCGAACGTATGTTAACCCTTCGATGGGCGTGCGATGTCCATCGGGGGGCGGACCAATCATGACTTCATGACGATTTATTTGCAAAAAACAAACAAGAAAATGAATATACTGAACATTATGTATTATTTTCTTTCCTCCCACTGCTCGCGATCTGCTGCCAATTGATCATGCAAAATGCAACCTTTTGCACGTTTAGGGACCTTTATAAGACCTTTCGCTTTGCCATCGATCTTCTGAAAGAAGACACTGATCCCCTGGGACCGATCGCCATCATCAATCGAGTCCAGCTCCTGTCACCGAAAGGTTCAAATGACAAACGGATGATGGATTGGAGTGTGAGGACGAGGGCGAGTGCGCGCGGGCGCGGGGATTCGAGATGGATTGTGCAGGTATAGGTCCACCAACAATACCACCAACAACAATCACAGTGTGAACAGTCACCACAAACGGCCACAAAGCGATCATTAAACCAACAAGAAAAGCGCCACGCAAGCCGCTTGGCCGTCCAAACGCCAACCGTGTGCCCGGCGGGACCGGCGGGACCGGTGGAAATGAATCCAAATCATTCTCGGTCAGCCACAGCATCCGTTCATGCATTCATGCTCCGTGTGTTGCAGCAGCAACAGCAGCAGCAACAGCAACAGCAACAGTGGTCGTCGCCGTTCCCTCCTCGAACGATCGCGATCGCGGTTTCGTCGCCGGACGATCGTACGGACGATGGCCGTAAGTTCAGTTTCGCTTTTTACCGCCGCTTGAACAGCAGCACTTGCAGCAGCAGCAGCACCACCAGCAGCGGCTGTAGTAGTACTATACACCACTTCATCGAGTGTTTTGTTTGCCTTTCTTCGTGGTCCACGCGCACGGATTCGCTCTAAATTTTGCGCGCGAGAGGAAACTCTAGAGCCCTGCGTTGTTTGTGCTTGTGCTTGTGTGTGTAAAACACTTCACTCGACTCGACCACTTGCGCGGTTCCAATTGTTTCGAGGTAGTACTATACTCCCCAAGGGTGCGTGTTTAATGTTGAATGTTGTTGCGGGCACTTTACGCACGAGGCGGCGTGGCGGAGTGACTTGCGGTGCCACAGATCCCACGCAGCCTCGCAGCCACCATGCACTCGATCACGTGAACATAATCGAGCCCAGTCCACTCCGCTAGGCTTGGGCGCTTGATGAAGCAGAGAGAGAGAGAGAGAGAGAGAAAGAGAAGGAGAAGAAGTAGTAAAAAAAAGTAAACGATCGAGCATCGATTAACGCACGCAGCATCACCGACCACACATTGTTGGCCCTCCCCCTTTTCATCCCCCTGGTGAGGTGCCAGACATCAGTGTGGACCACCGAGCCCAAGAAGCCTTACGGCACACACGCGCTGCACGTTGATCGATCGACGATCGACGATCGAGTTGGATTGTGTTTTATTTTTGTTTCCACTCTTGTTTATCCCCTCTCTTTGCGACTTGATGATTTATGCTGTGCAGTGCAGTGTAGTGCCCGGTGTGTGTGGTGCGTCGTTGCGCGTCGTCGTCAGACGAGTGTGACAGTAAACAAGTGAAGGATCAAGTGAAGGATCAAGAGTACCGTCCTCGCCGTCGTGTCAGTCCGTTTGTGCGATTAGCTAACACCTCAACAGCGGTTCGTATTGTGTGATGCTGTGTGTGTGTGTGTGTGTGCTTTTTTATTGTTCTTCTAAACTGTGTACATGTGTGTGTGTATTTTTTGTGTATTCTAAAACATAATTTCAAGTCATGAGCTAAAGCAAGTGTTAAAATTCAATCTAAAACGCGATCTCGAAGATTATTCGTGGCGCATTTCATGAAAACCAAACTACACCACAGACACACACACACACGATCGGTCCACTCCAGTCAGTCAGTCAGTCAGAGACGGAGAGGGTGCCCGTTTGGCAAAGGAAACCTTGATCGCACCACAGCAACGTTTGTGGGACACTTTATGCCTGACATTTACGAGCAATCGAATCGCTTCATAAGCGCTGCGTACACCAACGGAACCCCCGGATCGGATCCGTTCGCCGAGGGTGCCTCCGGCGACCTTTTTCTTCAACAGAGCATGGGGGTGCAGCATGGGAATATATCGCATAAATCATGTGCATAATGTTCTTGTGCGGACAAAAGTGAGTCTCACCTTTAACCCACCGGCAGTGTCTCCGGGCGCACCGTAGTCCGGATCAACATGCCGGTAGATTACAAAATATCGATCGCAATTGATTACAAAAATCGATTAACGAGCCCAAGTCGCTGCTCGGGCAGCGAAAAACCAACATACACGAAAAGGCCAGACGAGTATGCCACGCGTTTACAATTGAGTGACTTAAGCGCTTTAAACTACTCGTCGCACGAGGGCACCCCAAAAAACCGGCGAGAGGTGACGAGGAAGGGAAAATTAAGGCATTTTAACGATGGCGGTACGCGACCGGCGACCGATCGAGTACCGCCGTTGCAGTACTCGGGGCGACCGCGCGTAACCGGACCATACCACATTCGGTGACTACTTAATTATTTCGCCGAACGCCAGCCAGTCAGCCAGTCAGCCGGGCAGCGAGCGAGCTAGCGAGCAAACCAGTTGAGTCGTCCGAGGTTGCTAGACGCGCGCGCTAGCGGCGGTGGCGGTAGCAGCGGCGGCCACAGGATGCAGCACAAGGTGACATGACGTACTTGCGAACGTGGCACAGTACCGGAGATAATTTATCTCGAAAATATTTTCCCCACATCTCATCCGGCGCAGGCACCATACTACCCCTGGGAGGATGAAAAGGAGGGGAGAGCGGGGGTTGGGTGACACCCAACGCCCGGCGTACTCGAAACCACGGGTGTCCTCGGGGCTGCAAACAAATCAAATAATTAATTTCTTTACCGAGTGCGCAACGCGATATCGTCAAGATGCAAGCAGAGCGAGAAAGGGAGCGAGAGAGAGAGAGAGAGAGAGAGAGAGAGAGAGAGAGAAGAGCGCCTCTAGAGTGAACCATTCGATTAGGTTGTTTGGCCAGTTTCGAACTGGTGTTGGTGGTACAGAGCTAGAAGATTCACTTCTGCTCGCTAGCTTGTGCCTAGTGCTCGACAGTAAACGGTTTTGGTTTCGCTGGTTGGTTCCGTAGAAGAATTTGAAACCTGGAACTAACTCGATTACTTAAAAGGGACCCCAAGGATCCTAATAGATTCACCTCTGGGCTCCTCTTCAACCGGAGGTGTCTTGATCGTCCATTTTTAGTCCCGTTCGCCGGTGTGCAACGCGTGCAGAGAATAGATGACGGTGCGCATCGTTGCACTTTCGCGATCAAATTAGAACAACAATCCGGCCAACATGCCCAGAACCCACAGAGAAGTGGTAGAGAGAGAGAAGATATTGTATTAAAAAAAATAATAAACGTAAACAAAACTTCACCATTTTGCGAGCCAAACTTTTGCCGAAACTTGTTCCCGTTTCTGCACCAAGTTCTGGACGTAACTGAATTTTCCATGCCCTGGCGCCTCCAAACTAAGGATGCTGCTACTGCTGCCGTTGTGCTGCTGACCTTCAGTCGCCTTTTCCTTTTAATAATGTGACGTGTAAAGAATGTGAAAATGTCGAAAGAAAAACTAGAGCGAAACAAGTTAATCGGTGCTCGCTCGACGGTACTTTCGTGGGAGAAAATGTCGAATAGAAAGGACCGCGAAAAGCTTAGGCGAAGGAAGCTTGGCTGTTGTATCAGGTTGTTCTACCGCTCCAGTCCACGGCGCAAATATCGCGGAAAAACGGAGAATGTTTTGTGTTCGCGTAAGACCTGAGCGATTCGCAGCAGCAGCGGAATCGGTCAGAAAGTAAATCAAAGTTGGCGTACTTGAACCATCATATTCGCTTCAAAATGTTCTTCCAAAACTTCTTCCGCAAGCCCCGAACGCCATGAACCGTCTTTAGGAGGAAAAGCTTACTAGAAGTTGACCGGATAGAGGACGTTTCGCCTGTTGTGTAGCGTCTTCCGTAGTCGCTGGTAGGATGCATCGTCGGTTCTAAGCTGCAATTATGGGCCATTACTCACAGCAGCAAAGGGTAATCATGCTCCCGCATTAGTTGAAGCGGAGGGCATTGCCTCATTTTATCACAAATCGCAATCGAATGTGGAAAACATATTTTCTACGGAGAAAAACGCGGTGCACTTGTAGGTGCAGTTGCACAATGCTATTTGCATAATGCTTTCGCATTAATGTTTTACCCCGTTTTCGATGACGTACGCACATCATTTACAGTGGAACAAAGAACCTAACCTCAATTGTCGAAGAGAACATAACCTCAAAGAACCTATTCGCGAATAAAATGTTACAAAAACACGTTCTGTGGTAACGAAGCGATGCAGCCAGCCAGGTTTCTAATTTAAAGTACCCATTGTAGTGAAGTGCAGCTCAAAGTGAACACACACACACACAGAAGCGTGAGCAAAGTGATTGCAAAGAACCAAGTGCGCCACAGGTTCGAGCTCCCCAAATTTCCTCCCTTTTTGCTCGCGCTCCAACGGGCGACCAGGCACAATGAGCAGGAAGCAGGAGTGTCACAACAATGATGTTGTAATTAGTGCCGACGAGACCGGCGGTTCCAACGTCACGGCCAGCAAGGATGACAGCGGTTGCATGGATGCTGTCAAAAGCAGTAGCGGCACCGGCAGCAGCATCAGCATAACCGACGAACCGGGCACTGGACCGGGGAAGCCGTGCCTCCCTCCGAACAATGTTGCCCGGTGCTGCGATGGGCTACCACCACCACCACCAACACGATCATCACCAGCAACGCCACCGTGCAACAAAGGCAGCAGCAGCAGCAAGTGTGTCGTGCGTCAGAAGTCAGCGAAAATCGTGCTCGCAGCGTCGAGCGAAGAGGATCACATTTATCACATTTACGGTAAGTAGTGGCACTGCGGTACGAGCATCGCCTGGCGATGAAGCCTGGCAGCAGCGATGCCCGGGGAAGGAGCGAGGAGAAGGGGGGATTTCATATTTTCCCGCAAAAACCAAACCGGGTTTCATGTAGCGGCGCGCGTGCTCCTCGGAGTGTGCGCGTCGCCGATGGAGGTGCTTCTTAGAAGCGAATCTGCATCGCTTCTGGGCGCGCTCTCTGTCTCTCTCTCGGTCTCTCTTTTGCTCTTCTGTCATGCCAGCCAACCAGCAACCGGCGCCAATACGTTACGATGTAATTTAATGTTTGCACCATGAATATGACCACCACAACCACGGTCGCCGTGGGGTGGTCTGTTGCTCTACGAAATGATAACTTAATTTCCGTCACACAAAGCCAGTGTGCGGGCGCCCCAACCAATTTGTGAAAAATCGCGAGTTGGAAGAGGGTGTGTGCGGGGTGGGGATTTTTCTTTATGCTTTCATACAGCGGACGACGCGCCGTTAAAAATAAAATAACCAGTGCCGTTATCAGGTGACATCCAAATAAATCTGATTTACGGTTACGGTGGTCCGTCGGCTTCCACGTTCCTGCGTTCGACTCCGGCTCTGATTTCTGTTTTATGTTTTATATTCTCCCAAACTGTGCTGCCGAGACCTGGAGACTGGCAAATTGAATAATTGCAGCAATGGCGAACCGCATTATGTCATCGATGTGTGCACACACACACATCCATCTGAAGTGCCCGTAATGGCCGGTTGTTCCAAAGTCCTCTCCTCTCGACGCACTGATCTATGGATGTTAAGGGCGCGCCTTCAAACAATAGAGGAACACTCTGTCAGAGCAATTCAATTGATTCATGATTTTCCACCCTTGCTTTAGTGTTTTTGCGAACTTTTTCACGTAATACTTTCTGAGTAGTTCGGGTCCCGGATAGGAGGGTAATAAATTTAAAAGAAACATACGAACATCCATTTCGACGTCGTGCATTCAATTTGTCTAACCAATTGTATGATGTATGAGCAAACCGCGCGAATATTCACGTAAATTCGAGTAGAAGTGTGTCGGTTACAAGAACTGGACCGCTGATGATGATTTATGTGAAGAGCTATTTAATTTACCTCACCACCGAACTGTCATGCTTCGCTTATCCTCTTACGCTCAGCACGAAACGATTCATTACTTAATACGATCCCTTGTTTTGTCTCGTTGCAGGTAAGGCATTGAACAACGCTTTGATTACACACAGCATATCCGAACGATCCCACGAACGAACGGTCAAAGGTAAATAAAAGAATCAGTTTCGGAAAAGAGGATCTCGTGTCGACGGAAGAGAAGAGGAGATTTTCCCAAAACCTCCCAACCCGTTAATTGGGAAACCCTTACTGCGGTCGAGATTATACCCTATTCATCCGATTGGTCATTAATTTAGCGACGGATCTCCTTCTTTCTGCCTAGAGTGGATATGCTCTCTAGATGAGGATGAGGGGAAGGTGGCATATTGTTTTATCGATTTTTCCTGGATTACCACTCCCCCCGCGCATACGCAAACATTATGCCAGCCCCCCTGGGGGCCACATTAAAGCGCACAGTTGAACGGTTAGTTGGTAGCAAAGGTATGCTCGTATCTAGCATATCGTATGAGTTAGCTAAGCATTGGGCAGCAAGGACTACTTCTCTCTCTGTCGCTTTTGCTTCGCTTTAAGATACCAAAGACTCATATTGCTGGCTGCCACTTCCAAGGCATCCGGTTATCCGGTTGGTTTACCACGTTGTTTACCATTTCACCAGTGTGTGTGTCTGTGTGCAGGGGAATGTGTATTGTACCGAGCGTCAAAGCCTCAGCATCGTTGTACAAACAGGCACCTCAGTTTGGCCAAAACACTAGCCTTCTACCTTCTCTCCCATTCCTCCCAAACACCATCATAAATCCTTGCTGCCAGATGGTCTCCGAGCGGAAAAAGAACAAACACATTAGCACAACAAAGCTCACTCTTGAAGCTCGGTTGGGGGTTGGTTTTTGGGAAAACATATGATTTCCTCATCTCAGATTTGGCATCAACGCCGGGGAGAGGGTGAACTGGCTCGCGCGCTACGTGAGCCCATCATTAATAGGCCGGGAAAAAACCGGATACAACAACCTGCTGCATGCGTGAGTTCTCGGGACTCTCGGGAGTGCTCGAGTGAATACATTCCTCGGTTAGTAGCGCAGGTGAGCTAGGACTCCACTAATCGCTCTCTTCTGGCTGAGCCGAATATGCCAGCATTCATCTGGCAGGACCTCTCTGAGAGTATCGCAAATTCTAGCATAAAATATGTTCCTAATGTTCTGTTCTGTGACGATAAAACAAGAAAACAGTTTGTCAACCATTAGTTGCGCTGTACGCTCATTATAATTATAATCGCATTGATTTATGCCAACGATTCCTCATTAAAGCATGAAAACTCATCGCATGCCACCTCAAGCGAAAGGCGAACGAGTTCACTTTTCCACGAGAGTGAGAGAGAGAGAGAGAGAGAGAGTGACACGGAGAGAAAGAGAGTGAGTGCCCCGAGTGCTGATAACAGGAAAATCCAGCGCCATGGCCTGCCACAATCTCGTCTCTCGTTCGAGGTGACTCAAGATTGATTGCTGCGACCTTGCGAACTCGACACTCGACACAGTGATGCTGCGAACCACCCAGCCCATCATCGTCGTCATCATCGTCTTCATTGTCGTCCTCGTCGTCGTCGTGGTTGATGCTCGAACGCCATACTACAATTATGTCATGTTAGTGCGCCTGCAGTACGTGCCAGTTCGTCGAACGATCTACTCGGTGACAGTGCATAAGTACTGATCGCTGGTCTGGCGTACCTTAATCCACCCAAAAACCTGCATCGCTGAAGTTGATTTCAAATTTAGAGAAATCCGATTTCTGTCGTATATTAAGGGTTGTGCTTCTTCAACGTGACTACCATCGAAAGGGTCGTGATACTGCCGTGAAACAATTTGTCCTACGAAACAGGTTATTTCCGGAACCCAATTAGACATTTTGTCGTCTGACGTCAAGCCCAGCACTTCCCGGTTTCGCCCATTTATTGCCACGATACGCACAGACCGGGCATCGCCGGATCACGCGTCGTCGTCGTCGTCGTCGTCGTATCGCGCCACTCCGCTAATGTGTGAACGAAATTTGGAATTCCGCGGTGGTCCCATGCCGGGCCGCACTCTCCATTCTCCATTCTCCTCCTCCTCCTCTGGGACCAATTGTATTATTTATGGAGGCTTTCCTAATTGATTGAGGCGTGTGCGTGGACAAGGCCACCAAGGCCGCCGCCGCCACCACTCTCTGCTGTGCGCTTTGGGACCGACTGCATAAACCAGCCCCCCTGGCAAGCGCGTTGTTCGTTAAATGCTCCCTCAACATTAATGCTTTTCCTCCCGCTCCCTACCACTCCGGTAGTTTAAATGACGTAGTGGGACGCTCTTTAGGTTGACTTCTGCAGAGGTTGACGTATGAAGTAGTGTGGAGTATGCAGAGAAAGAGACAGAGACGCAGTGGAAGTGGCAGATGACGTACCAGAGCACGTTTGTTGACAGACCGTATGACCGACACGATGGTCGACCGGTTGGGGAACGGGAGATGTGACGGAATTGGACGGGCGGACGGACGGACCTGTGACGCGACATATGCCTGCATAAACCAAAGGCCCGTCAACGGGCCCCCTTTCTCTTATGCTGTCGCTTCGGTGGCGCTGTGCTCGAGTCACCATCACCACCACCACAACTAGCATCGAGAGGACGTTGGACTCGTTTTATGGCCTTTTGGTTCCCTACCCCATTCACCTGCCACGGCATGCCACTCCGTTAAATGGGGTGAGAGACATGCTGCTGATCTGCTACAATACAACGTAGCAGGTGGAATACAGGGAGAGTTGTTCGTGTGGCGCCTTTACACCCAAAGGAAAATCTGACAGCATCTGAGTGCCATCCTTGCTCTCTGAGTGTCGAAAGCTCGTCAAAATGCTGTCAGTTGCCACTACAACCAACTCAGCTGGACGAAGCTGGCTGGCTTGCGAGGATACTCCAGGATACTGGGAGTCGGATATTTTCCGACTCGCTCTCGGCGACCAGGTTCATGCGAGCGATCGAGAGAACAGTGCGAACGCAGTGCGTTGAGCTTTGGCCAGAAAGCCATTTTAAAAATTTGGGTTTGTCTCGATCAAAACGCACTAATACTAAATGTTTACGTGGCAATTAAACTATATAAATAAGAACTTCATTTCGAATATGAAAATCCTTCGAAAAATTGCGGATGCTAATCAAAAAGTAAGCTCTGATCCGTTAAAGGTAACTAAGCCAGCAATAGCGCCAATAACTGTTTATTGAATCAGCTATTGATGGTAGTTTTTAAGCCATGTGCCTAGACAAAGACACTCAAAAGCTGTAAATGAATATGGAATAGATTGCTTTGTTGCCCTTATTGCTTAGTTGCCTATCAATTTGATTGATGCACTAATATTAGAATAGTTTACTACAAATCAATCATGAAATGTGCCATCACAAATAAGCAATCAGTATCAGTATTGATGACTATTTAGTACTCATGTATTAGATCGGAAAGATTATTAAGCTGCTTCAACTATTTTAAAAACTTAATTACGAGGAAGAAACTTTCTCGAAGTGAACTTCAACTTGCCCAGCAATTATAAAAGATAATTTGATAGGGAAGATAAGCAATGAGGAGAAAAATACCTCCAATTCTGAGCACCACTCTTGATACGCACGAATCCCCTCTCCGGTTTCGTTGGCAAGAGATTGAAAAAAGGTTTTTTGTCCCACGTTCCTTCCGCACCAAACGCACTGTGCGTCGTGTCGGCGCGCGCGTCGCGCCACAATCGCTTGCGAGGAAGCAGAGCACCAGCCAAGGCAGCCAGCACCAGCGGCAGCTCCAAGCAAACCAACCAGCCAACCAGCCAGCCAGTGAGCTCCAAGGAGCCATCGTGTTCGCGTGTCACGATCAGCATACTCGGGCGTATCGTTTCGTGCGGCGCGCGTGCGCCTCTTATCTCGGACAACCGTAAGCGGACAATTCGTGAGAAAAACCAAACCTACACCTACCCGGACCACGGTCACCGCGGTCGAACTTGCCTGTTCATTAGCATTAGCGTTCCCTGCACTCCCAGCCACCACCACCGTATGAAAAGGGGGCTACATCTTCAGTCATCTTCAGTGTCAAACACGCGCGCGCTTGTTTGTCTCGCGAATCGTCGCGGTCGCGATATTATCGTCGCGCGGTCTCTTCGCTTCCGCGGCGGGAAGCTGGAAGTGCGTGCGTGCGTGCAGCCGGAATTCGATGCGGGACAGGGTTGGGATGATTGTCGGTTACATCGAGAGCAGAAAGAAAGCAATCATTGAGCCCGAATAACCGAGATCAAAGCAATCGATGCCCTCCATTACACGCGCGGTGAATCGTCGGGAAGGGGGTTTAAAGCAAGAAAACCCCGTAATTGAGGCATCAAGGCAGACGGGCTGCTGCTGCTGCTTGTGCTGATGCTGTAGCAGCATTCCTCCCGGTCCATATGTGCGTGTATTCTTTCGTGTGTGTGTGCAATCTGCGCTAAGGTGTGTTATCTGAAAAAAAAGGCGAAGAGAAAAGAAGAAATTAAATTCGTGCGGTGTAATTCGGAAGCCCTGAATGTGATGAGTGTTTAAAGGGGTTGTATTACTCCCCTGCCTGTCAAAGGAAGGGAAGGGAGAGAGCGAGTTGTGTATTGTTTATTCTGCCAAGTATGTCCAACAGCCTACTACCCACCGTACGTAGCATCGTAGTTCTTGCTCCAGGCGTTTCACAAGAGATAACGGGCAGAGGTGGCGTCGAACGCACCGTAGGACAGCACAGCACAGCTGCTACCTACCAACTTGTTTCGACTTGACCACCGGAACACCCATTTGGGGTAGAGGGGCCATCCCAACCAGCCAGCCAGCCTGCCAGCACATTGAATGTAATTTTAAAATATTACTCTGCCAACGAATCCCAATTTATGCCGCCGGGACCGAGGTAGACAAACATGGGGTACGGGGAGGGGAGGGATGAGGTGGTGGTGGTGGTGTGCCCACAAGCGATGGGAACCAACTGGTCCAGGCCAACGACGTCATCGAGAGTAAACAGAACAGAAAAACGCAGCTACAGAAGGAGAAGTAGCTTGGAGTAAAAAGAAGCAAAGAAAAATGCTCTCCCGGACCTGAATCACTTACTTTTCACTTCTTCAGCCCCGCTGCCAAACACCCCCCCAAAACTCATCCCATCCCTTTATTTCCCGCGCACAAAGTACACACTTATGAACTAGCGTTAAAATGTGTAAACAAATTACCTCTCTGCATTGGATTTTGATAAATAAATAAAGGAGGGCTGGGGAGGCAACGCAGCTTCCAGCATCCTGTTTGGGGGAAGGGATGGCGTCAAAGCACCGAACGAGCGAACGGTGATCCTCCCCTTACGGTTGGTCATTCTCTTAATGCCAAACCTTCAATGCAAAGCAACCGAGCTGTGATGCTGCCGTTATCAGGCGATTCAGGGAAAGAAGGCGAATGGCGAAGGCGAGAGCGAGTGTAAAAATGGGAGCAACACCTTTCGCTTCGCCGCTATCCGGCCTTAGCTCCACTTCCACGTCCATTCCAATCATGATGACGGTGATCGTTCGCTGGCTCAACAACCTGCTGCTGGTGCTACTGCTTCGGTGGCGGCGGTCAGACAGACTATCAAGCGGGCGCATTTTTGGTTGAATTTCAAAATTTCGACTTTCATTCGCGACATGCTCCCTGGTGTATAGTGCGCATAAGCCGGATGTGGTTTATGTCGCCGCGTTCCCCACTGCCGCAGTTAAAAGTGCTTCCCGTGCTTTACCTGCTGCACAGGTCACATCACAGACACCAGGTACGTTGGCGGAATGCGCATAAAACATAGAGAAAAACCTTCGTTTTTTTGCGGCGCGAGAAGGGGATTTTTTTCTCTACTTGTTTGTCTTTTCCTAACCCAAACCGATCAACCTGTTTCTCCCAAAATGCGTCCACCGCACAGCGTGGCTTCGTTTGAAGTGAGCTAGCGTTGTCATAGGTCATCGGGCACACCCTCCTCCTCCTCCTCCTGCCCCTGCTCAGAGCATATTTCAATGCACCGTTCACCTATTATCGCATTTGTTGTATCAGCACCTTTCAGGAGATTTATCGCACCTTCAGGGCACAGCCTAGGGGACGGTGGGACCTAATCTCCACCACAGTGTTACGTCCAAGGAACCGCGAGACGCAAGACATAATAAGCTCTACTTCATCTTCTTAGTCCGAAGTCAATGTCTCCGGAGTCTGCCAGAGCTGAAGGAGAATGGGGAAGGTGGCATGTCGAATCGACTTAATCAAACATACGCGCGGTCACAGCACTTGCCTTGCGAGATGAGCGAGGCAAATGGGCAGCATTAAATCATGGGGCCATTTTTTTGGGCATCACAGCAAAGGTTCCACCACCACCACCACCACCACCACCACCACTATTAACCATTGCGTAGGGCCTCGTGTGTGGTAACCGGTGAAGGTGTGTCGCGTACCACGCTTGCCGTTTTTTTTTTGTGCTTTTATGTGTCGAACAATCTCACTACACTAAAGAAAGGTAACAACCGAAAAGATGTTTTGTTTTGTTGCATGACAACAATAACAGCAACACTCAACGACGTCGCCTTTCAACGCTCGCTGCTGGGAAGCAACCATTGGTATTGGTTGATGGATTGTGTTTTGCTGCCGGTGCTTTCGATTTTCAAATTTGGACAGCTAATCTCGTAACTGGAAAGAAAGGTTGAACTGGACGCGAACGATTGTCGCTCGCTCCGTCAGCTGACGCGCCATGCTGTTGTTGCTGCTGTCGACGAGAAGCTGCTGTATCCATCCATCGGCCTCGGACAGGACCCGCTGGGATTATGATGAGTTTTTGAAAGCCTCAACCTGACCTCGTACAGCTGGAAGATTAGACAGAAAATGTGACGAAGAGACACAGAGAGAGAGAGAGAGAGAAAGAGAGACCAAAAATGGCATCATTTAGCCGCTCGTCTCTGGAGCATCGTCACGTCGCGAAGCATGAAAGATGAATGAATGGCCAAATGGGGCAGTCTCTAGGCGTTAACAACCGGTTCACGGACCTTTTCCGTCCGGCCGTTTCCTCACTCACCCACTGTCCCATTCCATTCTCCCTAACGAGCCAATAATGAAATGAAGAAACGCTTCGTTTGAGTTTCAACAGGAGAAGTTGAAGTCAATTGGCCGCCGCACCGGAATGCGAATCATTAATCAATTAGCGTTCACCTTCGGGCACCTTAATTTGATAATCAAAATCTGATCAGCATGATGATAAGTGTGCCCCCGGACCCCTGGCCGTGATGAAAGCGAACGCTTGGCACTCGACACTCATTGGAGCGCAACCATCGGTTGCTGGCGATTGATCTTGCTAGTCGGCCCGCCAGCCTGCCAGCGGCCAATATTAATTGAGTCTGCTGTTTTCCACTGAAGCAGAGAAATTAGTTTAACAGACAGAGATCCCAGGAGGGACACCTTATTATGGCCCATTAGCATGTTCCATCTTTACGCGTACACATAAACACGTCTGGAATGTCACATCCACTTCTGGCTAATTTGATCAGCACATCCACCCTGTCCAAAAGTGGCACTAAGAATCTTAAGTTCCATCCCCTCCTCCCCTGGTGGCCCAGGGGCTAGACCACCGAAGACCGAGGAACGTTAACCATAAATTAGAAATGTGCCTCTAAGTCAGTCCCCGGCCGCCAGAGAGTTATCCGGGTGCCTTAGCATTCCCAGTGAGCGAAGTAACAAGTTGTTAAGCTCCTGGGGTTGCCAAGCAACAGGAAACAGGAAGGATAACAACCGCAGAAACACATTAAATCCTTTGCGGTTTGATTTGCCCATTTCAAATTTCAATTTCCCACCCAGACGCTGGTACGGTACGGTGTGTGAGTGTTAGTATGGTACTCAGGGAACCCCAGGATTACACTTAACTGGAGCAAACTGAAGCTGGAACTGCTTAAGATGCGCTCGGTGTTTAATGAATCTTTTACAACCGGCAACCAACGCCAATGAGATGAGCCAAACGGAACGTGTTAACGCGATGTTCCCGCGCTTGCTAATTGCGTTCGTGTGCGATATGGTCCTTCTAGGGTCTAGGCATGCTGCAGAATACGGGCCAAGCGGCCAAGCGACAGTAGCATTACTAGCATGCTTCGGAAGGGCTTTAGACAATTTATATTTTCGGGTTTTTGAGGAATTTTAATGTCAAGCGCTTTTCAATGTCAAGCGCCCACTCAAGGAGCAACAAACAATCACTCGTCGCTCCGTCTCTATTTCGTCATCAAGGACACACACACACACACACACACACACTTGCTCGTGCTCGTGCTAGATAGCTGACCTTGGTTTTGGGCCCGTCTCGGTGCACGGCAAGCAACTTCAAGATGTTTGCTGCCAATCCCGAGCAAAGCACTTTAAGGACTGCCAAAACGGCAATCGGCCATTGCATTGTAAGCCCTCGGTCAGTACCGGCTTCCTGGCGACAAAACAACACCAAAACCTCGACAACTGGCATCGAAGCAGCAGCAGCAGCAGCAGCAGTACCGCCACATACACACACGACATGGTCCCCCGAGGCCATTATTCTTGATCAAGAGTGATCAAATCACATGGTTCCCAATTAAAATCGGCCGCGAAGCGTACGGTACCAGTTCGGATTCGACCGCTGTGACGAAAATCACGATGGCGGTGGTGGTGGTGGTGGTGGTGGTGGTAGGGGATGCAGAATCGTGCTGCCGTGCTGCGATCACACGACACAACATCACGCGTCCGAACAGCGGACACGACAGTCAAGAGGAAGGGCCCCATTAATCAAGATGTGCCTTTGAGCTCGGACTGTCCGACTGCGTCCGGCAACGTTTGCACGGGAAGAGCGGAGGAATCGAGGGCCAGAGTTCGCTTTTCAGGTTTACAGATTCGCACCGAATCGCTCGTTGGCGAATAACAAGCTCGCGAGGAAATGTATTCCATTAATAAGGAATTTATATTGTCAGCATGAATAATAAGCTCGGTTCGGTTGCTGATTCCGATGCTGATGGGAGTCACGGGACACAGCACAGGTCTACGCTGACTACGGCGTTTTCCGCTTAATCTGACCATTTCTTCGCTGACTAACTGTGTCCTGAGGGAGGCGGATAAAGCAATTGCTTTCACTTTCCAACCGCGGCAACCAACAAGGCGGGCTTCTGCTTTACATTACACTCACGCCGACTGCGTGTTTGTGTGCAGGTGTATGTGTGTGTGTGCATGCAGCAGGTAATCATTAAACTAGGGGCCGAACCCAGATAGGGATGAACCGGGCAACATTCTCAAAGATCGAACATCTGAACGCGAAAGAAGGGGGCGTTAACCTGGGTGGGGGTGGTTGCCCGGGGATGTGGAAGAGGGTGCCGGTGTAAACAAGTCGTAAAAATAGTATACCACAACAACCAACAAACCGACCACTGACGGTGTTGTCGGTGTACGGTGAGCAGAAAACCAACAAAACCCCATCCACCCTGACCGTGAACTGATGGTGTGTACGCGTGTGTATGTGTCTGTGCGCTCTACTGAGAGGCCACTAACCGGGAGGGAGGAGGGGAATGCTTTGTTGTGACACATGCATCACGGCACTGTGATGTTTAGACCGACTACGAGGTTACATCCCCCCACGGGGAGGGTTTGATAATGACGCGATGATCAGCTGAATAGCGGACGGATTCGAGAGATCGATTAAAGATTCCACGAGCGACACCACCGGTTTGTCCCACTAGCACGCGAAACGGTTGGACGGTGGCGCTCTGACGTGTCTTTCGAGCTAAAATTAGCGCCCTTCTGCTAAGCTACGCAACGTGTAGCGTGTGAAAATTGAAAACAAAAAAATAAGCCAAAAACGAAGAACCCAAACTCACCGCGAATAGGCAATCGCGAGCTACCAGCGAAGATCGAAGATTGTTTTATACCTGTTCGTGCGTGTGAGACACCGAGACTGCCAGCTTGCTGTTGCTGCTGCTGGTTGCGCAACTCGGCAACTTATCACTTCCTGTTCCAATCCAACGCAAGCAAGATTATTCCTGATTCCCTGAGTGGAAAAAAGGCACCTTGGAGCATGAATCATACATTTTTTAGCACCACCGCCAGGTTCCAGGTCCAGTGGTCTCGCGGGTGTTCGATGAAAGCACAAGACGGTTAAAGTGTCTGGGCGAAAGGCGAAAGAATTCCGCCACATTACGCCACAGCATCCCTGACCACGGAGACCACGGTGGAACATTCTGTTGAACTTCAATTATTGAATCGCTTTTCACTCGTTTCCTCCCCGTCCCATTTCCACGCGGCATAATGGACCAGAACGAGCTGCTGTCGTCCTTTCCATTTGAGATGAATCCAGAGTCAATGGACAGAAGAAAGCGAGCGGGCATGACTTTTAAGGTTTAGGAACACTCCGGAGAAGCAAAGAAAAACGCTGGAAATACAGAAACGGACGCGGGTTTCAAAGTTTCAAACCCACAAGCAACTGTAGAAGTTGTTTCGGATAGAGTTCGGTGGCGATTGGAATACGGCAGCTGGAACCGTTCCCATCGGTTCTTAAAGTGTCGAATCGATTTCTAGGGGAACTATTTAAAATTGAAAACCGTTCTTTGCTTCTTCCTGACGGAAAGCAACGGAATGAAAATGAAGCTCAATGTCTCGCTTTTCTCTACAAAAGACACACACACACCGGCAATGGACACGATCCGTCCGTTACACCCGGTGTAGCGCCACATCAAGGCGATCTCAATTAAGTAAATTGACAAGATTTTCCTTCCCCCAAAGGATACCGAGCGATCTGGTCGCGCGCTTCGTCGTGTGCGTGCTTCGTCAACACATGTTTGCCGCTTTACATTTGCGTTCAGGCTTTTGAAGGTGTCAGCAATGTGTGTCAGTGTGTCTGTGTGTGTGTGAGTGTGTGTAGCGAATTGAAAGGGTTGAACCCCGTGTCAGTGTCAACGCCATCACCGTCAATCTTTTTTTTGCGAAAAAGTATGGAAGAGCACAAGCCCCGACCTTCGCTCGGGGGCTCATCGTTCATCCCTTGGCATGGCCACATCACCCGCCGGTCGCTCCCCTTTACGAAGGATCAATCAAATCAATTTTAATCGTGAGTCCCAATCCGCACAGCCGTTGGTATCCGTTTTACGTGCCATTTTCACTCAGCAAAGGAAAGGGATGATACCATCACACACACTCACACACATCCGTCGTGTCCTTGGAACTGCTGGCGTCCCCAAAGACAGCGACACGAGACGCGTTCGTGCGCGACCATCTGGGGATTTCTCGCTTGGCACAAAGGCGCATCACACACACACACACACACACACACACACACACCCTAAACGCGCACACGGAGATAAGAGATCAAGGCGTTATCGAGCGAGGAACACCACCACCCCCGAGGCCTTGAGTGTGTGTGTGTGTGTGGCATTGAAATCCCAGCGCTATCGTGATCGAGCTGCGTGTCAAAAGATCACCCAATCCCGGTGGGGGAATATTTAAATTTCGTCAGCGCACCTCATCCCCTCCCCCATGGGCCCCTTTGGACACTCAATTTGTGTAGGAACTTCATTGTCGGCTTTCACGCCATCGCATCGCCAATCCATCACTTGGATGTCCTTGCGCGGCATCTAATGATGTTGCTCACTTGCGTCCCTTAATCATGTCCCTCCCTGGGATACTAAATTGGAGATTTAGTCCTCTAACGGGGTGGCGAGGAGAACGAAGGGTGGTAACTCGAACCGCAGAAGAGTAAAAACATAACTTTCGGCATCACCACCGCCATCAACGGACCGGCGCCTGACTGGTTGGCTGGCGCATATCCTGTATCAGTCCATCATCAGCTCGATGTCCTTCAAAAAGTTGAATACGTCAAACGTCAAAATCTCAAGGCGCACGACGACGACGGCGGCGACATCAGCATCGGCATCCGTATCGTCCTCGGCCACCCAGTGCCCCAGTATCTTCATCTTCGCATCGAGGGGAAAAAACACAAGGAACAACTTTTTATTAAAGACGACATTCCGCATGACATTTTCCTCGTGGCGGGACGAGATTGTCATGCTCAGGGAGTGTATGCGTCCGTGTACGTGTGTGAAGGAGGAAACGTTCGTCTCGCATGCGGTACTTCATTTGCTGGTTAATGCCGGCTGTGCCAGCTGTGACAGCCACTACTCTACTGTAGTCGCTGTCGCTGGACGCTCCGTGATGCTGAGCGCTCGAGAACTCCGGGAGCAGAAGGGCATCACCAGATAAAAGCAAGCAAGCAACCAAACAGGCAGTGACGGATGTGATTCCGTCTTTTTTTCTTCGTTTTCATTTCCTGCGTCAACACCGGCGGTTGTGGATGTGTGTTTCAATATTTAGAGAGCTTTCACGGTCCTGTTTGGCTAGGCCAACTGGTGCGCTCCTCCTGTCGGCAATGGAAATGCTCCTTTTAAGCCCCTAGCTAAAAGGAGCATTATGAGTAGTGGCAATGCTTTCTGGGAATGGGACGTACCCAGCTGGAACAGAAGGAAGATGGGAGTATTCTTTTAATAAGCTCCACCGTGACTCACCTTTCTCAAGGTCATGTTTTGTGGATTTAAATTAAATTAATATTCAACAACAACAATAGCTGCTGTACATTGTACCAGCTTTTAGCTCCAAGAAACCAAGAAACAAAGAGCGAATGGATGGAAAAGCAAATCTCTTTGCTACCATTGTGCGGAAGTCGTCGTCGCCATCTTTTGAACAGGATGTCACCCCATGGTACCCCATCGTTCACGGCGCCTCGTCGCGTATTGACTGGCAGCCACTTAATATTTAAAGTGCCACTTCCTTCCAAGGTGACGCTCGAGTGCGCAATCCCTTTAAGGAACAAGGACTGCCCCTCGCCTTCCTCTCGGGGTCTCTCGTCCTGCCTCGTCGACGTCGCCTCCAATACCTTTTCACCGGAAACACTGGAAGGATTATGTAGCATTTGCTGCTGTGGCAGGCGAAGCGAAAGTCTCAAAAATAATAAATCACACCAACAGGACGAAGACGACACACATACAGCCGCACACACACACACACACACACACAGGTTGTGATTGGTAAGACACGGAACGCGAGATCGGTCGGAGCTGCCTGTGTATGTGTCTATGTGTTTCGAAGTTGTAATCTCCCTGAAGTACGGGGTACAAGAGTGCGCAAAGCCTTAGACAACCTTTGCTGCAAGGATAACTGTCAGGCGCTGAGGATGTGAGCGAACACAAGCTCCTTCCGAAAAAAAAAAGCCCATATACACACACGTGCCATTTGTCCTTGTGTGCAAATCTGAGCAAAACGATCGTAACCGTTTCCGCTATTTGACAGCTGTCAAACAAGGCACGTGCGCCGGCGCTAGCTCTCACGTATTAGAAGATTATCATTGCTTCGGCGAAGCTTACCGGGGACGTGGGGTGTGAATTATTCCATGCAACATATGACGCTTTATTCTATGATGTTTAAGCTTTGCGTTGAAATTCGTTTTTATGCTCGAATTACGCTCGAAATCATAAAAAAGATGCAATGACACAATGGCTTGCCTTGGCAATACACTTGCAAATGAAACGGTCCCCAAAAAAAAGTCCTCATAAAACCACATTATCGCGGCTCCCTTATCAGATAGAGATAATGAACGGAAGATAAATTTTCAATTACCCGACAACCCGATACGTAAACATGATAGGGCTGAGGCACAAAAGAACAACATGCTTTACGATGCAAATTATTTTCCAAAATTTTTCATCGATCCCGTTGCCATTTTTATCGTTCTCTCCCCTACCCTCGGGGGAGGGAACAGACGGAATCGGATCAGATCGGAACGAACCGTGGCACGCTCGCTTTACTGTTTATCGATTTTTCATCCCAAGCATCCTCTTCCCTGCACCTCGTACACCATTCGCGACCTTCATTTTCTCCCGGCAAATAAAAAGAAAATCAAAAATCCATAATTCCAAACCCCCGGCGCCAAAGTAAGTCCGCCCATTCGTGGCCACGAAACGCGCGTTCAAAAATCAATATGCACCCTCCGAAGCAGCCCAAAAGCTGCTGTCCTCTTCGCGTGGCGCGAGATAAAAGATAATAACCGCGGGATCGGAAATGGTGGATAAAGGAAGAAGACAGGAGTAGCTGTTGTGGTTGTGTGTGTGTGTGTGTGTGTGTGTGTGTGTGTGTGTGTGTGTGTGTGTGTGTGTGTGTGTGTGTGTGTGTGTGTGTGTGTGTGTGTGTGTGTGTGTGTCTCTGCGCGCCAACCAAGCAGCAAGCAGAAAGAGTTGCTTGATTTCATTATTTTATGCTGCTCGAAATGCTGGAATGAGATTCCATCAACCGCTCTTCAGAGGCGGCGGCTTCAGAAAAGTTCGAGTTCCTGGGTTTGGTTGGCTCGATCCTTTAAGCCATCGGAGTGTGGCCCGAGTGGAGTTTAGAATTTTCCAATCAGCCTCCCCAGAGCTCCATCCAACCAACCGCTGGAAAGATGAAAGATCAAAATGATTTCGCCATAACTCGCACTGATTGCGCACGTTCATTTGCATATCCAAATCCCCCATTCGACAGTCACGCTTTGTCCGTTTGATGAAGGAGATGGCGCTTGTTCCGGTTGCGGTGGTGGAGACAAAATACTCATCCCAAAAACCCATCATCTTTTTCCAAGACACTTAACCTGATTGAATTGTCCTTCCGTGAGCTGAACGCAAACACACGCGCACGCTACGAACATATATTTACTATAACTCTGCGCGCACCCCCTTGCTGTGGTGTGGTCGTGCTCCACGTGGAAAACTATTGTCCCCCGCTAACTCCCACGGCCGCCGCCAAACCAAGCCACTCCAACGCAGCGAAGCGAAATGAAAAATCCCATTCTCCCAGAATCGGAAAAGGGATGAAAGGTGAAGTGCGGAGTGGGGGTTGCTACCTACCACCCTCCGCTCGTGCGTTATTACATTTTCAATAAAACAAAAGTTTATCGTCACTAGCGCTGGTGCGGCACCACCTCCCTGGCACCACCTCTCTGGACGCATCGTGGAGTTCGCTTCGTGCTACCCCAAAGGGGAATTCGGTCAACGGAAGGGGGTGATGAAGTTGGGGGTGTTGTTTGGGACGGTGGCAGCAAACTTATCAACGAATGTGTCGCCTCACACACACACACTCACACACTCGCTGGTGCGAGCTGTGATTGCGAATGCACACCATTTACTGCAATACGCCTGAGAGCATCAACATCAGAGCTTTCCGGCAGAGAATTTCCTTTTCAGGAGGAAACATTAATGTTTAATGTTGGGGATATAAACAGATTGATGCGCCTTCCCCTCTCCGGTCTCCTCGCTCGATGGGGCCCTGGGTTGATTAGCAATCCGAGCGTCCAATAGGTTCCTGCTTCCCCTACCCCCTACCCCCCTTCAGAATCGATGACGCCTTGGTGTCGTGGAAATTATCGGTTTTCCACGAACGTCACTCATCACTTCCTGACGCCGAACGAGCACGCTGTACCGCCCCCGGACCACCCCTTTCCCTTTATCACTGGCCAAACCAAACACGACCGATAGCTTGTGTCTGTATGCGTGTGAGCGAGAAGGCCAGCACCGAGCGCGCTTCTCGCTATGTAGCGGCATTAAAATAGTATCCCCGCACCCTGCACCACCGAAAAACGACTCCTGCGACCTTCACTCGCCACTCGGTCGCTGATAGTGAAAAATGTGGGCAAAGGTTTTTCCCAATCGATAGGCGCGTCGCCGAATGCACCAACACCGGGAAACAACGCCGCACATCGCGGAAATACAGTTCACGGTATGTGTGTGCGTGTGTGTGTGTGAGCTTGCTCGGTGGATGTGGTAGCTGGATGCGGTGGCAGGAGAGTCGAGTTTGATAAACGGGTTACACGGGGACGCTTCTATCACGATGGAACCACTACCATCACTACCACCACCAGCACCATCACTAAACTACATCCTGTGTGCGACGTCATAAGGTAGAGCATGAGGGAGGAAGGGAAAGTGAGGAGGAGGGGGGGGGGGTGCTAACGCCAACATGTGTCTCCCGGAACGACGACGACGGCAGCCAGGCAGGCAGGCTGTGTGAGTTATGCGGGTGGTTTGATAAATGGGCTGACCCGATTACAGCTGTTTCCGCTTTCCGTGTGTTCCGTGCTCGTGACTTTGTACTTCTCAATGGCGCTGGCCAGCGGAACATCAAAGCACACAGCGTGGCCACGACGATGGTCGATTCGTTTCGATTGACCAATTGACAAACAATTGGCCTCCGGTTTTTGGTTTCGTTGTTTGATACCATTCGGTCGACTTTCGGAGTTGCTTTCTCCCCTCCTAACCCACAACAAAACAACAAAAACCGACGAAAAGTATGTTGGTGGAAAGCCTGGGAACTGAAAGGACGCAAACTGCCGCGCGTTTCCGGTGTCGGGACGACAAACGGGACAGTAGAATGCCGAAAGTCCAGTCAACCGCATTGCTCACACACACATACACATAGAAGAAGAGGGAGAAGATACTGGCGAGCCGAACCGTAACGAGTCCTGAGAGTTCCACAATGGGATGGACAGAGAAATATAACCATTCCGTTTCCGTTTCCGTTTCCCTTTTTGGGCCGGAAGCGACTCCTCCCAGCGAATAAACAAAATCAAAACGAAGGCGCAAATGCGAGCGGTCCCGTCCCACCGGGTGCTTGAGCTCGGGACAAACCGCCGGATATGTCGTTGGCCCCAAGAGTGGTCGTCATCGTCGACGGATGCTGGCAACGATGTAATGATTATGTTGCCAAGCATCGTGGCACCATAATGGCACCCCGGTTCACTTCGGGATTCGCCAGACCGGCCGACCGACCGACCGACCTACCGCATCGGACCGGTGTCCGGACTGAGGAGTCCAATAGTGTTGCAAGTTCGCCGCTTTCCCATGTTTTATTTTGGGGGGGATCGTTTCGAGGGCATTTTTCGCTTTGTGTCAAGTTATCATGCGATCCCTTTTCGTATCGGGATCGGGATAACGTTTTCATTCGCAACCAAACACTGAAAGATGTCCTTTTTGCCCTTCCAAAAGACCTGCCGTGTCATCGCTTGCGAGCGGCCAGATGAGGTTTTTGGGGTAGGAAGGCATGCAAAAATCCCTAAAATAGAACTGTAGAAGAATGAAAAAGGACCTTCAAATGTGTCTCGGTCAGTGCTGTGAACCGTTAATAAGCCGGAATGACCTAAAAGCGGATTGGAGTGTCTGGAAAAGGGCATTGTAGTGATGGCATGGAGTTGATTTGTGTAGAACAAGAACTAAACGACTTCTGCGGGCTTCAACCTGTTGGTCCAAAGCGCTGGCTCGAAGTTGCGCTGCTTCACGTACGGACTTCACTCAAAATCGGAATTGAATTGAAGATAGAAGTTGCTTCCGATGCACAGCGTTTCCGTCTTTCCAGCTGTCAATTGACTACGAACTTTGACGTTTATGATAAATTAGATAAATGGAATATCAAACTAATGCACGAGCAACTTCTCGAACGCCTCTTCAACTTACCGAATATATATTGGGCGACTCTCGTAGACACAAAATCTCGAGTCTTCTCTCCATCAACCCCCCCCCCCCCCCCTTCCCCACCCTCGTAACCAGTAGCCAAACTCCAAACTTTTAAACTCTGACTTGAGCCAAACAAATGATGGCGTATCCTCTAACTTTTGCTTCGGTAAACATTGCCAACTCCCGCTGAGCCGAGAATGGACGGTTTCGGCATCGCGAACTCCCAGACAAGTGCCTCAGGAACTTGTTCTCACCAGCTCCAGCTACTGACCCCAAGGGGTGGCAGCTACCGCGCGCGCGTACACACAGCTGGAAATCGGTGTAATTACTCTTGTCTCGTAGCCCCGCTTTAGACTGCAAAACCTTCTCCGCCCCTCTCTTTCTCTTTTACTCTCTTTCTTCTCTCACCATCTCTCTGTGACCAACTCGTTGACCCGAACCATGCCACCAGCAGCAGCACGCAACCGGAAACGATTAATTACAAGACGCGACAACACGCGAATTCCTTCCCGCGAATGCAGTGTCGTCGTCGTCGTCGTCGTCGTGATGGTCGCTACCACTGCTGCTGCTGCATGCAACTGCATCTTCACAGTGAGCGAATGGCCATCGCGCGATATTCGTCACGCGGAGAAGTTGTTTAATTTAGCCGGATTGAACTAAACGAAACGACGACGATAGCAACGACGCTGGAAACACGCACAAGAGCACACGCCTCGTTTTTCAATTTAACAGTTCGTTTCTACTCCTGCCCTCAACGCTGTTCTTCGCATGTCCGCTTCGACGAGCGACTCCTGCGAGTCCTAGCCATGGCAATGGAATGCCAAAACGGCGAAACGAAAACGACGGGAAATTAAATGTTTAATCAAATTCACAATCCAATCCAGTTGTTTCGGAAAACTTTGTGCCATTCTCCGGTGTCTGGATTCTTGGAAAGCACCTACAAATACTGTCTAGCTCCGAGTGTCTTTTGCATTTCCTTTGTGTATTCCTTTTTTTATTGTCGCATAGTGACACCTGCTGTTGCTGCTGATTTAAGACAAAACATTTTTCACAAACGCCAAGATGGCGACAGCCATCGAAAGGCGAACGGTAGCGGAACCGGACGCCACTCCACGCAGTACGATGGAATCGTGTGCCAACAACTTCACCTGGTGGATGGGCACTTCATCGCTAAAAGCCAAAGAGAAGAGGCATCAGGCAATGGCCATCAAAGAGGATATCATACCTGCCATCCAGTTCACCGTTCGCGAGCTACCTACCCTGCCTTATAGTTGGAGTTTGGTTGCGCGATCTCCACCAGTAGCGAGGCTGGTAGGTTCACAAAGTCCCCTAGATCCACCGTACGGCCCTCGGCGGCCATATTGAGTACCGTCACGAACGAATCCTCACCGTGCAGATCGCGACTGAAGGCGTACACATCGCGACCGACCGTCCGGTGCATGAAGTCTCCATCGATCATGGTTTGATGGCGCCGCAGCTTCGTCAATGTACGGAAGTGCTTGAGGCTGCTCTTCTCCGCCGACTCCTGCATGGCGACGTTGCGCGTCGGATAGTCCGGATGCATCGGTAGCCAGGTGGTACGGTTCGTACTAAATCCAGACGATATCGTAATATCCCACTGCATCGGTGTGCGGTTCGGATCGCGGTTGTCGAACTGCTCGGCTGCGCTGTAGTCCAGCATACCGATCTCTTCTCCCTGTCGAGCAGTAAAGCATCGAATCAAAACCTAAGAGAAAAACTGTATTCTGTAGACTTTTGTACTTACGTAGTAGGTGATACTAGTTCCGGGAAGCGTGTGGAGCAGGGTAAGCAGCTGATCAACCTTGACCAACCCAACACGAGTAGCAGCTCGGGAGTGATCATGTGATCCCGCTACCCAGCTCGGTGTATGGCGGGCCGGCATATGGTTCAACCAGAAGTCAATCGATTCCTTCAATCCAATCGCATTCTGATCACTCTTAAAGTCGTAGATAAGCTGGAAGTTGAAGGGCATATGGGCACCTTGCCGTCCGCCCGGTGACTCCTCATAGTACCGCATCGTATTCTCAATCGACGCGTACGCCTCCGTCATCAGGATAATCGTCTTGCCCTTCTGGCGACCATACTCCTCACACAGTTGCCGCCAACCGTAGACAACGTCGTACGTATCAGGAATGTCCTTGGTGTAAATGTGATCGAGTACATCGTACGAATCGGGAGGCCCCCATCCAGGTGGCTCGTCACGCAGCTGAGCATCCTCAAACATGTGGTTGATTGCATCGAGCCGGAACCCATCGACACCCTTGTCCAACCAGAAGCTCAACATGGCCGTCATCTCTCCCAGCAACACCGGATTACGGTAGTTCAGATCCGGCTGCTTATCCGTGAACTGGTGCAGGTAATACTCACCGCGCCCCTCGTGGAACTTCCAAGCCGAACCACCGAACACGGAAATCCAGTTGTTCGGCGGTTCCCGGACACCGGTCACCGCATTCGTCCGCCCCGGATGCCATACGTAATAATCTCGGTACGTTTGGTTGCCCTTGGCCGACTCGATGAACCACTGATGCTCGTCACTGCTGTGGTTCGGGATAAAGTCCAGCATCAGCTTAATGCCATGGCGGTGCGCTTCCTCGATCAGCTCCTCCATGTCGGCCACCGTACCGTACTCGGGCTGTATGCTGTAGAAGTCGGACACATCGTAGCCGAAGTCGCGCAACGGCGACTTAAACGGTGGACTCAACCAGGTCGCATCAATACCAAGACCTGCCAGATACTCCAGCTTCGAGGTGATGCCCTTCAGGTCACCGATACCGTCACCATCACTATCCTTGAAGGAGCGTGGATAGATCTGGTAGAAGGTGGCGTGCTCGTACCAATCCTTTGCCTCCAGTTCCCGGGCGTTGATTTGCACCGTCGCGCAGACTAACAGTGTCACGATCGACACTCGAAACACTAGCGGCGCCATGTCTGGTGGTTGATTCGATACTGACTCTCGCCAAGGGGGGGCTGACCGACGTTGAGCGCTAGGTCTGATGGTTATGATAAGGGACAATATTCAACTTTTATTATGCTACTTATCTGGATTCGATTAGGGAAAGAATGGCCTCTTTGATAAGATAATGCGTCACCTAAAGTGAGTGATGAATTTTCTGTTGGTGTTGATTGAGAAATAGCCAACGACGAATAGCTCTCGGTGGACTGCTAGTGGACATTTCACATCAATGGTCCATTTGGATGAATATTCCTATTCCACTCGTTATATACTGTGCCATCAACTTCTGCAACAATTTAAAATCCTGCCACATATACGTTATGCATCCATATTCCCGGTTTTATGACCGTCGGACTGGCCTCTGATCTGGAAACCATCAAAAAGTAATGAACTCCGACCATCGGACCGACGAATGTTCAACTGTAAAGTCAATACTTCTGCCAAAAAGGAGATGAGCTCACCGTCCTCCGGCGTTCTGGTCCCGTCACGCCCACTGTCAATGTAGTCAATGAATGCCGCAGACGAGCAGCAGCAGCAGTAGTTTACGACCCGGAGCATCATCATTTTATGAACCTCAACTTCTCGACTTCTGCAAGATGAGCTGCGGATCGGGCGACTGCTCTACAAAGTTTTCGAATAACGTAACGTCATGAAATCACTGACAGTTGGCTGGAGGAAGACAGTGATATTTCGCTTTTCCCCTTTGCCCTTTCTCTAAACTCATTCGTGGAGGTCGTGATGGCACTGGTGGCACCATCTGTAAGGTGTTAAGATGGTGTGGATCTCTTTCTCTCTCTCTGTACCTCGGACATAACATTTTCGATACTCTTCGCTTTTGCTCGCTCGACGCGTGAAGCATCTAGTTCCTGATGCTGCTCGTCAATAATAAACAGGATGATGGCTGTTAATGATTGTGTTTATGGGACGCTCTCTCCCTCACTCGCCTACTCTCGCTATCCTCTATCTTTTCCTTTGGTCTACCGACCACGAAAGCGAATATTCGAAATCTCTAACGACCACCAATAACACTGATAACAGTGCGTGTTCGTTCCGAAGTGGCGGTGGCGTACGACCGGTGCTCACCGATTCGACCACCAATCGATACACAAGACAGATATCGCGGACTGCCCAAAATGGTGCATGGCTACACTTCAACTATGGTCAGGAAGCGACCATTAATCACCGATCGCCCTCTAGTGAGACTACATCCATCGATTAAGATTAGTAGCATGCTCTCCGAGTGGGGGGCACACTCTCACCGGTCATTCGCTAAATGGATTCGCCAGCTTCCTCGCCATAGTCCAGCACCTTTCCTCTCCTCTCCGTTAATCAATTAATTAATTACCTCGATTAACCTAGAAACGTAGCGCATCTCTAAACGGAGCACACCAGACCAGACGAACGAGACGGGACGAGATCGCCACGGCATTCCTCACAGTTCCCAACCCGCTATCCCTTCGTGTGCTGGGTTCTTACAACAGGTAGATGCTGGCCGAGCACTCGTTGTTGATGCGATTGCGTTCGCCCGATGGTTGTTGTCGCGAAGACCCGAGACCCAAAGATGAATTATTGATGATTGCGAAGTGGCCAGGCCTAGGGGACGGGCTCGGGCTGGGAGACACACACCAGAAAACCCATTGCCCTGACGTACAATTACAAACCAATTACCCGCGCCACACACCACAACCATCCACTCTACCTCAAATGACCCAGACTCTGAGTCTGAGTCTGCCACAACCAAAGCGAAGAGGGGAATGATGATGATGAGCCGCTGGGAGGTACTGTATTAACCGGCACCCAAGTGGCCGGGCTCCCCCTCCAACCTTCCCTTCATTGGCCACGCACACGCCGAAAGGGAAAACGGGAGCAAGCGAGAAATGTACTTCGCGCGCGTTGATGATTAATGCATGAAGCATCGCGACGAGCATCGCACATCGAAACATATCGCCGTCTAGTGAGCGACGATGCATCGCCACATCGCTGTGACAACCGGCAACTACCAGGGAATGATGTGAAACTTCACTTCGATCACTGTAACCCGTGCCCGGCATATGGATGTCAGAGTTTTGAATTAAGTCTACTCCACGGTCGACGCGTCTGCTTTAGATTTGAGTTAACATTCCCCGGGTGAAAGGTTAAAAAGCGAGTTTAAGGTTTTCGGTTTGTGCACGGAAAATTGGTCACTTTTCAAGATTGAACCCGGGAATTCTTGGCCCCGAAATAGCTGAGCCAATTACGAAAAGAATGGCTGTCGAGTTCTCCTCTAGAAAAGTCGATCCAGTAAAGCGCCAGAAGTGAGTTAAAAGCTTACGGAGCAAACAGTTTTACCATTAAACGGCGGGCGACCCACGGGACGTTTACCTACACAAACAATCCGGAGGAGAAAAAAAAGGGTTTCGCTACCACTACTCATCCGGAGTTTACTTCTGCGGCCACTCGTGCCTCTGGTGGACCCCCTGCTCTGGATTTGGTTTGCCTTGCCTTATCCTTATCCAGATGACGATTGAAGTTGATGCTCTTGAGAGTTGAGAAATCTCTTCATCGTGTGGACCCTTTTATCCCGAGACGAACAATCCGGCATCCGTTTGCTTTGATCTGAGTTGGTAAGAATAGAGAAGTAGTAGCAGCAGTAGACGGAGAAGATAATGCTAAATCAGCATCTCAGCATGCGCCCCTTCAAGATGACTTCATCTAGATCTTCTAGAGTAGAGCCCCTCCAACACCATTAAACAGGAGCAATACACCGCCTACGTATGGTTAGGCTTCGCTTCGCCCATTTAATGGTGGCTATATGTTGCCAACTACACTTGTGCCAGCTTTGGGTCTTGTCCAAAGGTGGTACTCGTGCTTTTGGTGGCCACGCAGCAAACCAATATGTCTCTCAGGAGCTAGCAATGGGGTTACCATTTGGTCGGTCATCGTAAGCAAGCCTCACCACGTTCTCCGTGAGCCCAGAGACCACCTCGAGGCAATGTTCTATTCTTCGTTCTCGCTGTGCGGCTCCTTGCCTTTTGGGAGTCCAATTTTGTTTTTCTTTTTTCTTTTGTTGCCTATGCTCAGTACACTTCGTTCCCTTTTGGGCCCGGTGGCCTACAATTTATTGCTTTCCTCCTCCTTCCATGTCGCCGGCTGACTTGCTACGCACGCTGGAGGTGACGCACCATTGCTATCATCATCGCCATTGCCGGTATCCCCGTCTCGCCGGTTCCCACAATCAACGCGATCGTAACGGGCCGCCATTCGCCAATTCTTGCCGGGCAAACCTTTTCCTTGGCAAGGATTTGTCGATTTTATTGGCCAGCACTTTTGGCGAGGACCGACGAGAAGTAGACGAACCAAAGACAGCCTTTTGTTCGCAGTTCGTCGTCGTCGTCGTCATCGTCGTCACCGATGGTGCGTAGCGAAATGTTGTGTTTGCATTTGGTTTGCCGCAAAGACCAAGAAGCTACCACCCGTAAAGCGTCGGAACTCCCGGAGCCGAGCCGTGGCCGAGAGAGGGAAATGATTGCCTTTGAAGGGTCCGGGTCCGGGCGACGGAGACCCCGGGCATAGTAAGTGGGCATTCGGTTCGGTTTTGACGATCACATTTATGGTGCTTGAAGTCAAAATGTGTCTTGGTTACAACAATATCATAAATTTACACGCCGACACAAATTGGCCACCCGCTTCGCTTAATGTCCTCGCGCTGTGTTATGATGGGAGTTTGAATTAACTGGACCGCGGTGCCATTGTTTCCCGATGAATGCCCTCCCCTCCCTCCCAACGAGCTCCCCATCAAACGGTTATGTGTTGGAGTTTTAGAATGTGTTTTTTTTTTTTCATTCAATCATTATGCTCTCGACCCCAAATCAACTCACAACGACAGAGAAAGGGGTCATCGGTACCAGCCGAGGGGGCTTTTGATTTTAATTCGTTCATTTCACTGTAAAATGGTTGACATTCTGTCACACAGACCGCTCCTTTCTCCCCATAACTCCCTCCCCCTAGAGAGTATTGAAAACTTTCCTTTTACGTCCAGTATCCATCGCTGGCTGGGGGACAGTGAAAGTACAGGGGGGACGCGTGGTTAATTATGGTCCTCCCCCCGGGACCGGTCGAGGCGTGGTCCATTGGAGCGATATCGACGGCAGCAAAGCGATAGGAAAAGTTGGTCAGCTACCCCTACCTGCCACCCCCCGAGGACCTGGCACTAATGATCAATGTAATATGCACGGTTAGTTTTGAAAGCTGGATGGAGTGATGGGGAGGCCTGAGGCATGAAGTGCTTGGTGCATGTGGTGCAGAGTAGCAGTTTAGCAGTGAAGCTTCTAATGGGTCGTTTAGGAAACTTGTTCTCTGGTCGCACGGGGGCCTCAGAACCGACTGCCCACTGCGTCACTCCGTGCGTGATTAGTTGGAAAGTACAGTTTGATGATGGCGACAGCTTCCAATTAGACGCTTTTCAATATCAGTTTTTCCGCTTCCACCATTTCATAGTAGCAGCAGCTCGATGGCGCCGTGCCGTGTCAGTGTTTTGACCACTAATACCACCGAGAGGTAACGAGAAAACGACACGTTGAAAACATTGCAAAATGGCCCTTTTTCCCCGCCAAAAAAACATGAGCAATAGCCGTAGTTGCTGGGTATGCTGGCATTGCCGCCGGGCATCAGCAATATATGCGGGCTCTCTTCAGAGCAGAAAATGGCTGCATCATCATGGCATTTCCATCATTAATACCAATCATGATGTGCACAACCCATTCGACCGTGAGCCCGGAACCCGGAATGACATTACACACACACACACACACACAGGGAAACGCAGCAGCCACAGCAAGAAGAAACTCAACAATCACCCAACCGCCCAACGCAATCCACTTCAATTTTCCTCCCACGCACACACATACACGTGCGCGCACACACACACACGTGCACACAATGAAACGCAAGTAAACAATGGAGTTTCGTCATATTTTTTGGTCGCTCCCGGTGGCTATGACGATGGGCAGCCAGCAATCCATTTTACTCGCCATCTCTCTCCTTTTCTCTCTCTCTCTCCCTCTGCGTCTGACGGAGTCCTTCAAAGATGCTGATTTGATGCTTTTGGTCTGGGGTCGCGCGTCTGCAAACCGAAAGGATAACAGAAAACGCCATCAGACGAGCTAACGACGGAGTCTTTGCTCCGATCGGGCCGTTGTGGGACGAAAGGACGAAACCAACAACTCACCATTTGCCCCTTCGGTCGATTGTAGGACATTGTAATGACCATCCGCATAGTATCTGCTTATCCCTTAACAATTGGTTCCAATAAAAATCATCTCATCTCGACTCTTGAACCTTGGATCTCCTCGACGAGCACGGAAAACATTCAGTTGATTCCGGTACTCCAAACTCCACCAAAAGCCCCCCAAATCACCGTGCGGATTATTATAAACACATTCGCCAGCTCCAACAGCCATGTAATACTCATACAGCTGATGGTGAACCTTTAACCTGGCTCTCCTGGACAACCTGGTACCGAAGGTTACAAAATGATTTTCCCTCACCATCGGTAACCATTTCACCACCAATTCCGAAGGTTCAATTCCAGCATAAACCGGGCCACGAGCACGTACCCTTGGAGGCACCGTCGTCCTTTCAACCGGATTTCGGATCGGATGCTCTCGGTGCCGGTGCGATTGGCCTAGATTATCGGCAACATTTTACTCGCCGGTTACCATCCGATTTCCGTGAGCAAAAGTTTACCGTCCGTCGTCCGTCGTCGTCGTCGTACCTACCGTACCGCCTCGGAAATGGGCGTCTCCTGGTATGCTTTCCGGTGGCACCGACCGTCTCCTTAAGGCACCGACTGAAGTACTCTCGCTCACTCGCTCACTCACTCTTCACTATCTGGTTCCGTTACTATCGGGATGGCGATGGTGAGCATCCTCATGCTACTGCCGTCGACCGATAGTTTCGATGTTAAGTGGCCGCATGGCCGATAGTAGTGGTGGTGCGCCGGTTTGCTGCCTCTTGCCTCCCGATGTGTATATGCTTTCTCATCGCTAGCATGGCTCCTCGCATTCACCATTCAAACATGAACCAAATTAGGATCCTTTTAAGGCGAGTGGCGCTTTCGGTCGCTTGGTCTCTGTTTTGGTTTCGTACAACGCGCAGAGTGCTTTGTGCCATGAAATGATATCGATAGCGTGTTTGTGGGGACATTCGTTGCTGTGTGGCGTGACTTTGGTCATGATGATCACGGCAAGTGAACCATCCACGTGCTCCGTTCTGCGACGATGCGAAAACAAAAGCAAGTTTTGAGTCGAGTTTCGGTTGCGATTATGCAAATCATTTGTGAGGTTTGTAGTTTGCAGTAATTCTGCCGAAGCCAGAGTAGACCTCATTCGCATGTTGCGATGTAAGTGAATAAACACGCAACACCAGAAGGCATATTTGAGGGACTTATGTTTTTATTTTTATGATACCATTTATTAATAATTTTTTTCAGTAAAAATGGTTTACATTGATTAAAGCAAAGCTTAAAAAGATACATCAATTGGAAGAATCACGCCTCTTAAATTTGTCGTGCTGTTCCGGCAATTTTAAAAAGGTAAACTCAGTAATCATCGTATACAAAGCGCGATTTTCATGCAGAATCTTCAAACCCCTCTTTGCTGCTGCTTCAAAATGCCATAAGCAATTAGATGATTGAGAATTTTACAACAGTTCTTCAACGTTACCTGAAAAAATAAACTTATCATCTAACCTATTATCTCATCTTCATCATAGCGATTTTTATAACTCAGGCAATCGGAAACAAAACAATGAGTGCTCTCGCAAATTAAGATTTATGTAGACACCAGGAACAGATGCTAGTGTCAGTTACATATTTTGCTCAAATTACGACCAAATATGTCTGATAAGTATCTTGAAAGCTCCTTTTTACATTCCCGAATAAAATGAAATCAAATATGTTGATTAGATCAAAACAAAATCCCAAAAATGTACCATTTTTCAGTTTCGCATTAACTTTTTGTCCCAGTTAAGCCTAACGTGCTATAGTAAAACATCCATTTTTTCAAATCAAATTCCCTTAAATTCCAAACCCCGGGCCATCACTGGATGAATTTAATTACCTGTGAAATCCGAGACATTATGTTTTGCTTATGCTCCCTCGCCCGCGGTAAGCCGCAGATCGTTTTGCGTTCATTTACTGGTTCCACCGATCCAATGCAATTATGAACCTAAGCACACCAAGTACATCGTTAGCCTGAGGTCCTGCTTGGGCTCTCGCATTTCAAATGAATTCCAAGAAAGCGGATCGCCCGTCGAGGTCCCGAAACCCTGAAAATGCCCGAGATCCGTGATGCAGCGCTGGCACTGGATGGCACCAATGACCTTCAGGAGCAATGATCGCCCCGCATCGCGGATCGTTTCAATTTGCATCCCTTCCGCTCGCCCGATTGGCCAACCTCGGTGTTCCTCGGTGCTGACACCGTGTACCGGCCATCTTCGCTTCATAAATTAAACGACGAAATGGCCCCGCGATAACGGGCCCGAGTGTGCTCGCGCGCGCGCGCCCTATCGAGAGCAATTTTCCGTTCCCGCGGCCTCACGCCTCCATGCAGAGCCCGCCAGGGAAGCAAGGTTCAAAGGTTTCACTATCGCGCGGGTTTGTCCTGTTGCCCCTGGAACCCGAAGCGCCCCCATCCACCATTTCCATTGTCCTTTTGCCGTTATCTTTCAAAGTGGCAGCGGCATCGTGCCACGGAGCCAGAAGCTGCTGGTTGGCTGCCGGTTGCTGGGTGCGCGAATTTGTGCGAAACATTTTTCACGTCACGTTCCATTTTATCGAACTCGTTAAGCGAGACTCCGGGCGAACCGGATCCGGGCACGAAACCGTTGGACACCGCCTCCGCCTCCGCCACGGCCGCTGAAGAGGCTTCGCGTTGGCGCTCGAAATTATAATCATTATTTTTGGGAACCCAACATAAACGGACATAAAACAACACCAACCAGCCAGCCAGCCAGCCAGCCAGCCAGCAAGCGTTAACTGGCTTTTCATTTTGGCTTCTCTTTTAATGCCTCTCACCCGTGCGCGCGTGCGAGCCCACCCACCCGAATCATTGAATTGGAAAAACCGACGGGATTGGGAAAATGATTGGAAAAATTAATAAATCAAGCACCACGAGCAAGGGAGGAAGCAGGGGAGAGTACGGCGCCACGTTTACAAATAAGCTCACATTGAAGCATCACCGCGCCACGGCACGGCAGCTAATATTGGCTTTTCCTAATAAACTCCCAAAAATCAAGACGATGACGCCGACGATGACGACGACGATGACGACGAGTTCGTCTTTTATCGAATTGTCTTTCCTGAGGTCCTGAGTCGACGTCCCGAAACATAATTTTACCTTTTCCAAATAAGCCGCTTTGCTGGCACCCAACCTTCGCCTCCCTCGTTGTGCCCCATTTCCATTCGAGGTACGCGGTAATCACATCACACACGCACGCGCGCGCACATGACGGTTGAATGGTTGCGTTTGGAGTACCAAACGCCAATCTCGAGCATCTCCTGTCTTCCGTAAAGTGGATTTTCCCTGCCTCTTGCGCGCCTCGGGGCGCCTTCGTTCGTTGCCGGTGGGCACCGAGAGTTTGGAAACGATTAGCACAGGGGGGTAGTGTGGTGGAGGGGGTGGGGAAGTGCGGGGTGCGAAAGTCTCGCAGATCTTGAAAAATCCGTTTGTCCGGACCCCGGAGCACCGGCAGCCGTTCTTTCAAGTGAAATTGGATTGCTTAAGGGCCTGCTTTGACTTCTTGGTCGTGGCGTGTGTGTGTGCGTGTGTGTGTGTGTGATGATGATGTTTGCTCCCAGAAGGTGAACCAGCATCATGTCACACTCCCGCTGGTACTCTGGCATGCTGGTCCGCAGGACGCGACGACGAGTCCTGTGGAGTCCTCGGCTGTCTTCTGACGTCCTCTTACGTCTAATCAAATTTCGCTCTTCTCGGCAAACTTGCCGCAACCAGCAGCAAGAAGAAGGCGCAACGAAGCAGCGCATTTGGCATTAAGCGTTTATGTCTCAATTTTCACCACCCACACACACATGAGCACATGAAAAGCGGCGACAAATGACTTCACTTGTGCTGTGTGTTCCCGAGCAAATGGTAGCCGGTTGCTGCTGCTGCTGGTGGTGAGATGGGATTTTCCTTCGACCCCCCACCCGAGGGGCGACAATTTTACCATTTTACCTCAACCGCAGCAGCGCACACAATGGCACGCGTGTGCTAGGGTGCGTGTGTACGTGTTTATGCGTGGGACAATAATTTAGCCAACCCCCCCCTCGGGTTTTGCTCCCAAGTTGGGCCTTTGGTGCTTGAGCGTACTCCGACCGTGATAATGATGACAAGCGTTTTTCATCAAGAGCCAGACGCCCGCGCCTCGCCAGCGCCTGCGTTCTTTTCCGTTCTCACAGGACGAACAAATGGTAAATTGGAGGCACTCTGCTGCGATGGTGATGGGTGCGACGCGTTCTTTTGGGAGAGATTGATTTTCTTTCCTTTGTTGGCCTGTCTGCCATCCGAGGACAGCGAACATGGTTGTTATTCATGTTTTCTATCACTCAGTAATCATGTGTGTTCGTGTGTGTCTGTGTGTGTGGCTGTGTGGGCTTCAAAGCATCCATCAACAATTCGATTGAAGAACAAACCAACTCACTGTACCGAGGAGTCTATTTTATCACGAACGAAGAGAACGGTTTTGTAAGCAAAAAGCATTTGTTTTATCATTTCTATCAAACATTTCATCAAAACCACATCCCGTATCTTTGCCGTTGAAGCGTTTGGAGCACCAGGACTACACGAAGAGAGAGAGAGAGAGGTCCATTGGCAAATGTTTGAAGTAAGTTGTTTGGCAAAAAAGGCGCCCATTAAAGTCTAGGGTGGTGTCGTGTAATATTGTGCAACGAAGTGAACCGCCATTTTGGCCATCAAGATCCAGCGTTCCAGCGTATCCGGAGATCGACAGCCGGCAGCATCGTGGGATATCTCATCGAGGGAATTCAACGTCGCGTCGCTTGTCCACTCATCCCCACCCCTGAAACGGTTCAAGTCGTCGTCATCGTCGTCGTCGTCCATTTTCGCGTTCGTTTCGTCCGTTGCATGCGTTGGTACAGAGCGATAAACAATAAACAGAAACAACCGGAAAGCAAAGTGGCAATCCTTCAGTTCTGGCTGCCCACAACAACCCGCCGGAAAAAAGGGATTTCCCCACGAAAAACACACACCACAACAGCACCAGTTGGCAGCATCGTTTTTCGGCCTTCCGGGGCCCCGTTGGTAGCCCATGAAGTTATGGTTTGCTGCGAACCTTTTGTGCGATCAAATTAACAACGAGGGTTAATTACATCCCCACCCCCTCCTGCTTCGTCCCCTACCAATTAGCCTCCAGTTAGGCGAACGATGGACATCGTTAAGGACGTGTAACTGCGACCTCTTGGTGGCCACCAAGAGAGGAAGGATAGGAAACGATGTGTTAGAGAAAGGATTTGTGGAACTTTTTTTTGTGTCCCACGAACACTGAGCGTCACTTGAGAGAACCGCGCTCCCCAGGAGGAAGCATTTTGGTGAACGATAGGAAAAGGATATCCGTTCATTACACGAGCGAACGAGAAGCCAAAGGATATCCTTGCCGCGACGGGTATCCTTGGTGTACTGTGATTGATTTCTGGTGTAAAGTGTGTGGTCAATGTGTGATCGATAATATGTGATTGACTTTGCCGATAGCAAACTTCTTCGTAACTTCTGTGATGCATCACCACCACCACCACCACCAGCACCATCGGTCTAACCGAGTGTAGAGAGGTGACCCCCTTCTGCTTGCTGCTTTGCGTAGAGGGCTTTGAAGCATTCTTCTGCGGATTCGAAAGAATCTCCGTGGATAGAGAACCGTGCCGAGCACGAACTAGGTCGACACATTTCTGTGCCCTCCTTTTGTGTCCTTTCTATCACCGTGTTAGTTAGATAGAGGAAGAAGAGAGAGAGAGAGCGAAAGAGACAGGGAGAAAGAGAGAAAAAAAACAAACAGCCTGTGCAAACACCCATCATCATCGTCGACGCCGTCATCATGGCTGGTGATTCAAACTCGAGTGATGAAGAGTTGCAGCAGCTGGCACAGGCCCTAGAGCGCGGACCGGCCAAGTGCCACGAGTGCTACGGCGATTGTGTGGACTGCGTGCCGGACTGCTGCAAGGATACGACCGTCCACAAGTGTCACCTGGATGGGGGCGGGCGGTTGCAGACGGGCAAGAATCTGCTGACGCGTGCCCTCCGCTATCCGCCCGGTACGGCTACCCGGAAGTGTGTCCTGACGCTCGACGGCTATTCCTACGTAATCGGTAAGCTTTTCCATTTTGTATGAGAGAAACCCAACCCCAAAACCCCCCGCCAGCCGAGTGCAGCCATCGATCAATCAATGTCGAGGAGCGAGCGGTGCTCGTATTTCGATGACATGTCGTTCCGATTGCTGATTGAAGGTGCAGGGCAGCAGCGCGGCACGGCGTGTTAAATAATTAAGGCTGAATCACTCTGGATCCGTCTATCGCGTACGTCGGTGGTGGTGGTGGTGGTGCAACAATGTACTCACCAGGCGAGTCCATGTTGGACTGGTCCCGTGAGCAACCCGTGAGAATCGTTCTGGCTTTAATTGGAATTCATTTCTGATTCTGATATCACAGAGAATGACATTAAAATGAGCTGACAGAATGGCAAGTCCATCAGGTGGCATCAGATGACCCAAAAGCAATAGAATTGTTTGGAACATATCTGAAAATTTGGACGTGATTAAACATTGTCCTAGATAAAATCCAATGTTCTATAGAGATGGAAATGTCCCCGAGACCGTAAACTGTCATTATGTCATTTTAGCCTTTAAGGAAAGCGGTTAGGGCAACGTTAAAACGAATAGGAAGAAAGGAGTCAAAAAATATTCTCTATAGATTCTTCCAATTTTTCGATAAGTTGGTGCAGTATTTCTCACGACAATTCCTGCAGCAACAAACTGTCAGAATTTGTCAGTAAGGCTTCGAATGGGTCCATTGGATCTTTTCGATGGATTCCATTGGGTATTAGAATCCCTAGTATCTTGCAGGAACCGTTTTTGATTGGATTTGTTGGCTCTCCGCTCTATTCCTAGATGATATTCCACGGATTGTGAGGTGAATTGAACAGTTCTTTCTTAGAAAATGCTCCATAATACTTAATCCACATTTTGCAACATTTAAACTATAGACATTGAACGTGCTTTGAACGTCATTTATCGATGGACAATCTCAACACCAATCCTGCAACGTATCGTATTTCGCTTGCTCGTGCCGACAAAAACCAACAACGAATCCAGAACCCAAGAAGATTGAAGTGACTCGTACGCTCATTCGCTCATACGCAATCAATCCCCTCACGTGCTTTAAGCGTCCCGCGTATGGTGACAATAAATCAACCCGGAGCTAATTTTAGCCATCATCAAAACCCATCAGCACGAGTGCAGGTCTACGCACAGACCCTCAGGCGGCCCAGGATGCGTCTTCCATTCCTTTCACAGCCACGAAGGAGCTCTTTCACTGAAGTGTTTACAGGACTTCGCTTTCAAACCCTCGTCACTCAATGTGGTCGCATGAACAGGCAGCACCGGTCCGATTGACGCACCGTAAGGCGCACCACTTGAATGACGCAGCAGCAGCAGCAGCAGTAAGAAGGGAAAATCCCCTGCCCTTACGCCAAGAAAATGTCACACTCTCCCTCAGATGGGTGTGGAAATGGAAGGTCCGGATGTTTATTTCTTCGTTCGGTGTGCTTCAAGTGGATTATTAAAATTAATGAATATGAATTACATCGGAACATCACATCGACGCAACCTAGATAAGGAAACTCTTCACTACTGCGAGAACGAGCAAAGCGAAGGAAAGCGTCAGCTGAGTGCCGGCAGATATCGGTCCGAGGACGATCGAATCCCAGGGACCGAGCATAACCTGCTTGGCATCCAAACGGTGGCCCACCTTGTGCCGTGACTCAGTACCAACCAGGTACACCTCGGTCTGATTGCGAATCTCGTACAGTTCGTTCACGTCGATCATTTTCGGCTCCCAGGAGAAGTTGATCAGCACCACCCGGTACGGATCGTCGAACCGATTCTCGTGCTCCCGCAGATATCGCACAAAAGCGAACGCCCAATCACCGAACGCGCGCGACTTGAACAGACCGTGCGTGAACACGCGATCCTTGCGCATGCTGACCGCATCCAGGTAGAACTTGTAGTGGCTATAGTCCGCTTCCTGCTGCTTCAGTAAGTTCGTTTGCCGATACAGCGGATGAACCGGTAACCAGGTACGCGGAGCTTTCGAGAACCCGGCATTAAACGTGTCATCCCACTGGAACGGAACCCGCTGTGGATCCCGGGATGCCCATTTGAAGTCCACCGGACCAAGATTACATCCCTGCGGATCGAGCGTATCCTCGTACGACATGTCGCGGAAATCCACCATCCCCAGTTCGTCGCCATTGTACGTCACCGCAACACCCGGCAGGGCCATCAACATCAACTGCATCCCATCCACACGCTCCGAACCGTAGCGGCTAGCGACGCGCGGCTTATCGTGATTCCCGAGCACCCAGTTCGTCGTCTTGCCACGTGGCAAATTGTTGAGCCATCGGTCGATAACGAACTTGAACTCGTGCGCCGTCGAACCCTCGCCCAGCTCCTCGATCATGACGAAGTTGAAGGGAAAGTGGGCCCGTTGTTCCCGCCCATCGTCCGATTCGTAGTATCTCAGGGTCATCGTGAGGTTCGCGTATGCCTCCGTCATCATAATACTGTTGATAAGAAGGAGTCAAAGAACGAGAATATATCAGCAATTATCGAGACATTCTCGTCGTCTACAACGACGACGACCACGACGACGATTCAACGTACATCCCATCAGAACCCTTCTGACGAGCGAAATCATCCAGCACGCCGCGCCAATGGGCGATCACATCGTACGTCTCCGGCAGATCCTTCGTGTAGATGTGATGCGTGTAACCGTAGCTGTTCGGATCGCCCGGGTTGTTGATCGGTTCGTCGATGAAATCCGGATGCTCGAACATGTGGTTGATCGCATCGACACGGAATCCGGCCGCACCACGCTCCATCCAGTACCGAAGCACGTCATCGAACTCGGCGATGACGGCGGGATTGCGATAGTTCAGATCCGGTTGTCCCTTGGCGAACTGGTGCAGGTAATACTCACCGCGCAGTTCGCTCCACTCCCAGGCCGAACCATAGAATACCGATTGCTGACAAAATGGGTTGCGAAACATTACCGCCAGGCCTCCATCAGCAATGCTCTGCATCGTGACATACCCAGTTGTTCGGTGGAACGCGCTGCCCATTCACCATCTTGCCCGGATGCCACACGTAGTAATCCTTGTACGGTGCAATACCCTTCTCCGAATCGATGAACCACTGATGCTTATCACTCGTATGGTTCGGCACAAAGTCCAGCACGATCTTTATGCCCAGCTTGGTGGCCTCCCTGAACAGTTCCTCCAAATCAGCGTTCGTCCCGAACAGAGGATCCACCTCCTTAAAGTCCGACACATCGTAACCAAAGTCGACTTGCGGTGAGCTGAAGATCGGACTGAGCCAGGTCGCATCGATGCCCGTATCCTTCAGGTATTGCAACTTCGCCGTCACACCCCGCACATCACCCACACCGTCGGCATTGCTGTCGTAGAAGGACCGCGGATAGATTTGATAGAACACGGCCGTCTCCCACCACTGCTTCGTATCGTCAGGAGTCTCCTGACAATGGGTAGCACTACAGCAGAAGAGGAGCAATAACGCTCCAACAACCACTCTACGATCTGCAATCTTATGCGCACCCATCGCTTACGGCGGCCACAAGTAAACTGTATCGGCGCTCATGGCTGCAGTCCATCGATCGGTTGACCACCACCCTTCCATCCAAACCACCCGGGTTGACCCGAACAATCTCACCCAACTCATTGTGTCTGATAATTGATGTAATTGATGCAATCATCATCATCATCGTCATCATCAAAGCCGGCTGGGGGGTTGTGCAAAACTCAACAACACAGACACACACACGTAACTCTCCAAAAAGTGGCGCCCAAGACAGTAGGCATCACATGATCCTCCACTAGGCACCAGGCAGCAAGCCTATTCAAACTATCTTCGGATCTCTGGTTATCTTTGAAGGAAGATAACGTTTTGAAACAGTCGCCTTACTCTGTCGTATCGATCCCAACAGGGGGCCCGCGGTTTATCGGCGGTTTGTTGTTTATGGCAGCCATGGGCATGTGTAATCGATTTGTAATAAAACTGTCCGATCTGGTCGCTTGTGCTCCCGCTTGAGGCCAATGAAGCTTTAGTCGATGTAGCTTGGTTAGCCTTTGAAAAATTTACTTGTAATGTAGTTAACAATTTCTTCTCGTTCCAGAATACTCTTCATTTCTTACTTACAAGTTATTAATACTAAATTGCACCTAAATGATGTGACTAATTATTTTTTCCGCATTTTCTTTATTTCTAGGTAAGCTTCGTTATCATGCTGGATGACATAAGACTTCTCTTTAATTATTTTACCACTCAACATGTTGTAAGTACACATACTACCCTATACATGTTACTAGCGGCTCCTCCAAAATGTCCATGTGGAACAGCTACGTACACGTAAATGTTATACACAACCAACAACTAAAATAGCAGCCCGTATCCCTAGAGCAAAATCATAATCTACCAAGATAAGAAACAAACGACCAACCAAACCCTCGGGAAGACTGTAGGGGAATCAAAGGGGGGGGGGGGGGGGAGGGGGGAGGTCCAATCTGATTACAACGGCATTATGAGAGCCACTTGGGATACTGTCAGCGTGCATTTGACGAGCTAAATCGAGCCAAACCGGCCAAAGAGTGTCTGAAAAGCAATCAACGACTATTGATTGCCGCATTAATCTTATCGCTTTCCCCGTACCTTCCTAGCAATCGATTGATTGCCAATAGGGAGCGCTATGAACAGACTGAAACCGCTTTTTTTGCTGGGGGACGAAATCTTATCCGCTCGCTATTGGTGCTATTGGTTGGTCGGATTTGATCGAGCACTCCGTTTGATAACTTTCGGATCATTCTCTTCATTGGACCCGAATTCATAGCGCTAGCATTACCACACAAATCCATACATGATACAATTTACAATTCTAGTTTAATGGAATGTACGTTCTATAGAACAACGTTTGGGGGGAAATAAGTTAAAGCGCACGCCTAAACTAGAACAGGGAACGCAGGATGGAGGCGAACAGCATCAGCAACATCGACACTCCGAGCGTACTGGCAGACGATGAAATCTCAAAGACAACCGCATCGTACGCACCGACGATAACGTGGAACACTTCCGTTATCTCGTCACCTTCCTTCAGCTTGGCACCGAGCGACGTGAGCACAACCTTGGCTCCCTCCACATCGGCGTGTAGCTCCTGCAGGTTCACGTTCACATCATTATCGTTCAGATTGACCACCACCGCGTACGATTGATGATCTTCGAGGGTGCGCGTGTAACCGAACACATTGTTCAGCATCACCTTCGACTCGTAGTCACCATGCCGGAAGGTGTCTTCCTTGCGCAGCTTAATCAAACGCTGGTACAGCTTAAACATGCTCTCCGGTGCGGCCTTTTGCGCCGCAAGATTAAGCTGCCGATAGTTGGGATGTACCGGTAGCCAGGTGTCCCTTGCCGTTGCGCTCGTGAAACCGGCATATGCCGTATCATCCCACTGGAATGGAGTACGTACGGGATCGCGAGTGAACTGCTGGTAAACGTCCGGGTTCGTATTGGCCGCCTGTGGATCCTTCGTCTCCTCGAACGTGATGTCTCGGTTGTCCTCCATACCGATCTCCTCACCATAGTACACCACGGCAATACCGGGCAGTGTCATCTCGAGCACTGCAAAACTGGAAGCCCTGTCACGACCGAACCGGGAAGCGATACGGGGACGGTCATGATTACCGAGCACCCAGTTAGCCTGCTGACCGGCCGGCATCGCATCCAGCCACTCGTCGATGATCTCCTTGAAGTCGCCCGCCCGCGAATCATTCGACAGACGGTTGATCATGGCGAAGTTGAACGGAATGTGGGCACCCTTACGGTTCCGTGTCGGGTTGCCATACCACAGCATCGTCTGCTCCAGGTTAGCGTACGCCTCCGTCATCATCAGACGCGTTACATTGTCCCGCGCCTTGTACTGATCGAACACATCGCGCCAATCGTAGATCAGATCGTAGCATTCGGGCAGATTCTGGGTGTACTTGTGGTCCAGATTCTCCCAAATCAGCTCACCTTTTGGATCGATCAGCTCCTCATCGCGAAACTGGGGATCCTCGTACACGTGGTTGATCGCATCGATGCGGAAACCATCGACACCCTTGTCGAGCCAGAACCGAATCATCGACTCCATCTCGTCCTTCACACGCTGGTTTTGGTAGTTCAGATCCGGTTGCTTCTTATCGAACTGATGGAGATAGTACTGGGTTTGACCTGGCAGTCTCGTCCAAGCGGGCGTGTGGAACACCGATTGCTGTTGTTTGAGAAAAAACCAGAAGAACATTAGGTTGCAATCAAGTTCTCCTTCACGACCACATCAACACTCTCCCCAACAGTCAAGTCACTACTTACCCAATTGTTGGGCTCGGCGTTTCCCCTCGGCTCACGCCACACGTAAAAGTCACGGAAAGCGGGATCATTGTTCTGTGCCTTCACGAACCACTCGTGCTCGTCACTCGTATGGTTCGGCACGAAGTCCAGTATCACCCGGATGCCCAGCTCTTTCGCCTTTGCGATCATAGCGTCCAGATCTGCCATCGTACCGAACAGGGGATCGATGGAGCGAAAGTCTGCGATGTCGTAACCGAAATCGGCCATCGGTGACTTGAACACCGGGCTCAACCACACACCATCGATACCAAGATCGACCAAATGGCCGAGCTTCTCCGTAATACCCTTCAGATCGCCGACACCATTACTGTCACTGTCCTTGAACGAACGCGGATAGATCTGATAAAACACTCCCGCCTCCCACCAGTCCTGTGAGCCGTGATCGTGCGACTGTCGGCTCGGTGCCGTCTTTCCACTGGCCACTCCTAGGACACCAAGGGCGATCACCACCAGCAAGCTCACCGTCAACCGCATCGTGCTAGAGAAACCGTTCGTACACTCTGTACCGGTGGTCTGCCGACGGAACCTGTGCTTTTATAGCCTCGTATCCATCGCTTCAGATAACACGGACACCGTTATCAAACCGTTGATAACGGCTGCAGCTACGAAAAAGGGAAACTTCGAGGGGGGAGTTCACTGGTTGAAGGTTGAACAATCGAGAGATGTTCTGGAAACGACGGGTCGCTGTCAGCAAATTTCCCACGAGGTGCTCGGAACTACTAGCGGGCTCCGGTGTTGGGCGAGCAAGAAACCGAACTTCGGGACCGGGATTCCTTCTCTACCCGTTGCTACCGTGTTGCTTATCAAATTAGGATTACCAGTCACGGACAGGCGCGGCCGTTGTTCGTTCGGAGCCGACAAGTTCGGCTAGCAATCGGCTATTCGGCTTTTGGCGGTATCATATTTCCGTCCATTGATGACCGAATGATCAACGCGCGATGGTGTAGGGATAGGCTATCATAAATATGTCCGGCATATTGCTTTGCGTGTATTAATACTTCCACTCCGTTTGCTTCTCAATATTACGCAATGGATGGATCCTTATCGGAATCACCACCCATCCGCAAGCCCCTCGAAGAAGAGATTTTTTACATTTATTTTTAGATTCATATCCCTCGAGGGCGAAAGGAGCTTTCCACCGATCAGAATGTTCCCAGCAAGTAGAACAGACAGCTGGAAACCAATAGCAAAAGGAGGGACACTTGCCAACCCGGAGCTCCTGACTTGAGCTCCACGACGATCGTTTCGTATTGTGCGAGCGTTACGTGCGTCACATCGAGGATCAGCTCTCCGGGCTCATGGTTACCTTCCGGCGATACGAAGGCAACCAACGCTCCCCTGGTATGTCCGTACACTTGCGTCAGATCGAGCGTTACCGTGTGCGGATTCGCGTTCATCACCGTCCCGTACACCTTATCGGTACCCTGCGATCGTAGTATTGCAAACACATTGTTCGGCAGCACGAATGACCGATACGCTCCCCGGGCGAAGACACTCGATTCCTGTCGTAACCGGATAAGACCCCGGTACAGGTGATACAGTGAGCGGTTGGAAGCCTTCGCTAGCGCCAGATTGCACTCGCGATAGTTCGGATGCACCGGTAACCAAGGACCAGGGGCGTCGGCCTTCGGTGTTCCGAGCGGTGTGTCGGCAAATCCGGCCCACTCGTTACTGGCATCCCACTGGAACGGTGTACGGGCAGGATCTCGCGAGTATTGCAGATAGCTGCTCTCGTTCGTATTACAACCAAGCGGATCGACTGATTCCGTCCATCCGATATGCTCATTGTCCTCCATTCCTATCTCTTCACCCTGTTGATTGCACAAGAACAAGGAACGATGATCAATGATGGGGTTCCTCAGCCGATCCAGCTAATATATATATATCGCCGATACTCACGTAATACACGAACACGGTACCGGGCAGGGTAAGGGAAAGCATAGCCAATCCTGCGGCCCGCTCCCGGCCAAATCGGGAAGCTACTCTTCGATGATTCTGACTTCCCAGCGCCCAGTTTGCCTTCCCGGTCGGTGGCATCTCATTGAGCCACCCGTCGACGAGTGTTTGCAGCTCTTCGGCTCGCCAATCATCACGCAGCCGTTCAGCGAATGCAAAGTTCTGCGCAATGTGGGCCCCATTGCGACTGCCGATGGCGAACCACTTCAGGCTGTTCGCTAAACTGCTACCATAGGCCGCCGTTATCATGAGCTTGCTGGCGTCATTACCGGTTGCAGCGCTGGCGGCGGTGTACTCATCGAACACAGTGCGCCACTCGAATACGATGACGTAGTTTTCGTTCTACAATACCCAAAAACCAGAGTTAATTATGTATGGAAAGGACCGGAAGAAAGGCGCACCCGATCCCCTCACCGAACACAGAGCACACTTACCAGGTCACGTGTGTAATTGTGCTGCATATTCTCGTAAGTAACTGGCCCTTCGGGATCTAGTAACGGTTCGTTCCGGTACAGTCGGTCCTCCAGCAGATGGTCGACCTTCTCGAACCGCAACCCATCGGCACCGGTGTCGAGCCAGAAACGGATGATGCCCTCCATCTCGTGCTTCACCTTCGCATTGCGATAGTTCAGTTCGGGTTCCGATTCATCGAACTGATGAAGGTAGTATGGACCATCGGAAGCGAGCTGAGACCAGGCTGCCCTGTGGTACAGCGAGCGCTGTCAAACGTAACTCTTAATCGATTTTTGGTTCTGAAATAGCGACCCCAGTAGGTCCCAGCGGCTCTCCTGCTTACCCAATTGTTAGGTGGCTCCCGCTGCTCATCCGAACCCACGACACCCTCACGCGTGATGTAGTACTCACGGTAGGTGGGATTCTCTTCCAACATCTTCTGGAACCACTCGTGCTCGTCGCTCGTATGGTTTGGGACGAGATCCAGCACCACCTTGATACCGTGGCCGTGTGCTTTCTCGAGCAATTCCTTAAACTGGTCCAGCGTACCGTAGCGTGGATCGATGCTGCGGTAGTCTGACACATCGTGCCCATCGTCACGCATCGGCGAAAGGAACAGTGGACCCAAGCAGATACCCGTGACGCCGAGATCGACCAGATGGTCGAACCGCTCCAGCAGCCCCCGTAGGTCACCATTCCCATCGCCATCACTGTCACGGAAGGAACGCACCGGGAGTTGATACAGAACTGCCGTGTCCCACCAGTCTGCACTGCCACTACCCGGTAGCTGACACATACCGTGGGATACGAAACCAAGGGAAAGAACCGTCACTGCCAAGTGCGTAATGGTGGCCATGTTGGGCCTTCTAAAAATGGGAACCTATCACCGTGAGTACTTCGCGCGTAAAGACACACTGGGCCTCCTTTAGCCATTCGCTATTTATACGGTTCGGATTTCCCACAGGGGGAGGGTGCTTATCGGAAAATTTCGGTTCTTTTCGACGAGCCGTGACAGGTACAAGTCCAATAATGGTTCATGTCTCGCACATGATTCCCCGGGACACTTTCCCGGGGTGAGGTGCATTTCAGCTAAATCCTAGGACTACGATTTGATTGGCATTAGCATGTTACCAATTGCTTTTTGCAATATCTAGAAAATAGGAAGGTCCCACCAATCCAGACCATTAACACCTTAGATCTCAGAGAACTGGAGACGTTTCGTAGTTGCTGTGACTCACCTTAAAGCTGCCGTGAGCAGGCTCCCTTGTAGAAAAACAAACGTCGTGTTACATCCCCTGCCGTGATCGCTTATCACAAATATGCCAAAGCCCAAAAAGATAATTAAATCCGCCCCTCCTATGTTTTCCTTCGCTAATCAGCGATTGTGGTGTCGTTAATTGAGCACCCAATGCCTTCACAAATTGGCAATTGAATCACGTACACTTCCCCTCCACGAAGTTGGAAGTTAAATCAATCACACCTTATCCGCCGCGAACCCGAAACCGAAGGGATTTGATGCTGCCGGCGAATGGTTGGGCTTATCTTGCCGCTGATACGACAGTGGAGTGTGCCTCCCCGTCGCGTACGTCTCGTAAATTCTTCCACTAATTGACGTGAAGGGGTTTCGATTAGAAATGGTTATTGGGTTCGCCGGCACGGCTATTGTTTAAAATTATCGGATGATTTGAGTGATGTCTTTGATTTCATTAACTCTCTTTGCGATTGGGTGATTCGTAAACAGTAATCTTATCATCAAAAAGCTGAAAGTTGAATGCTTTGGAAAACTTTATTAAATACAAAACCAACCCCTGCTACGACCGTGCTTACCAGTAGCCGTACTGCGTATGGCAAATGTAGCTCATTAATTTACACTATTCATTAGCGTACACCATCCCTCGTTCACGATGGGTGGTAGTTCGAGGGAAAACCGTTGAATAAATAAAGCCGGCTATGGCACTAGGACACGCTAGAATGGCCGATGGCGACGAGGACAACGACAACAAAAGCGATAAAAAGCACATACGCTGGCAAACACACACAACACACAAGCCGTCGGAAGGCATGAAATGAACAATAATGATAATTTGCAGCGCGCAAACTCTTATCACAGTGCCTGCCCTCATCAGTGTGCCAGTTTTGCATTCGACAAAAGTGTCGTTGGCTAACTGAGCGAGGCAGCGAGATGTGCGCTAGCAAGCAGCTCACTCACTTGCTGCCTCCGCGAATGAATAGCGTGGTTGCTGGTGGGCAGAAACGGAAGTGATAGTAGCTGGTGCCGACTGCAATTATGATGGACGCAATTACTGCAGCGTCCTTTGCCGCACTCCAAAGGACATTCGTAGTAGCTCGCCGCGCGGAACCACCGACGCGTTGCCTGGAAAGAAAAGCAAAAGAAACATGAGGCAACACACAAAAAACAGCATAAACACGATGGAGGCGGATGGTGGGATAAAAAGCAAGCATAGAAGTTGGAATACACGATTGCGAATGGATGGCAAAAGGACATAATAATTAGTGTGAACCGACTGTGACCCTGGTTCTGCTACTGTTGCTGTTGCTACTAAAGATTACAATGAGTTTCCTCTGGAAGGAACAGAAGACGCTACGTGTGAGGCAGCTAACAAGCGTTTCGTGGAAATCGCTAGATCCGCTACATCGCCCTTGCTCAATTAAAAACCGGGACACTTGAGCCTCGACGATCAGGACTCGGAGGCACGGTGGACACTTCTTCGAAAGTTCGAGCACCCGTCTCAGGTGGACGACGATGACGGAGACGTGAAAAGTGATACGCCGGATGGGAAAGGCAAATTAAAAATGGTCTGCACAAAGGAGGGTGTTTAGTTCGCCCAACGATGAGCCCGTTCTGACCTTGACAAATGAGACTGGGCCCCATGTGGCAAAGTTAATGAAAACGTCGTAGACCACCCAACTCCCATACAGGGTAGCATCCGGATGGCTTCAAAAAACGGGGTTTTCTTCACCAAGGTCTTTGGAGGATAGGGATAGAATCTGGAACATCCGATACAGGAGCAAACACTCCGTACGGGTGTTTCAATTAAGGATCATCATTAATTTTCCCGAATAAGATTAATGTGTAAAGGATTTCCACGAAATTCGCTCGAAAACGGCTAAGCTTCGGCTCCAGAAACAGCCATGAGCCAACAGAACGGAAGTTTTGGCATGATGATCCATCAGGATGCATCTTTCTCAAGATCACGTTCATCGATGGATACCATCGTAGTGGTAATAAGTGGAGCAACATGCTTCACAGGGACCAAGTTTTGCGCGTCAGAGCCCGCGTGTATTGTGCAACCATATCGTGACGCTCTCGAAACGAACAAAGTTTTTAACGAGCACGCCAGCCGCATGTTGGCAATCAATTTTTAATATTTTCATGCAGATCATGCAGATATCCTCTCTTGGAGTTTTTTGCGAATATTTGCTTTGAAATTTTGCATTTTATTCGCCCATTTAGCAAGGTTGATAAAAGATGTTCGTAAACATTTTCAATTGAATGGTGTGCGTGTAAATCTGAAACACTACTTAAGGTGCATTAAGCTAAGGCAATCAGTTCTCGTTTAAGCCTATTCCGTTGATGAGCAAGCCAAGTTATGCTGCTGGCTGTTACCTTTCTGGAACGTGGATGCTGCGTAGAACCAAACCATCGTTCCCATCCACTAGCAGCTGGTTCGTCCTGACGATATCGCTGCAAATGTTTAGAGAAAGCAATATTAAACACTAACGCCTTGCGCGTGTACGGTTCAGTGTACGTACCCTATGCGATAGCTTGAGGTAGAGCCACTTGAAGCAATCGTCAGCTGCTCCGCTAGTCTTGGGAAAATGGCACTCAAATCGACGGTCCTTGGGCTGGCAGCCAAATTGATCACGACCACGAACGTGTCACTTCCTTGCAGCTCCCGAACGTACGTCAGCACGTCATTCGAGTAGGGCACCGGCAGTATCGAGCCACGCCGGAACGTGTCATGCTGTCGCAACCGGACCAACTCCTGGTACGTTTTGTAGTGACTTCTTTCGGCGCGCTTCTGTGCCTCCAGGTTTAGCTCGCGATAGTTCGGATTCACCGGCAGCCAGGTGCTGGGAGCGACCGAGAAACCTGCATTCGTTGTATCATCCCACTGAAAGGGCGTCCTCTCGGGATCACGGGAAAACACGATGAACGCCTCACCGCCGTCATCCTCCCGCTGCGATGGTCCAGTAGCGATTGCATCCCGATAGTCGACCATACCAATCTCCTCGCCATAGTACGTGACCGCAATGCCGGGCAGCGTTAGTACCAGCGTGTGCATCGCATCGATCCTTTCCGTCCCGAAACGGCTACCGACGCGTGGTTGATCGTGATTGCCCAGCACCCAGTTGGCTGTTGCATCACGGGGCATGTACGTGAGCCATTTGTTGATCGTGAACACAAAGTCCGGTGCGCTGGCATCGCGGTTCAGGTCGGTGATCAGCAGAAAGTTGAACGGCATATGAGAACCGGCCCTTGGAGGCCCATTACCTTCGGCTGCCACCGAGTGATAGTAACGCATCGTGAAGGTAATGTTGGCGTACGCCTCCGTCATAATAATGCGCGCCTCATCTTCAGGGTGTTCCCGAGACCATTCGTCCAGTAACTCTCTCCACTGGTACACCATATCGTAATCCTCGAGCTGCAAAAGACATAACAGACATCCGTTAGAAGTGGCAGAGTGCCGTGTACTGCCGTGTACCGAGGTGTCTTACCAAATCCTTCGTGTAGATGTGATGGGTAAAGCCGTACGAAAGCGGATCCCGGTCAGTGCCCGTTTCCGGCTCATCCCGAAAATCCTCCACCTCGAACAGATGGTTTATGGCGTCGATGCGAAAGCCGGCCACACCCTTGCGCAACCAGAACCGTAGCACCTGCTTCATCTCCTCGACTACGGCCGGATTGCGAAAGTTCAAATCCGGCTGCTGGGCCGTAAACTGGTGCAGGTAGTACTGGCCCCTTTCCGGGTGGTACGTCCAAGCGGAACCATAAAACACCGATTGCTGGAGAGATAGATGGGAGAATAGGGATGAAGCGGGAAAATAAGCCAACGTAAGGCAAGCGAGTGAAGCGAGGAAATGCGCTTACCCAATTATTCGGCGGTAAACGGGTCCCATTAGCACCGGAAGGATCCTCGCGTCCATCATGCCACACGTAGTAGTCGCTGTAGCCCGGTTCTCGGGCAACCGAACGCCGGAACCACTCACACTGATCGCTCGTGTGGTTCGGGACGAAGTCGAGAATGATTTTGATGTCGAGGCGCCGTGCTTCGGCCATCAGCTCCTCAAAGTCCTGCATCGTACCGTACTCGGGCTGGATGACGGTGTAATCCGTAATGTCGTAACCAAAGTCGACCATCGGCGAGAGAAAGATGGGCGATAGCCAGGTGGCACCGATGCCGGCATCCTTCAGGTGCGCCAGACGATCCCGGATACCCCGCAGATCCCCTACACCGTCACCGTTCGAGTCCATGAACGAGCGGGGATAGATTTGATAGAACACCGTGCGCTGCCACCACGAACCACCGTTGTCGTCGTGTACGCTCGGTCCATCATCGGAGTCTGCACTCACCATCAATGTCAGCATCAAAGGAAACCACAACCAGTGGCCAATGCATAGACGGTGCGCCATACGCTCCACGCTCTACCACAGTTCTAGTCCTGCAGGATGGTGCACTACAATCTTATGCAAATCGAAACTCGCAGCTTCGCGTTGTCACTTGACTCCCCTAAACCGTACGGTACGTTGCGGCTTAGTTGTTGGCGTTGGTTCCGGGGTGAGGTTTCGAATAAATTTAATCACTCACTAGCAGCTGATCGGCCAGCTGTGGTTGTGCGATACGCCTCGCAGCTGCACTCGATTGCATTCGAATAACGGACTGTGCAGGCGCTCCGAGCGATAGAGAGACGTCTACATTCGCTTCTGTGATTTATTTTGACTTCGTTCGGTACCGTTTACCGGTATCAATAGCATCACCTACCAAGCGTGTTAGCTGCTTTCACATATACAGTGAATTGAGATGTGATGCAAGCCGTAATGTAACCACGATTCAATCACCGTTCGGCTTGCACCGAGAAGAAACCTTCGCTACAGAGATAGGAAGAGAGCGTTGACGAAAGAATACGTTAAACTCCCGAATCGTAATTAAAATCTAATTTAAGGCGCGGTTCGCATGCTGTCAGTCAGACAGCATTCACAGCTCATTTTAAATACTCACCTCTGGTTCGAGAACTATTCATATTCATACCAAAACTATTCATATCCATAAACATAACTTTCAAATCACTGGAATGTTTGCCTTATATGGAATAACACAACTGAGATTAGTTGAAAATGTCAAAAACCTGGACTAGGAATATGAAACCATGGATCCACTCCTGAGTTAAATCAACATTTGGGAGCTCGTAAACTCAGAACCTCAAGTCAAATAACAAACATAAAATCCACGCCGACTACTGTTTGCGAACATCTTAACCTCTATTAAATTCGGAATTCCAGTTTCGTTTCTCTTGCTACCCGCTTAAACTAGTAATGGAATATTCAAAAACGGAACACCCTCTGTGTGGAAGAAGTTTTCGGGGTCCGTTCGCTGATTTGGTCAACTAGGGACCACGAAATGCCCCTACATCGTCGTCTATGTCCAACGACCGACCACCAACGGTCGTCTGATCGGCTATCGATTTGGTGATTTATGGAACTACCCTACACTTTGACATGGCTTAGTAAGTCAGGAGTGTGTGTGTATGTGTGTGCATTGAACGATGGAAACATGGTTGAGAAATTCCGGAAAAACGCCGGAGCAATTCATTTTCGCAACGTTTCGGATTCCCTCCTACCATCCCTCCTCGCTTCTCGCTTGCGTCCCATTCACATGAGAAACACGTACCAACGGGTGAGGTGCCGATTGAAGCCGAATTTCAACTACTGAACGCACATACATTGTGGATTGGTCCGCTTTCATTCCCTAATCTCAACTTCAAGGGGAGACGGAATTTCAGAAAAACACTCCACACTCCAACCTCGCCAGAACCACCATTCCCCGACACAAACGGTGAACGGACGCACATTCAAGTGGCTCCTGCAGCGATATCGGTCACCATTCTCGCCATTAAGTCAAGCCGATTAAGGGACCCACTCAACGGCAAACGGATCACATTCCTCGTGCCTAGTGGCTGTGTGATGGTGGTGGTGTTGGATACAGGTGGATAAAGTCGTCAAATGCTTGCTTTGAAATTCATCAAATGCGGAGTCGGCTTATTGCGAAAACTGCTTACGTGCGTACCCCATCCTACCCGCGGTAAACTTTACACATCAGAGACATCTGCACTTCTTGCGAGAGGTTTCACGTCCCCAAGTCTCAAGCAGCGCTGCACTGGACAGCTGGATCCGGAGCCCGGACCGGTCGGTTTCTTCGTTCCTTGCTGTTAATGCTGTTGTCCTGCCTTCCGACGACGACGACGACGACGACGAGGTAGCACTCCCTCTTTTGCCCATAAGCACTCCAAGACTCTCGGGCATCTCTCGTTCGCTTCATCGAATGTAATGCAAATTTATGGAATATGTTATTCAGCAAATTCACCTGGCAGGAGGACCGCAAGGCAAGCGGCGGCAGTACACGATTGGATGTTGCGTCGTTCGCAGAAACCACACACACAAACACACAAACACACATACCTCCTGGGGCTGTGGCGACCTTGTGGAATGTTATATTTCAAGCGCTGGATCCATTTCTTCTGCTCGCCTGCCTCTGCTCAACCCATGGCCACCTGCCTGCACCCCTCGAGCTACGGAAAGTTCAAAGCGACTTAACGGTCAGTGTAATTGAAGTTTGATTCCTTCCTCACGATTACTGGGCTAAGCCGTCGGGTGTGGACGGTGTGGGGCCGTAATCGTTAAATCTGCCTAATACCCGAACCACACGCTTATCGTTGACGACGGGCAGAGGAATGAAAAGCAAAATGCAAAAAATGTTCGTCAAAAAAAAACCGCTCGCTAAGCAGCTTCTTCCACCAATTTTATGGCTGTATTAACACAGGCCCGCGTAACAAGTACAGCGGGCCCAATTGACGTATACGCACACAGCGCACACGGCAAACGCTAGCCGCTCAAAACTTTGTGCACGCTGCGCCTTAGCTTCGCCGTTTGTCTGAAGGATTTGCCCGAGAGAAATTAAAAAACTTCCTTCCTTCACCGGCCAAACATTCCGCCGCCGGATGGCCGTGTGATGTCTGTTCCAGAGGGCCCCTGGTAGTGGTTCCCGGATGAACCATAAAATCTCACAAAACAGGCACAAACTGGCAAGTGGTCTTAGCGTAAAAAGTAGCCCGGAGCCATTAAATGTTTGAGCAATTTTTGGTTCCTTGATTGCTTTATTATTGCACAGCACATGGCGACTATTAGGGCGCACATGAGGCGCAGTGAAACTTTTAATGACCTCGAATGTGCGTGTGTGTGTGTGTGTTTGTGTGTGTATGAGCGTCTCATCATCCTGAGAGCGCCGTTCTTCAAACACACTCGCGAGATGGTCCAGATTAGGTCAATAAAAACCCGGTACAAACATCATCACCACAATGATCAGAAACAATTTCGCACACAATATCGTTCATCATTCGCCAACCGAACGTCGTCACTTTCGCGATAAAAGTTTTGCACAATCACAACGGTGCAGGAAAAGTAGCTCAGTAAGTTAGTGAGCGGCCACAGCAGAAGGTACATTGGGACGATGGATCGAAGACGACGAGCGCGTCCCTCCCAGAACGTTCGCTATTAGTCTTATATCGTAAACTCATTTATTATCATCTTTTACGAGCACAAAGCATGGATATGGATTCTCATGGTCACACACCCGCCGCCAGAGTCCCAAGAAGGGGCGGGACGCGCGTTCTCGCCGAGGGTGAAAATCGAACCAGACACTTATGGTAGACGACGACATCGGCGGCCCACAGTTATCGATGTCCTTGTACTTCTCGCGTTACCCAATGTTTACCATTATCATCACTCTCCTCCGTCCACCACCCCATCATTGGTTTGGCGTGAAACAACATATTGTGTCTCTGGAGGAGAACTAAACACGCACACGAATATGCTTACCAAATCTGGCGCACTGGTCTGGGACCGCTCGAGATGCGAAGCAAACTAACCGGAAAATCTCTGAATCAAACACACGCGCGCGCGCGCACACACTCCGCCACAATGCGTTATCCGTCACGATCGGCGATCATTTATCGGTTCACAAGGGTGCGATGCGAGATGGGGACGGTCCCGCGGTCTGGAGTCTGCTGGTATGATACTGTCTGCTGTCTCGCCGCATTCCCCGCGTCGCGTGATGATATGTCAACAAATCCTCGCGAAAAACTTACGAAATTTCCCATCCACCACAACGACAACGACGATGACGGTGTAGCGTGCCGTGTGCGTGTGCACTACCATTCCGAATACGGGATCCCCCCACCCCAACCCAACGGCACCCGCGGTTTGCTGGTGGAACAAAAACAATGCCACCACCGATATCTGGGCGCGCCGGGGTCGCCTTCGGTTCGGAACGTGACGAGAATACTCATCATCAGCTTCCACCAAGACAGCGCCTCCGCCCACCCCCCACATCGTTGTCACTGTCGTCTTATCTTGTGCTGTTAACGGCAAACTTTATGTCGTCGCACACAACAAAACCGCCGACGGAGAAGTTTGGGTGGCGTCTTTTTGGTGGCTTTTCCCGGTGTGTCGATGGACGGACACCACACCGAATGGACCACCTTATCGGAGTATGTAAACGTTTGTAGAATAGCATTCAGCCGAGTATCGCTTTTGTCATCGACAATTTGATTACAATCGGAAGATTTCTGATGATGTTGCAAAATTCTTCACAATCTTGGTTTCCTCTAAAGGTGCAGTAAGAGGGGCAGACTGCTTCTTGTGGCAAAGTGGGCATATTAAATTAAAAGAAAAACCTTCCGCATCATTTGCGTGCTTGGGAGAGCGGCAGTCTCTACCTTTTTGCATCTTCCCTCAACAATGGTAGCAGTCACTTTTCCACCGAGCAAGCCGCCATCCGTAGTGGAATTCTGTAGAAAAGGTACAAACAAGGCGGACGTAACAATCGGTCGCCCTTGTTCGCTCCGAGCAATATGCACTTCCAGCACTCAGATATGCTTATAACGCATATTCCCCTTTTTTCAGCAGCCCCCAGACTTGGATGTTTAAGTGGTTCCCCGTGCGCCTGCTGCGAGCGTTTGTATCTCGGAGAGACAGAGGAAAAAGCACTGCGTAATAAGAGTGGAAACCAGCACCAGCAGAAGATTGCTGTTTGCTCCTGTTTTGTAGGAAAGCATTGGCGCGCCCTAGCATTATATTCTAGGTAGCTTTTGTGCCACAAAAACGCACCCAGAATTCGCGGCACTGTACGACTCTGCCACCGTAGCACAACACGGTCGCGAAGAGGTAGACCAGCGTGTTGCTGCGCGGCGAGTAATAACATTACCATTCGCTCGCGATGGTTAATTAGGTTTGCTTTCGCGAGCAACCGTACCGTAGCGTACTTGTCCCGGCTGCACCGGTGCACTGTTATCTATTTAGTTTGAGTGGAGGAAAACAGCCACTACCTGCCCGAAGATTCCATCAGAAAATGCTTCTAGCCCCAAGTGTGCTGTGAAGCAAACCTCTTCTACATGCATTACCATACCAGCGCATTATTACGACCGTTCCGATCGCGTTCAATCCATTCACTTTTCCGGGCTTTTGAGAGATGGGATATGTTCAATAACATCATCCCTTCCTCATCAAACCTACAGCCCGCGAGGCACCGGTATGGAAGTCTGCTCAAATAACCACACAGACTGTCGAACTCAAAATGATGGAAAAGCTCTTCGTCGAAAAGCGGAAACCCTTGGAATGTACGCACACGAAACGAAAACCTTCTTACAACTCCATCGACCCGGTGCCAGGGTAGGGGATCGTATTTGTTCAACTACTGCCTTGGCGTCGTGTAACTGGCGCGCCGAACCGATGCAGGGCCTGACTTACATCCCTTTTTACCCGGGGAACCGGGAAAAGGGGAGCAGCGCGCGCGGCATGTCAAATTTCAACGGGCCCCCGGGTATGCGATGCCGGTCATGCATAACACCCTGTACGGTCCGTGTCCCCCAGAAACCACTTCCCCGAGATCACCAGATCTCGTCTGGATTGGAGCCGAAGTTTTCACTCACATCAAATATTCGGACCGGGGTCCTACCCAGAAAACATCCATCCCATTACATCCATTAATGCTTCGCACATACCACCTTTTTACCTGACAGCATCGGCGCCTCCCCAGATGCCCAGCACAGACCATCAAATATTAATGAGCGTCTATGGTTTAACTTCGAGAAGTTGCCACTACCCGTTGGGAGCCTAATGCCGAAGGTGTAGGTCGGGATATTTTAATGACCTTTCTGTGGGTTCTTTCTGAGGTGCTCCCAAACTCTGCTCTTTGTATTGAGGCAGTACCGTGCAGCCATAGTTAGAGCATAATGTTATAAAACGAATATATCATTAGAATGGAAGAACCGGATTTTGAATCGGCCATTTTTTTACATCTGTCAGAAGCGACCTACAACCATTTTGGCCCCTGCAAGATCATAGTAAGACATCATTTAATCACTTCTTCTGTTTAATAAAAAAAAAAAGAAGCAGACAGAGCCATTCAGAAACGCACGGCTGATTGCTCATAAATCTCGCTCCCTCGAGGACAGAAGCTAATCTCCTGATCTCGCCAATTAAGCACGTTGATTAATCAGATTAAAAAGGGCGGAACGGAAACGCACGGGCGCAGTCAAGTCGCAAAGCCCGAGCGCAAAGACAAGCGAAAACTCTTGACGTTCCACAATCAATTCCAGGGCCCGGCGGCGCCGGTGCTCATCTGCGCCGTTATATAACTTCGGAAATATGCCCACCCACCAACCGCCATCTTGTGCGACTGGTCCCTTCATCGTCTGCTACATCGTCTAACGGAGGCTATTAGCAGTTGTTGCACAAGACCAGCTCTGGGACTGTGTGTGTGTATGTGTGTGCGCGCCTCTGGCTTCAGTATCCTTCAGACAAGACACAAGTCAGGAACAATTTCTTGATAATGATCATGAACCACCTGTGCATGGTGGTTGGGTTGGCATTGCAGCTGCCGTGCCAAGCTGAGATGCAGTTACCAGCCAGCCACTTCATCCCCTACCTTAATCAAGCTCGATTCCGGTAGCATCGTCACACTGCAAGTGACCGTGAAAGAAGCTTACCTTCTACAGTAATCGACAGGTCCCCGAGGGCGCTACACCGGGCTGGTAGAAGATAAATGGCGCGCCAGTGGCCAGTGAAGTAGTGGTAGCTGGTCACATCGACGGTCGTATGTGGGTCGAATGGTCAAAACGATTGGTCCGCTGAGTGGTGTCGACCATCGGTCCAGCGGGACTCGTTGCGTTAGCTTTACTCGCTAGTGCCTGGTTTGCCCATAACGAATGGCTGCAACATTATCTCTTGGAGACATTGGAAATTGCTAGATGGCTTGCTTGCTGGCTGGGTGGTCCTCCTTGGGAGGGGGATGGGGTGGATCCTGCCAATCGCATATTGAGTCACCTCGCATCGCGTATGGCCATCGCCAATGCATGATTTATGAGTTTGCCCTTTAGATCTGGCTGGTCACATCCTGGTCGATCCCTGGAGGGTTGGCCGGACGAGCCAGTCTCATAAATGTTTATGAACGTCTACACTCCTCGCGTTTCCTTCTAATGATGAAACCCGTGACGTGAGGGCATGATTGGGACTGCGTAGTAAGTGAGCGACTCAATCCTTTCCGTCTGCATCATTCCTGCCTTCTGCAGCGCAAAAAATCTCGAGCATTTCCGAGCAGCGGATTTCGCGTGAAACCTTCAAGCTCATCGGATGATTTGCCAACAATAATCCTCCGCACACTCATCAAGGTCATCTACACTGACAGGCGTGGGGGCTAGGCTAGAAAACGGGTTGTATTCTGCCATAAATCGATGAACTACCACCACCACCAGCAGCAAGAGGTCACGATAGGCATCAGCAACAACAGCACCAGAATCAGAAGGTCACTCCGGACAGCTGTCGGAGGAACGGAAAGGCATCTCACACAATGCGCCGTCACAATGCGTAATTGTCCTATATGAATAACAAATAATTAGACGACACACGCTCCATCTGCCACGCGTTAAATTGAGTTCGGTTCTGCCAAAGCCTGGCGGGCGAGCTAGCGTATCGGATAGCGTGGAGTGTGTGTGTGTGTGTGTATGTGTGTGTGCGGTGGTTGATGGGCGGATGGTTGCTACTAATTAAAACGAGAGCACTCCTTCCGGCTCCTCCACACACACCGGTGGCTTGTTGCATGTAACCTCGAAAGTGAACACATTTTATTTGCAATGCAAATGGGAATAACGATCTCGGTTTATCTTAATGAACATATCCCATTACCAATCAGTGGTAATCCCAGTACAGAGAACCGGAAAGGGGGAGAGTGAGAGAAAAAAAGGGGAGAAAGTGATTGCAATTGAGGATATTCCGTAGCAGTTCCGGTTCAGCGAAGGCATCCGGGTTGTAACGCCCATTGGTCAATCGACGAACCATGTAGCCCTTTGGCAAAAAAAGCGCCTCCGGTCGATGGAGCCGCCTGGTGATTTTCAATTCAGCATACAATATCATTACACACTTTTAGCAGCAGCTATATAATATCATGTAACACAACATATTCCACGTAGTAGTTGAGCAAAAGTATTTTGAGATCATTACGTTTAATAATATTCAAAGGATTGTGCTGAGATGGTTGCCGGTTGCGCTGCTTGTAGATTTGATTAAATGCTTTTGCAGTGCTCGCGCGCGGCACGAGCGCAGTTATTTGATTTATTTCTTAGTCCCTTTTGCGTTGTTTTGGCTGATTGCAATATATTAATGATAATTATAGGTAGATACATTTGCAACGTGCGTTCGATTGTTAAGATTTACTAAACAAAATCATCTTCTAGTCTTAGATTACCAGAATAAACTATTCTTTCCTAAAGGTAGGTGCATTACGACGAGTTGTTAGAAAGGTGCAACAGAGGTCGATAAATGAATAATAATTAGATTGGCAGTTTTGATCAAACCTTTATCGAAAACGTAAATCTATATCTTACTGCAAAATATTGGCTTCAATCTTACAACATAATTGGTCCATTCTCCTTTTGTTTTGGTCCATACTCCTATTATTAAAATCATTCTAAATGGTCAGTGTTTTCTGTTTTATCAAATTCCTTCTCGAAAGCACCCATCTTGGGTCTACCAAGTGGAACAATCTGGAATGGTACACTTTAATGTTATCGTTTTCCTGAAGTACTGCATTTGGAAAATTCTACAAAACAATACCTTGCACCAACAACAACAACAACAACACACACTCACAAAGAACAAAGCGGATGTTGTTTCCAGCCAGCGAACCAGCAATGATGCTAGCAAGATGGTCCCAGAGATGCCGCGCTATTCGGGAGGCCAGTTAATCGTTTCCCATCTTATCGTGTTTTTTCTTCTTTTTTTTCTGCTCTTCCTTTTCCTTTTATCGTATCGCCTCTCCCAACAACTTCCATCTCACCGCACCACCGCACTCTGGCCGAACGATGGCGCACCACCAGTCGCCAGCTCGCCAGAGAATAAATTTACCAAAGATGATATAACGTTCGCCGGCGCTGGTCCGGGGCGTGAACAGTTGACTTGCTGTGATCCGGCCACGTGTCAAGGACCGACCACCAGCTACGGGGCCTGCGGTCCACCGGCCACCGTCGCAACAACAGCAGCAACCGGTGCGGGACCGGGCACTTCACTTTCGCAGCAGCTCGCCACTACCGCTCAACAGCGACAGCAATCACAATCCACTTTGCAGCTGCAGTCGCAGCAGCAACTACAACAACAGCCGCAACAGCAATCCCCGTCTCCCGGCAGCTGTCATCCCTGTCATCATCACTTCCATCATCATCACCATCACCACCATTGTCACCAGCCGGAGCGAGCGGACGGCCATTCACGCAACGGACAGATAGCAAGTAAGTAGTTTTAATATTTTTTTTTTCTCTCATAACATAATCTTTAACGTTTTAACGCTTATGCTCGGTTTGGTAGTTTGGTTCTGCTTAAATGCCTTACTAACATTGACATTAAGGATGTTGGTTTCTCTTATCCAGTATGCCAGTTTCGTATCTAATTCGCGCACGTTCAATTATATATATGCATTTACTAATACATTCAATTTTAACCATACTATATGCTTTGAAGCAACCGTAAAGAAGGCAAATGCTGATTACGTCGTGTTGCGTTATGCAGATTAAGTGTTAAGTTCTGTAGATTGACTGTGATTTTGCCTGAGCCTTTACTGAATGCACTATGGCCAAAATAAGTAAATGCTGCAATAATATTACCGGAAGAGTAGTGTATGTCATTCAAATGACATTTAATAAGATAAACATCCTAATTTGAATCACAAGAATATATCCTATGCATCCAAGTCCTCTGTTATGCTTCTCGTGAAGCGCATAAAAAAGTAAAAGGATGTGATAATCTGGAATGTTTGATCGGGATATTTGCATAACAACAGATCAGAGTATCTTAGGTAATTAAACCACAACTGTTGATCTGGATCACAACTCGAAAGAATCAAAACATACTCAAAGCCACAACTGAGAGCTACTGTTTGGTTAACGATCCTATTTAGATTACCGCACATATTCCTATGCATTTCCACTGGTTTCTACAATCACTAATTGACAAGATTGAAGTGCTTGCAAATGAACCGCATAACAAGACCATCAGTCCAACAAAACAAGCTTTCACATCCGGACAGCGTTCCAGTCGACAGCAGACCGATGTCAAAGCCCCGGCAAAGATGTAGCATCCCCTTGAGCATCATGGACTCTGCCACTCGGTAGTACTTTTGCACTAATGAAGCGTTAGGGGATAGCCATTCGGAGGGGGACTGTTTTTAATTACCATAGCAAAGGTCTGGTGTGGCATTTCCCGGAATCCAGATGAACGAATTCTAGTACCGCAACGAATGGAACGGATTCTATTCAAATTCTCTGGAAGCATTTGCTCTTTTACAGAGCGAGAACGTAGGTTGATGGCCGACTGTCGACGAACGGATGATGGGCGCCTGTTGCGTTTTCCATTGGCATTTATTTTATTAAAAATCCAACTGTCAGAGAGCTCCTGACTATGGATTATAGCTTTATGTTATGGATCTAGATCTGTAATGGAATGTGAGCCGTGATGGCTACAGCACAGGAGACGTTCTTGTTGCGATAGGTAGAAAGTCTTTCCCAATCTAATGCTGAAAGTTTACCTTTGATAGATCCATTTCATCTATAATAACACGACAGAACACGAATACACTCATCGTCCATGTCTGCCCTTGAGCATCACCTTTAACGCCACCCGCTATTCGAGGAAAACTCGCAAGCCAAGCTATTGCAGCTTTAAAAAGGGCTGAGTAGCTTCATCTTTCGTACTGCGAAGGCCAACGGCAGGTCGTGATTGAGCAGAGAGTTTCTGCAAACAAAATCTGCTCCCACCTCACCGCTACCCGCCGTCCCTCGGCCCTGATTGAAGGCACTATATTACGTTCTTCTTAGAAGTCCTAAAACAACTCTCACCATTACCCGGCCGGCACCGACACCACCATGGTTCCAGCATCCATAGAACACAGCGCAGCACTCGAGCTATCATCCTGCATAAGCCTGAACAAACTTGAACCGAACCGATTGGTGATCCTACGGCGACCTTTCAACGGCATTAGGCAAAGATCGCCCGTCTCAAAAGCACCAGAAACAGCGTTGCCTACATGTTTTGAACGCGTGTATGCATTGGATAGAAGATAATTTCTACGAGGAAGAAGCATTTCGCATGAATGCCATCAACTCCATTGGTGAACGCCATCCAGGTGCTAATCACATGTTCGAACTTTGAACCATCAAAACGAATGTGAATAGTAACTTCATTGCCATACGTCCTGTATGTACTGAGGATTTTGCAAAACGAGCTCATTCAGCAGCTGCAGGTATTAACTATTCTGTTGTGATTGGATTAAAAAAAACCATCATTTCATGGTTTGTGGGCTTTTCGGTTCGCTATCCTTCATCCATTATCCAACTGAACATGTCGGATTAATGAGTGATTACACGTGTTGGACAATCCGCATCCGCAGAAGTAAAAAAAAATGCCTTTTTTCTGTCACATCAAACAGCAACATCACTCACCGAACGTACAGAATGCATCTCGAAAAAAAAAACGGATTCCATTCCAGAGGCAAAACAAAAAAGGACTTATTCTACGGATCGTCCCTCCCGTGGCTACACTCTGCGCCGCCGTTCGACCATGCGCGAGTTCCCGCGGTTTACGGGGTGGGATTGAAAATTGAAAACCATGGTCAGCGTGTGCCCATCATCTGTTCATTCGGTATTCAGTGCTCGAATACATTACCGTATGCACCCCACGCCTTGTTAATGGTGTTAGGTTCGACCACTGCGTTGCCGTCAGTGACGTGTGTAGCCGTCAGCTGGCGCTATTGCAGCTGCTGGCATGTAATTTCCGCGGTTCCGGCGGGGGAAGGGTTCCACGAAATCAAAACTAAACCAAACATGACGCCCAGGCGTCGAGTCCGCTGCTCACCACGTACTGCGGTGTCCATTATAGCCGTGCCTTTATTCAAACCCCAGCTTACAGCACG
>NC_064874.1:67943556-67971056 GCF_943734745.1 Anopheles darlingi
ATCAAACCGATCCTCTACGATGCTGTATAATGTGACGTGTCCCCCTCGGCAGCCCTTTTGGACGGATTCTAATGGATGGTAATAGTCGACGCGCTCGTTACGCCGTATCCAATATGCAATCCATCAATCTAAAGCTCCCTTCCGGGAGGCATGATGGAGACAGAAATGAAACCATAACATGACAAACCGAGCCATCTGCAACCGCTGTCTCGCTGTCTCGCTAATGGTGCGCTGATGTAGCAATATGTTTTTATTACGCCCCGAATACCAGTACTCCAAAACCGCAGCAGCAGAAAGTGAAGACAAAAGCCACTCCGCCCAAAATCAACGCCCAGTACCAGGGGATCGGTTTGCATTGCAAGGATAGCGAGAAGCGGAACGAGCGCAGTCGACCATAAAATATCAGTGTGAAAAGGGCTGCGTAAAATTAATGACACCACTACTCATCTTATTTTACCAACACATGCAACCACGCACACAAGTACTAACCAATGTGAGTAAATGGAGGATTGGCCAAATCCACTTCCAATTTGATAAGTAAATATTACCATCAATCTCGAGGCCCACCGAGGACTGCCGAAGATCAGACCGGGCCTCCCGGGTTGGCGTTCATTCGCATTCCGATAGGCACATCCGGGTAGCAGCTCTCGCGTAACTTCTCGTCCTTCTCCTCGTCACTGAAAGTAGATCCCAGCAAATAACATCCCAGCCACACAACGACCTGAACCCGAGCATGGAGCGCTGTCATGCAATCGAGAGTAGCGCATGACAGCGCTTTACAAGCTCCGGAGGTCCCGGAACACGAGCCCAGGAACAGCAAAAAAAAGAACAAAAAATACGTTGGAAAAAATCCTCTCCAACAATCCCAACAAACCCTCGGATGCAGCGTTCGTGGACGATCTCGTGAGAGACGTGGTTAGGCATTGCGTTGGATAACATCCGGATGGATGGGCCTCTTCGGTGTAGAGACGGGCGAGGGCACGTCCGGTTGACCGCACCACGCCGTTCCTCTTGCCATCCTTGTTATCCCCCCATCGTCGAGGGAGCATTTATTTTCATTTAAAAATCATCCGCCGTAACTGTTATTGTTTCATTGCCGTCAGGCTGTGGCGGCTCTGTGTGCTGGTGTGCATGTGTGTGTGTGTTTGCCCGCTCGTTCTGGCGTTTCGCCAGAAACGGAAGTTGCAAGTCCCTCGGTCCTGGTACGGGGTCTGCTGCTCGTGCGGTACGAGCATTAATAGCAGATGAGCAGCGCTATCCTCGGAAGCAGCCGTTGGCTCAGGGCTCCTTTGGAGCTCGGAGCTGAGTTCCTGGGCATGTAATTTGTGTAAAATGTGAAGGTCGGTCCTGCCACAGAGATGCCAACGTCGTAGAAGGTAAATTAAAGCTCATTAACTTCGAATCGAAATGGCGGGCAACGGGCTGCCACGGGAAAATGCTGCAACCGGCAGAGCAACGTCAACCGATAAAGCTTTCAGAACGATTGCATGCCATTTGCTGTCGCTAGACCGCCGCTAGACCGCGGAAGCTGGGACCGTCGCGTATCCCCCGGAAGCCATTACAAGCCCAAATGTGATCACAAACCAGCTAGCAGGTAGATAGACGGAAGCGGAAAGAAGTCCCTTCACAGACCTGTACTCTGACTCTGCTAAGGAACCTCACGTCCGCAGCGATCAACAGAACAGAACGAGAACCAATTACGCGTAATTGCTCCATTGCTCTGAACTGAAAGACAAAGACAAAGACAAGATCAGGACACGCCACCTGGAATGGTTTCCACAGGAAAGCATTGCGCTTTTCTCGTCTCTAGCATCCCGTAGACCGAACGCCATTACCCACTTAAGCTCCTTACAGAAGACTTATTCCCCAGCAATTCCCCACCAGAACTCGTTTGCTAATCAAAATTGAACTATTTTCTATCCGCCACAAAACCCCCGGGGTCTCGTTTCGGAACGATTCGGCACGATCCTTGGGGTGCACACACACACAAATAAAAAAAAATCAAATCCTCCTGCCCCTGAATCCGAAACGGGGATCCCAATCGTTTTTGGGCAACAAAACCAATTCACCGCCGGCGCAAATGGCATCCTCTACTCACCACACCACACCCTACCAACTGTGTCTCTACTTCCTCCCTGCTCACCACATTCATCCATCATAATCCGCGGCGTGTCGATCGATTTGCAATTTTCATGTCAACACTACGACGAACACTACCACTACTCGCACACAATATGACATGTGGATGTGGTTGAATGAAACATGAAAATTGCAACCTCGATATGATGCCTTTACGACTCCATTCCTTCCCCAATTGACACTGACACAGTCAAGATGGCGGTGCTAACAACAACGGTGGTGGTGGTGGTGCCGGCGGTACTACCGGCTGCCGAGGTAGTGCCGGTGGTGCCGGAGTAAAATGTAGCGGTAGTGGTGGTGATGGTGGTGAAGGTACGAGTGCTGGAACGACCGACGCTAGCAGCGGAGATGGTGGAGGTCACGGCACCGAGAAGGAATCACACCGCGGCGCGACGACGTCCGCACCGCCGACGCACGGCGGTCCGACGGGTCCACCGTCCTCCAGCAAAAGCGTCATACAACGACGCCGCCTGCGGGCTCCCGTGTGGGCACGCTCCATGTACGAACCTACAACAGCTCTAGCGGCAAACAAAGCAGAAGTTCACTACTTTCTTAGTTTTTTTTTTCTCTTCTCCTCATTTCTCTCACTACTTCTCTCTCTTTATCTCTCTGTCTATCTCTCTCTCTCTCTCTCGTCTCCTCACTCTTATTTCGCTCACCGATCACACAGCTAACGAGTTTACTATTTTTCTTATTTTTAATGCGTTCCATTGTTTGTGCTTTCGTTCACTAGTTTAAACACATAACCTCACACTTTCACCAACTGTGTTATGGTTGATTCTTTTTAATGTTAGTTATATTTAATATTTTAATTTTCTTTTTTTTAAATTAGCCGATTAGTTTTAAAACTTTTTTTCTAGTTGCAACCTTTCACCGTCCTCCTTTGAGCACTTTGTTACAGTTTGGACGAGATTAGATTCCACGCCCGTTCGACTTACACAAAGACTTCTTAGTATCTTAGTGACAAAACCCACCAACCTCCTATCGCAATGACAACGACCAACGCCGGCTTCTCTGCTCCTGACCAACACCGTGCTCTATTACATTCTATTTGCGCTTGACACCTTTTTTATCATCTTTCTACCTAATCATACTTCGAGCAACTTCTGCCTCCTCTCTCTCTCTCTCTCTCTTTTTTCTCTCTGTTACGCATCTAATCTTCCGCTCGCTGTGCGCAACAATTGTAAAACTTTTAATTAATCTGAAATTATGATCCTCAAAGGTTCACCACCCGGACGAATGCAAAGAGCTACTTTGTCCGTTTGTTAGATTTCTCCTGCCTTTTCGCTCGGTGAAAGTGGCCGAATGGGCGGACCATTCCCAAGCCGCCGGCCGCGATCAAGGGATCTTTGATGGTGGTTTTAACCTCGTCGAGAGATTTCTTAACTTTTGCACCCGTGGTATCGCCTCCTTTCGGTCACAGGCATCGGCTGCGCATCTACGAGGTTAGATGGTGGTCTCTTCCTCATCGCAGACGCCGGTAGCATCTCCGGGGTGGCCCTTTGTGCACGATGTGCGCGGATAAGGAAAATGAGGTTTTGAAGTTTCGCGACACCCAACCACACGGGTTTCGCTTGTTTTTGCTGGTCCCCTTCCCTGGTTCAAAAGCTTGTTCTGACCTTTTCTCAGAACGGGGAACTTTATCTGATTTATCAGCGCATTTTACACCGATGGATGCTGCCCTCAGGTCCGCAATGGAGAGTTTTGTGAGCCAAGAACTCTGAAGCCCAACATGGCGGCTTCTTTTGTAATTAAAATTAATTATTGTTACGTGCTACCTGTTACAAGGAACAATCATGTACAGGGTTTGTGTTTACTCGGCAAAAACAAAACGTTGAGTATTCATCCTGATTGAAGCAGAATAAAATTAAATAAATTCGCATTTTTCGAGTATTTGTTTTCAAAACATTATCAAAGTCAAAGTATGAAGAATAGAATAAGATACGAATCATGAATCGTTGTCACGATACAATTCATGGCCATGAACTGAAAAGTTTGCCAAAAGCAATCCTTACTTCCCTTTTTTAAATCAGAATGAGGAGCATTACTCGGCAGAACATAGCGCTTGACATGCTGTCAGTACATTTTTTTCAGTCATTTCCAATTAACACACAATTTACAAACAAAGTAATAGAATAAATACCGTAAATATAGCCATCATCAGTCACCAATCACTTGCAGGCCCTTACTTGCTTATCTAGCGTTAACAGAGATGGACAAATCATTGGACGCTCCTATTGATCGATGTGCTAATTTTAGAACTCCAGCCTGACGGCGCATAGTTACCATTTGATTAACACGCTACTCCAACGCAGGGCCCGCATGCAGCCAGAAACAATTTCCAGACACTTGACTCCGGGATCCATTTTCCCCAACCGACGGAACTTTATAATTTATTTAATTAACCCCAGAACACCATCCCACCCACTTTAATGCCACTACACTGGCGGTTTGGAAAACACACAAGAAATACACAAGAGCACAAGCACGAAAATAAACCGAAAGCAAACTTCTCCCGAAAGTCACGACAACAATGGTAAAGGCCTTAAATAACATTCGCAAACAGCACCCCAACAATGGGGTAGACCCGGACCGGAACCCGCCCAAAACACGCTCCTTCGGCGCAGCCCCTTGTACGACAACCTTGTACGTTGTAGCATGCCGGCTGTCGACTTCATTATGCCCCCCCGGGACGCCAACAAACCTCGGCCCCGAGCATAAATCTCTATCGCGGGAGGATCGAGCCGATTCGAACCGCTTCCTAATCAATTTCACAATAGCCGAGCCAAGCCGAGCAAGCGGCTCAAAGCACGCCAGGCGCTGCAGAACACCGGTCACGACAACTTTGCTCGATTTAATCGGAGAAACAATCAACCGACGCCTTCCACTGAACGGAGCCGGTACCACCGCGGGGCTGAATAAGATGAGCGGACGAGCAGGGAATTAAATTTAACTTCTTAATGAAGTGTGATTGGTTTTATTTTGTGCCATGGAGTCGTGCATCAGCAACTTGTGGGCTGCGCCTCGAAACCGTTGTAACCGCTTGTTGAAAAGCGGAGGTCCCCATTTTCCCACCCACACACGTTGAACACACCGACGGCCCACTCCATTTACAACAGAATCGAAAACTCTTCATTCCTCTTCGGTTTGAAACAATAATCGACTCTTATCGCAAACTAAAGGGAAACCCAACAAAATATTGAAAAATAATCGCTAAGCTACATTCCCTCCTCCTCTCCACCCTCGTGTTTCATATATCGTTCTTTTTTCGTTCGTTTCTCCCTCTTCAAACGGGATGCCCATTTCCCTTGAGTGTAGACTAGTGCATTGCGCCAAATATCATCCGATTGGTTACGCGCGTGGACTGAGCGCACCGGTGAGTGTGGCGGCGTCCCGGCGTGGTGCTGCCGGTCAGCAACGTTCAGCAAGGTCTGTGAAAATAGCCATGGCCAATGGTGTGTTTTACTGGTATTGCTTGCTTTCGATATCGAGGACAAGGCGGTGGCGCTCGCAAATGCCACCAAAAGGAGCGCCAACTTCAACCAACTCGACCTCCGATAGCGTCCGAGTGTCTGTGAGCTTTCGTACGCTAGTGAAACCGTATGCTAGTGTGCAGAGTAGCACACACACTTGGTTAAACGTTGGTTTTACTACATCTCCACTTCTCCCTTCAGGATATTGACATTCCTGTTAGCTAAGCTAGATCTCACCTCTTGATGTTTTAGAGTCTCACCGCGCTAGCCTGCAACAGACGCACACGCTGGTAGCTTATCGGTGTTCCCCGAAACAAAACAGAAAAAACTCCCAATTTATGCGAAAATCACTCTCGATACGGTGGCCACACCAGTCGCTTGATGTTTTCATTGTTGACCCGCAGGATGTTTGCACTAGAGCTAGACCATCACCTAATGGCCAGGGAGCTATGCCAGGGTGCTAGCGAGCACCATAACCTAGGCCAATGCACAAACCGTCCAGTACGTGAAACCACGTGCATGTACCGCCAGCACTCGATGTGGCCACTCTCGATATAGGCTGGTAACTTTTCGAGCAAATATTTGCACCAACCGGTGGCGTGACGTGCCTGGCTGTACAACGCGAAGCGGCCGTAATTTATTGGTCTACTATTGGTGCCGTTTGGTTGTCGTTAGTTTTCTGGTCAACCGTACCGTGATGCAACCGATGCACAGGCAGAAACCAAGAAACAATAACACCATAAGTGCGGTATGGTGCTTCCACAGGGAGTCAGTATAGTGGAGCTCAAATGGTCATTTAAAAATGGTCGAGACCGAACCGTTAGTACTGTGATGTTGGCAAAAGTCTTCGAACAATTGTGCCTATTTGTGTTTGGTGTTTTGGTATGCAACCGTTGTTTTTGGTCTTGATTGATTAAGCAAGTCATCGGTCCGTTAGATCGAGTCAATCTTTTTGATTATTTTAGCTGAAATTTTATGGATCGCAAACACAATCGGCAACCGACTTGGGGTCACTGTGGATATTCTGATATTCTGATTCTGAACTCTTTTTTAGCTAACATCGGTGATTTCAACGTCAATTTTTACAAACTTCAAAGCAACAAAGCATGATACCTGTTCTCTGTCAAATAATAGTCCAATAAGACTAATAAAACAAGTAAAGATCTGATTTGTATGAGTACGATTTGTACCTTAAAGTAAAAAAATAAATTATGCACCCTTGCTACAGTGTTGATTCTCGTTTCACTGTGATGTGTTAAAATTTCTTGATACAATCTGCAATAATTACCAATTCAAAAAATATCTGATGGAAATTTACAAACAATTTTGTTCCATGATCTTATCAATCGCTACACTATCGCCCGTTTGTAGCAGTAGACCGATTGCAACGCAGCGCAATTGCTCAATGGTACCCTCGTCGCTGTGTGAGTGGTCTATGCAAGAATGGTTTTCAAAAATATCGAAGCGATACTAAAGCCCACTCCAATCGTTAAATGGAAAAGGCTGCTTCGAGCGTAACTGCAAGAGCATATGCCTCTGGGTTATGGTGGTTTGGCATTTACCTTTATACTCTCCGCCTATCGCGGGGCAAGAGCGGAAGGTACTTGACCATCATAACCGACTGCATGTGTTGCAGTGTCTATTGCATTAAATTTTATGTGTTCATATGCAACGCCCAGCATACTGGCATTGACCACACATTGCGGATGGTATAACAGTGTAGGCATTTCGCGCGTTCAATTTGTTCTCGTTTGGCGTCACGCGAATCTACATACGAATCGCAAATCCTCTTTACTCGCACGCCTCTTGTTTCATGAACCCCAGCGAGGCGTGAATGAATTTATGATCGGTTGAAGCATTGAATCCACTCACCAACAGCGTCCCCTCTCTCGAATCGAGTCAAGCAGATGGGCATTCGCATTGGATAGGGTTTTTGTCGAGCATGGATTGTTATTAACAGTCAAAACAGAAAGAATTGGAATAAAAGTTTCGATAAAACCGATGACTGATAGGAGTCGATCGACAAAATTTGATTTGTCGTTATTGTGCGTGTTGTGTGTACACAAGCTTGGGACAACATTTGGCGACAATCGAATGAACGTTGATTAGCTCTCAAATCATGCACAGGACATTCGACTAATTTCTTTATTTGACCATTCCGGACCACGAATGGAAGTAAATCCACCCGGGGTTCGGTCAGCACTAGCATGTGCCGGTCATTTCTTAATGCCAGATAATCTTAGCACATCTTTCCAAGAAATCGAGGCGCTAGCACACCCACACAGTGACCGTTTCCTGCGAAGTAATTAGTTAACGAAGCCGGCCAGGAATAGCATCGTGGCCAGTGGGAGGACCGGCAATTTTGCTAGCTAATTCAAGCACATCCCCGGGCAACGCCATCAAATCAAGGTAATTGAAATGGCACAATGGCCGGTGTACCGGAAAGCAGATGGTCAAATGGAAATGTTTTCCATCGTTATTCGGAATACCATTTTCCATGCGCGTGTCGCTCTAGATTTGAGTAACGGTCGAAGAGATGAGTCCTGATGATAGAGCACCCTTCGTCCCGGTGCAAATAAGGTATCCAGCTGTGGATTATGAAAATATGATTTGCGTGACCACGGCCGAGATACCATTCATTTTCATCATGGCCACGCCGTTGCCTGGTTGCTGATGATGGACACATATTAACGATAAAACCCTGTAAGAAGAGAGACAGAATCGTAGACAGATAACGTCACACATCTTCATCGACATCGGGATCAAAAGCTATTTGTTACACTGGACCTGAGTGTTCCTGCTATGAAACGCATCGCAACCGTCCTCGCAGTGGTCCTTGATGCTGCCTCCAATGCGAATGCGAAGCGCGACAACAAGAACGTGCCAACAATTTTCAACAAAGTGCTGCGTTCGCTCTGTCTGATCGCTTAATCGCCGAGTAGACGGTAAAACAGGACAAGCTTATGTCTATCACAGACATAAACTCACACACATAGCCGGAACAAATGGAACCGGTCGTGGGTTTTAATCTTTTCGTTATGTTTTCCGAAACCACTCGTCCTGCGCTATCTCATCCTTCGCCTGATCGTCAAACTGGGGGCGGGAGTAAAAATATAAAAAGCTAAGCTGCAGAATCTCCGACGCTTTACTTTGCTCGAAGGGAGTTTGAAGTAGCAAAAAGAGGCGGGGAAGGTGGAGCTATACCAATCAAGCAATTTTACCCGTTACAAATCCCGAGGGTTTGCAAGTTGTCTTAATAAAAGCCGTGAACAAAAACGGGTCGAATGAGACCGACTCCGTCGTTCAGTCAGTTACCCAGAGCGTTTAAGCCCTCCCCCACACAAATTTTGGAGATGGTGAGATGGATTGTTTTTAAAATTACGTGAAATGTTGATGAATAAGTCTAAATCTATCCTGGTAAATAAATAATGCGACCAATTTTCATCCTAATGGGACTTTTATTTTGCAAACCATACGCAAGGAGAGGTGCGATAATTTTGTAACAGTAAAGCGGTGGGCGAATACTCAATGTGACTTTTGAATTTTACGACTTTCAAGTCAGTTTTTGTATATTATTAAAAGTTTCTAAATTACAATTATGGGCTCCAAATAAAGTACGGTATATTGTATTGCATATTTTCACTCCCTACTGCTGCTAGGCTAGCACCACCCGTCTGTTGTAGCAAGTGATAAGTAAGCATACATTTGCTGTAGCTTGATTTCCGGATTGGAACTAGAAACCTAGAAACCGATTTTCACTCCCTGAAGCGGGGAAAAGCATAAATCATACAGGATGAAATACGGCAATTACTTCGTAATATTGTAGCAACTTGAATCATTCAATTGGATCATCATCTCCATCCAGTGGTGTATGAATTGATGAACTTGCAATGAATTTATATTCAATTACCTTCATCAAAGAAAAGATAAATCGTCTCAGGAAGATGGCGGCTTACCAACCAGTAACGATCGAGCATTTTAGAACGATATTCCATGCGGCATTAAATTATCCAAAGTGAATCTCATCCAATGATCGATCTGGGAATGCGCCGTCTCCGAGAAAGTCAGTAAAAATCGCATGATAGTTATATGCGATGCAAATTGAAATATACTACTCCCTCCACGCTCAAATCAGGTTGCAACATGCAAAGCCACCACCGTGGCCCCGCAGGAAATCCTCTCGTCTCGTTGCTTGTCGCTCGTCTTCTCCACTTCTAATCCGCCACCATTGGACGGAACAATTCAGCATTTGCTGCCCTGTCCTCGCTGCACCTTTCCGTCCCGGCATTTCGCGTCGTCGCCTTCACCGGCAATGGAAGAATGTGTTGCCCGCAATGGAAAAATGTGTTGCGAACGGTGAGCTACCAGGCGTCTCCACCGAGCCGTGCATTGCGCCATACCGTGGCGCAACCGTCCTAGCCGATTGCTGCAATGCTTCCGTCCCGTCCCGCGCTGACAAGATTTGCCTCTAAATCCTTTTCCGTCTCATGCTCCTTCGAACACCAGCTCATGTTTCACTGGTTCCATATTCGCCGCCAAACCGGATTACCATTTTCCATCGGTAAGACGCATCATCATCATCATCATCGTCGTCGTCGTCGTCGTCGTCGTCGTCATATGTCGTCACCATTTTTCCACGATTTTCCCAGTCACGTAAATTCTCCCTACGGAAGCACGCCGTCTCGTGGTGCAGCTATGCTATGCTGCATTCCCAGTTGCATGAACAGAAGGCCGCTGAACGCGAACGAACGAAGGAACGACCATGTTGGCCTCATACTTTGTATCCTCTGTCCTATGTTCGGCGTTCGGTGATTCGTTTCGGATTTTCTGCGACACTGTATACGCCTCGCCACCACCTATCGCCTACCCTCTACCCTTCTACACATCCCAATCGACGATCGTTGCGACCGTTTCATTGCCGTTACCCTCCTCTCTGCACTATATGTCGCTGCACCGGAAACGACCGAACACCCCACTAGCGTGTGTGTGTTTGAATTAGAATTCCGTTTGACTTGTTCCGGGGATGGAAAAGCTACCGGAATTCGTTGAAGGTTTTGTGCCAAACAGGGGAAAAAAAATCGCGGAACCTACCAGAACGGTTGTACGGTACACAAACCAACCAAACCAACCGGAAACGAAGCATAAATCCCTTGCACTTACATAATTTTTCTGTCATAGCATTTCCCCTCCACACCACCGCAGAGATTTGGCAAGGGTGAAAGAATGGTAAAAAGGAAGAACAGAAATCATAAAAAACATAAGATTGATAGTGCATAAGTAAGTGCACATCCCGCGTGGGTGGGGGCGAGGGGTTGTTCTTAAAGCTAACTGTGTACTTGCATATTTGGCTTAGGTCAATGCGCTACATTGGATGCCGACCGCCATTCCGGTCCTGCCAAGCGGGTGGTGTTGCAGGGACACATTAATGCATTTCATTACAAGTCACTTTGAGGGAGTTCCATTTTGAAATTCAAAATAGTTTTGGGATTTAACCTATTTGCACACAAATTTAAATGGAAAGTGAGCTCGATGCCACTCGCCATGGACGAAAAGGAGGACGAGAAAGATGGCGCCGAAATGGGGGAGGGGGGCATTTCTATGGCCCAATTGATGATAAGCTTCTTGAAACTAGTTTATCATTATTTATGCATCGAACTTTTCTCTCGTCTGTGACGTTTAGGGTGAGTTGGTTGCTGGATTGTCACAAATTAATCGACGGTTCCACGCCAACCCCCGCCCCGCGATATCCAGGGGACGCTCGAGGAGACGACGATAACAGATCGATCGTTTGTTTTGTCCGAAATACTTTCTTAATTAAGGCACTCTTTGCTACATTCGGTGGTCGTGGTGGTTCGCTGTTTGTTTTCCTTTTTCTTTTCCCTTTTTTTTCTTATTCTTCTTCTGCTTCTCTGCTCATCCTTATCCGTTTCAATCAACGTATTGGTATTGGTTGGCATGTGCTCGACTGCTTTCTAGTGCCAAGGTTCCTTTTCCACGGAAAGCTCGCAAGAACGACGGGAAGGAAATCCAAATATTTGTCTATTTGTTTGTCTCTTCGCACGAACCACGAACGAGTGCCCGGTCCTGTCCCTTGGTTGTCGTGTCGCGGCCCACACCACAGGATCACCCCAATCCTAATTGCGCTCCGGTGGTACCCGCCGGTGGTGCAAAAACAGAAAATCCACACCCCAGACCCTTGGAAACCCCGCATTTCATCTTCCTTTCTCTCTCTACCGAGCGATGCCGGGCACAGAACCGGAATAGTGTTCCGTCTTACGGATGTTGATTAATTCCTCGATATCCCCGGATCACGTACCAAGCGTGGCCGTACGGGAGGAAGCGAGACGGATAGACGCACACTGTCAGTGTGGTGGTTTTATTTTCATTCCCGGGGTTCGGTGGAATTGTAATTGTCCTTAATCACTTGGCAGTCAGGCAGTCAGGCACCCCGGTCCACCATCCGATCCGGTGGGGAGTCCAGGGTTCCAATTTAATTGCGAATCAATTAGTGCCCGACCGGTGGCCAGACAGAGTCCGGGAGCATTCCTTTCTCGCTCACCCGCTTTCGGTCTCTTTCGATCTCTTTATCTGTCATTCGCTACAGGTGCCTTTCATTCGTTGCACTGTCACTACTACTACTACTACTACCATGCCAACTGTGGTATGTAGTGCAGTCGGTGGACACGCGCTACCTCCCTTTCTCCCTCATCCCCACTGCTTCGCGCGTGCCTCACCTTCTCCCCCTTAATGATACCTTTTGTCAATCGATATTGGAGCGCGGGACTCCCGGGGACCGCACCACGCACTTTATCCATCCGCTTGGTGTTGAAGATCGATTGAAGCCAGTCCTTCTACTGACCCGTTCCCCCTATGCCCTTCGAGAAACAGCTAGAACCACCGAGTACCACCGAGTTGGGGGACAATTATCGAAAGGAAATGGTAAGGGTTGACCAGCGGCACCGACGAGAGCACTTTCGAGAAGCGCCTCCAAGTGTCCGTCCATCCAAACGAAACCAACCTATAAGAGCTCGCGTGGCCTAATGTCGTGGCACTGTGCCGTTCGTGGCTTCCGCTCAGTAAGAGGTCATCCTTCTGATGTGTTACTACGTTCCCGCGGAACCGGATTGTGGTGCCACCGTCGGGTGTTCGCCAAAGTGTTTCGAGTGCGCGCCGGTTGCGAGAGCGTTCTGATGACACTTATCGGTTAAAGCCGATACGCTGTGAGTGTGTGTGCTTGTTTTCGATCGTGTGTGGTTCCACTGGAGGCGTGTTGCTGTGCGAAAAAAACGGCTTCGATCGGTTCGAAGATGTTTAAGCGACGCGACTGTTCGCTGCACACGGTCGAGCGGCTCGAACGGATGTACGCACCGGCGTACAAGCGGCGCAATCCGCCAGGGCCGGTCTTCTGTCACGACCACTGCCGCTCGGTTGCAATCGATCTCGTCAACTTTCTCATACGCTATCAGTATGAAAATAGGTAAGCGCGATGGCGACGGTCAATGTACAAGTGCGTGCGTGTCTGTGTGTGTGAGTGTGTGTGCGCTGCAGCAGCTGTACCTCCGTTTGACCACTAATGAGACCCCAACCGCGGTGCCCGGAACGCGCTGCGATGGTCCCGGTTAACCGTTTCGGTGAAGAGTTCTCGAGTTCTTCAAGTGTTTAATGGTTGGCGCTCGCCTCGAGAATTCCAGGCCATTACGGAACTTTGAGCTCGAGTAGTTTAATGAGTTCCTTGCTGCCCCTTCCCCTTCTTTTGCTCCAGGAAGCTACGCGTTGATTCCTTTCCTTGTGCTCGACAACGGTGGTGTTTGTAGAATCCTTTGTCCAGGAGGAGGGGCTGGTCTAAAAGCAAGATCCGAAGACAAACAAAAAACCAAACTGGGTGCTATGGACACCGGTGAAATAAAGGGATCTGTTCGATGGAAAATAACCTCCATAGTGCATCATCATCGACTCCCGTTACCAACCTTACGGCGGGTCTGGTGGGAGGGAGGAATCAATTCAAAGCAAACCACCGGAGAGGAAGGATCATTAAGCAGCCTACAAGAACCCTGGCGTTGCGCCTGAGTGCGACCGTCGACACGATTCGAGTGTGGCAATTTGATTTTACAAAAAAAAAGCTCCCACTCGAAAAACAATCGAGAGCAAAAAACAATCGAGCGCACAAAAAAACACACACACACACACAAAATGGCGTTCCGCGAAACTCCATTCCGTAACCGCTACCGGTTGAACGGTGACAAAGGGTGGAGAGAGAAAGAGTGTAAGAGAGAGGTAAAAATGGTGAACACAAAATGGAACAGAAACCCAAAAAAAAAACAAGAAAGATTCCATTTTTCCCATTACACAGCTCGATGCGGACAATTTCACCCGCGCTGGGTGGTGGTGCTGGTCAGCCCAGTGATCCGCGAATCATTTTCCGCCCCGGCGAAAAAGGGTCAACGCTTCCTGGGGCTCAATAGCGTGAACAGGGCGACGAAGGTGGCAGGCTCTGCAACCTACGCGGAGGGGTATAGCGTTACCTCGGGCCGACCACTGCGGACACTGGCCTGGGAGCGACGGATCGCGAATGGTTGTTGTTCCGTTTGTTTTTGAGTTAAGAGGGCAAACCCCCCAAAAAAAATAACAATTATTAATTTCATTTGCCATGCATTGTGGTGCCCACCAGCGAACAATCGTTCGGTGCGCTGGTGTACGAATTACGGCAAATTGTAATTTCGACTTTGGTTGCCGTTACAGAATGTCAATAGAGCTCCAGGGGGGGGTGAGCATTTGAGCACGGTTTCGTTTTTATCGTTTGTCGTTTCGTAAACGTGTGTGGAGTAAAAAGATCTAAAAGCAGCATCTCGTTGCTGGTCACGGTGCATCTGAATAGGATCGGGATTGGTCCACACACTCACAGGTCACATGCAAAAAGCAATTCATTTTGATTTGTGAACGCGATATTCCCAATCCCATGCTCACAAACAAATAGACAGAAAAAGAACGTGATAATTCTCTATCGTAGATCACGAATTAGCGAAGAATTAAGAATAACGACACTCACCCGGCGTCGTCCTCTCTCTTCTCCCCGACAATCCCCTAACGCGTTCCGGGCCAAAAAAGGTGGTAATCCCAATTCCTCGGCTCGCTCCGACGCCGAAACGCGTCGAAACTTAATTAAAGGCGTTAACCTTGTTGCCGTACGAACAACGTCAACCGTGGGTGCGACACAACAGACACAGTGGTAGAGAGGCGAGAGAAGGGGATTCCAACCCCAAGAGATGTACGCTCAAGACCGGATCGGATCCTCGAAGATTCTTCTGGCGAACTCGAGCGAATCGCGGACAACGCACCCACACGGCACACTCCCTTGCTGTTGGTGTGGGGCTTAACGTCAACCTTGCCAGTGCCTGGTAGAAAGACAACACGCCCCGCCGCCCCACAACACGACGCCCTAGATCCTTTGTACTTCGGGATTCGATGATCGCAAACAATGTGGGCTTATTAAATTTTCATCATCTCCGCTAGTTTAGCCGGGCTAATTTTCGGCATTAGCACTACCGGCATCGACCCGGCGACCGGATTAGTAGCTGCCTCAGGAGCCGATAGAGAAATTTATCGGCTGCCGCCCATCATTAGGGTTGTGGTGGGGGTTGTCGTTATGTTTTGCTGCCATTACCACCACGAGCCCAAAAGGGAAAGGCTTTAATCCCATTTTTAGGGCGAGACTTCTACAATCGTCGTCCATTGAAGCGAGAGGGGAGAGAGGAAGGTCCTGCGTGACAGCGGGCAAAAGGGATTTCCCATGCTGCTGGCACAGAGCTTTTCGTTGTCGCTACCCAGAATGATTTATGCTATCGACGCCGGTAAGCATTGAGCGCGACGCGGCGCGAGGGCTCATGGATATGTGTCACACGTTGCTTCGCTGCCAGTTCGACATATTGGCCTAGTCGCTTGGCCGCTTGCAAATACAAGCAACGCTGGACCGCAACATAATAAATATGTTCATCGATGGTGGTCGGCTGCGGGAGAGTGAATCGATCTGTCATGAGATCGATGGCAACACCGAAGCCACCCATTGGTTTCAATCATCAGCCTCAGTTGTCAAGAGCACACACATGCTCACATACAGGCACACATACAACAGACACACAAACGAAACCAATCGTTTGAAGGCACGGCCCTGTATGTATGCACCGGGCTCGTAAATCAGCCAGTGAGATGGAACATCAGGTCGTCCTTCAACGAGCAACCCCAGCTAGCCAGCCAGCTCAGCCAGCTCAGCGAGGACTGTCAGGGGGCCTGTCATGACCCCGTTTTCCGATCGATACACTTCGACCGCCTCGTTCATCTCCGATAAGCTTTAATCGAAGCAATTGATTAAATATGCCGTGGTCCAACGCTTCTCATCAATTGTGGCTTATGCAAGCGCCCCATTACCCTACGGCCAGGGCAGGCCAGGCCAGCCGCCCGCCTAGGTTGCACCGATGCATGCACAATTGCATTCCTGATTCAATAAGAGCATAATCCCGTCGAAATGTTACCGCAATGGCACACCGATGATTATTGGAACCGTTCGCTACACACCACCGCTGGAGCTGTGAATGCCAGGAGATGATGCTTTGCTAATGGATTATGCAAATACTATTATGTGTTCGTATGTGTGTCTCTGTGTGTGTGTACGTTTTAATGATTTGATATCATTCTGCAGTATCGCTGTTGCACCGGCAGAAAGTATTAGAAAACAAGATCATACTAGCGATAGTAGGATAAAGTGAGTAATGCTATTACCCGTTTATGTTTCCCGCCTGTCCGGTTGTTCTTCTCTATCTCTTTATCGACCCATTTTCACGCTCAAAATCTTGCTCCCATGGACTTCTTTCATCGATAGACTTATCGATGAGATCGTAAAGTAAGTTTTAACTGTAATATCATAACGAGTCGCATCAGTGTATTTTGCACATTAAAACCCTACAAACGGGAATCGCTATCGCAACCGGGTGCTTGTGATTTCACGAAAAAAAACCGACAACAAAATACAGTAAACAACGGAAACCCCACTTCTGCTTAGCTTTTACAACGTAATATTGCAGCTCCTCCTCGCTGGCACTATTCATTGTTTGTAGAAACATACTTGGAGTTGCTTCACTGTGCGCTGATTTTCACAGAAAATCCCACCAACAGCATTCCCAGTTGTACTGAAAGCAACGTAAAAGAGGATCGTGCTAGGGAAAATTTCTACAGAACCGGCCAATATAAGCGCAGCCACCAAGAGAACATAATGGACAACTAAACTAAAAACCACTACCACCTTATTTTCCCCCGGGAATACTCGCTGATGGCCAGCAATGTTCACGGTCAAGTGGACTTTAGGGAGGACCTCGCTTAAAATGCATCTCGATTGCAGTGCAAGTTGGAGAGTCTAAACTCCGTTCCGTTGCTGTTTTCACTCAGCTACCAGAACGCAGTAGTATGCATGGCGCTGCCCTCGCTGCCGCACTTTTCAATTTACTTAATTCAAACACTATTTAAGCCATGGGTCGGCCACTGAACTACAGACACATTGTAGTTCGTCGTTCGCGTGGTGTGGAGTTGGCGCCGTACGCGGCAGAGGAATGATAATGTACACTGCATGCCAACGAAAAGTGTATGCTCGGCGAACAACAACGAGAACAAGTTAACGGGCGTAACGCGGGTTCTACTGAAACGGTCTTCTCCCGGCGAGCAATTGGAGGAGTCTCGCTCACATTGCAAACGTTTGATAAAAAAAAACCAGGACTGGCCTTTCATAGAGTTTTCTAAACAAAATAAAACAGCTAGAAGAATGGCAAAAAAACCTGATGAGATCAGCATTTTACAAGCGAACAACACGAGAACGGGAGCATTGTTTCATGCTCAGGTCCATAGAGAACAATAACATTCCGTAGATTTCGAAAAGGACGAACGGTCCAAACGCTGAACTCAGCCATTGTCCATGTTTTGTGAAACAATACGAGAAAAAAAGATACAAACAACATTGTGATGTGTGGATAAACACATTATCATCCAGCGCAAATGGATAGCCCCACAAAGCCTTTTCCTAGCTTTATATAAACTAGGATTCGAAAAAGCCATCAAACGAAGAAGAAAACAGAAGGCTTATTCATTCTCAGTCCATTCTTGTGCCTCCGAAAAACTCCGTAGACCAACTCCAAGTAAGAAGAACAAAAATACGTGGAACACTCTTTCTCTGCCGCCCTTCGAAAAGGGCATCAACATTCAAAGCCCCCACCAAACGCGTCGTTGCGGAAGTAAAAAACGAAAAATCAGGTCCCGGCGGAATGTCTGCGGAAAATTCGAGCTCCCCTTCCCCTTCTTACGGACCGATTCCAACATCCACCAAAGTGCTTCCAACGATTGGAAAGCTAAAATGTGTAACCCGTGCCAAGGGCAAAAGTGTTTTCTCACCCGTTCTCACCGAAAGGACAATTACCACAAATCGGTTCGAGCAATCCTTTAGAAATCCATTCGCAAAGTTGGGTCTTGGTGGTTAGCCGGGTTACCAATGCAACCACAAAGCCCCCGGGGGGAGGGGAAGAGGCTGGAAGCTCTGCTAATGTTGCTTTTACCGGGCGCCACTTGCCGAACTCGATGGTGTGTTATTGTGGTTACACTTTTCATGAATTTCCCCTTCGGAAGAAGCTGCTTTCCAATAACGAATATGCGCATCGGAAAGGCCACGGAGCAAGTTTTGTGCTGTATGCGGAGGAAAACAATACGCTGGCCGACGGGCGGTCCTAACCGGCGGCAGGAAATTGAGTTTTCACGCTTCTACCACCACGGGTCCATTCACGGACGCGGTGGCAATCGCATAGTTTCGGGTGCAGACAGTGTGACAGACCACCAAAGGGATGAATTATGAAAATTCTATCCGAGCGAAGATGGATTTTGGAACCACTCCAACAGAAAAGGAGCTTCCATATCAGTGTAATGGAACCTTCGGCAGAATGGAGGCCAATACAAAACGTCCACAAAGCATGCTACTAAATGTTGGCACATTTAACCGCCAGCCAATCGCTAAATTTCATTGAAATGTTATTGTTGCAGGTTATAAAAGGCTCTTCAGTACACAAGGCACTTGTTTATTGTAGTGATTACACACAATGCTCTTGCAATACCTACCGGCACAGCGATCATAGATTACGATCAGCCACACCTGAACCATGAGCTGAGAACCCGAAAGCATGGCCAGTAAACTACAATAACGATAACTCTAGCGAAGCTGCTGCTGAACTCCCTTCCAATATCCCAATACAATGCGCCCGCGATCCAATCCAGGCAAAGAGGCAATAAAAACGTCACACAAATTCTCACACATTCGCAAAGAAAGTGTTGTTGTTCTCGGTGAGCCTGCCAGACAAGCAGGTGCCAAGAGTGATGTGCCAAGGATTTGGCAAAGCGCTCCCCGTAAGCTGAAGGCGAGAGTATGCGAATGCTTTGGAAACAAACGAAACAACCGAAAGCACACAATGTTGTTGCTGTCGTTGCCGTTATTCGTGAAGCATAAACGTGACAGTGAGTTTACAGCTCCACACAGTGGCCCCTCGCCCCATCGTGGAATTTCTCCCCCCGTGGGCACCACCGTAATGTAATAACCCAAAATGTGCAATCATCGGGAATCCTATTCCGCGCTCTAGGTGCTGGAGGTGCTCGAAAACGATAAATATGTTCTATAAAGGACAGGCTCCTAAAAACATCGCAGAGCTTCCAGTTCCCTCAATGTGTGCCGTGTTGCTCGTTTTGTGAGCGAATCTCGGCATTGAAACAACCACCGGGACAGGAGCTGCAAAGATCTTCCTTTCACAATGGCACCATGGGGTGTGTGTGTGTTTGGAAGCTCCGGACGCAACGGCCGAATGAGCACGAAACGTCTACCGTCGTCATCGCTTTGGAGCGGCTCCAGTACAGAGCAGCGCTGCCTGTGAGCTGCCTTTCGACCGCCAGTGTGCTGTGCTGTGTTTGCGCTGGTCCCCCAAAATGTGCAGCCACCACAGTGAACTAATAAATTATTCGGTTTCCAGCGAGTGGATCCTATTGAGCAGCAGCCACATTTCGTAAACGGTGCCGAGATAATGGAGCCATCTCCTTGCGCTTCATCGTTTTATTGGACTGCTACTACTAACGGTGGTGGTGCTCCCATTATTTGCAGCCCGTTCCTGGGAGCCACAAACAATCCTGCCAGGCCACCGACGGTTGAAAGAGACGCCCTCGCGTTCTTGTCCACAGCAGGCAGCAATCCCGAGGCCACAAAGACGAATATTAACTTGACTCGAGTCAAGTGTTCAGAAGTCACATTGAAAGCGTTTGTACAATGACAACGCTTTGTGAAATGAAGACTCGGTTCCAGCAAACATAGTCTTTGACCACATGAAAAGCTACCTCAAATGCACATACTACCTAGGTAGAAGCGACTCTGTACCCCACAAACCTTACCGACCTACCGAGTTCCGTCGAGCATATAACCAACAAACCGTACGCTTCATACGTACTGTCATCGAGAACCTTCCGTTGAATCCGGGTGAATACCGGTTAGATGAAAGCTTTTGTCTCACACGGAGTACAGGCTAAACGGCAATATCCTGAGTGTTTTCTAATAGCTCGTGCATGCAGCGCAGTATTGCCTCTCCGCCGGTCCTGGATAGCTGCGAGCCGTGTCGAAGTGTCAAAGCATGCCACAAAACCGAAGAACTGTGGCCTTAGCTAGCTAGCTAGCTATAAAGGAACTCACAACAGATTTGTTCACTGGACAGATTGAAATTGAACCATAGCCATATGAAAGGCGCAGGACCATCGCACGACGAACGAACATATCATGTCATAGAGCCCACTGCGAACCTTCTATGCAAAACGTAGAATCGTTTAGCGAATGAAAAAAAAAAACACACGACACACATGAAAAACGCCTTTCCAAAAAACTTTCGTCGGAAAAGAGGGAAACAAGTAGTGAGCGAGTAGGCACCGGATCATACCGGACGCGTAAAGGCCTCTAAAGGTGTCCCATCCTAATGGGAAACTGAAATTGGAAATCTTTACTGTGTCCACACTGTCACTGTCAACGTACTGTCCGTCCCGAAGATCGATGCACAATAAATTGGTTGGAAAAGGAAATGACCGGAACCCGGGCTCGTTCGGGGTCCGGGATCGGTGTGCCATACTAATCCCACGCCCGAAGAGCCGGCTCGTTTGGTTCTCTGAATGCAAGAGGATTTGTACGTCCGGAGAAAAGCACTCTGCCAACGCAGTACCCCTTGGCTCAAAGGTACAGTACAGTTGAGAGCCGGCTGACCCGTCGACCCCTGTTAAACCCTTTTTGAAGGTCACCCAAAGCTGGGGACAGCGGATGGCGGCAACCAAGTAAGCCAGTCTACCGTCGAGTATCCGCACTCTCGTCCACCGGAAGGCAGCCCGGGACAGTCCCAAACAGTGGACTTGGAAGCGTTATTAATTCGGTCAAATTGGAACCATGGAACGTGGTGGACTGTTGAGGTGGACTGTTGAAGTGAAACGTTACCATGGCAGGTCGCGCTGACGGGATTAATCTGTCTGTCATCGTCCTGGCGCACCTCACCGTGGACCATGGAATTAATTACATTCGGCTTAAACCACGGGTTTCTGTCGTAGAAATCACTTTGCGCTTCGCAAATGTAAACCCCATCGGCTGCAGGCGGGATTACCTGATGATAGAAATTACCTTCGCCGTAGGGTGCCGCAACCTGCCGACACCAGCCACAGTGGACCGCGAAAAACTGATGAATTTCCCGCGGGCCGCTAGAAGCGAGAGACGGGAAAACACAGGCACGCCTGTAAATGACTCGTGGAAACAAATACTGCGCCATGAAAGCGAAATAATTTTAAACTACTTCCCTTACTACGACGAAAATGCAAATTTTCCCGCTCCTAACAGTGCTTTCCTACCGTAGAATGTGAATGTAAACAAAATTGTTGTGAACATCTCCAGGATACAGCTATTTTGCCTTAATTAATTGGATTAGATTTCAACAACACCCCTCAGGGCCTGGACTAGCGTGGCCAGAGAAAGGTTGTTTGCGAGCTGCATGTTTGATATGAAAGGACGATGAAGCAACTCTTCAAACTGTTATTCAATCTGTTTCGATGCTACTTGAGCTTACGGTGTCTTTTGATACAAATATACAAAATACATAGTTTTACTTAATTTCCTCAGATGTACTGTAAACTCGAATCATCGACACAAGTGTCCATCAATTCAGACTGTCTAATTCGCATAATTGATAATCCCTTAATCCAATGAAACGGCCTTGCCGACGAAACAACATTCCCCCACCTAGAATGATCAATTATGGCAAATTACTTTATGCAAAATTGAAACTTACTTACATATAATTGAAAAAGCCTTGACACATAGTCTGAAGAACCAGCAGCGTCGATTGCTGGTGTGGACACACTACTAAGTGTATAGGTGAGAAGCCGAAGGGAGGTGATGAAACAATTTCATTACAAAAACATTCTCCTACGCCTTGGTGCAAGGACAAGGCACAGCTCTCGATAACGAAGCAGCCCCTGCTGCTCTTCTCGCCAGCGCCAGCATGTACGGCGAATTTATATGCAATAATCACTTAAGGATATGGAATTTTAATAGCACATGTACCAACCAGCGGATGTACTGCGACGCCGACGCAAAGCGGTCGTAAAATGAACAGATAGTTTCCCGAGAGGACCGTGTACCTCGGGTCGGTAGCCGATGTGGCTCCAGGAGCGAGGCTCGGGTCACGATAGATGAAGAGATGTCCATATCTAATTGAACGTGGCAATAGGAGACTGAAAACAAGACCACGTATGTCGTAGTACCCCCGGAGACCGGTTTGCCGTAAATTACGTCCGAATGCATGGTGGCCATGCATAACGTCACCATCATGCACCAACCCCTTTCTCGCGCCCTTCTACCGAGCTGCTGCCGGTTCACCAAATTCCGAGATCAGTCTCTCTCTTTAACCTTGTTAAACCCAATCCAACACGCGCTACAGCTATTTTCCGAGCCAACGTCACAAGGCGCACAGCACAACGGGATACCGGCGCAATGTTGGCACCGTTTGCTGTACTGTAGTATAGACCACAGACTCCACGCTCACCGATCTCCCCAACGAAACACTGTTATGTCGTGTTGTTGATCTCGGCTTTGCATCTTCACCAGAGATCCCAGACCCCAGCCCTAGCTTTCCCCCTGGTGTGATTACCACAGGGAAGCCTGCGGTGCAGCAAGCAAGCAAGCAAGCACTACCATGCTGTCGACGGCAGACTCATGCCTTCCCGCTCCATATGTCTCTTTCTTTCTGTTCTCCCTTCCTCGTGAATGGGATGATTTAAAATTTATTTCAAAATCCTGCCAAAAAAACCCGCCCGGCATGTAGGACGGCGGCAGTCTTGTCTCCTCCCACCCCGACAGCACGGCCAGGCATGTTGAACTTGGCACGCGGTTAGCTGGCGTCACTTGCGGAATTTCTCCAAGCGTTGCAGCACTCCCAGGGGAGCTGTCAGGAACGGTTGGTGAAGCGAATTCTTCCGTTAAACTAAAAACCTTCAACGGCTGCTCTCGGGAGGAGCGTAAATCTTCGTACAAAATCGAGCGAAACGAAAGCGCACGGAGTTGCACGGGTTTACTCGCGTGCACAAACGACTTGCTGTGCTGTGCCAACGCTATGCATAACAGCCCAAGCTTCTCGCGCTATGCTCCTCTGAGTAGCCCCTTTTTGGGCGTTTTTTATTTGCAATATCTCGCGACGGGTTCGGATGATCACTCGCCGGAAGTTAAATCTCTACAGAAATTAGAGAATATTTTTCATGCTGAGAGCATGTAATCCGTACTGTTGTCAAATTAAGCAATTTGTTCTACGAAAAGGAGGAACGTCTTGAAGGTGATGAATCGCTCCTACATAGAGCACGATAATAAGTTATCTCTTGCTGCTTGATCCCAGTCACTGTCAGCACGGTGACAGCGTGAAAAGGATATATTTAATTCATCCAATTTAACACAGTACACGAGCAGCTCATCATACAGCATACAGGTGAGGGGTTGGGTCGCAGGAAGAGAGGATGAATATTTCATTAAATCCCCCGTGATACACAGAACTACGCGATGATGAAAAATATACCCGCTGTGGTTCGGGCTTGGCAGCTCTCATAATCACAATCACCGACCGAGCTGTACTAGAGGTACTGCGAGGGACTATGAGATACTGGGACACCAGGACGCGCTTCTGTTCAGTGGATGTTTTGCATTTTTAAATCAGCATTGATTAATAGCTTCTACAAAGACGTAACACACTCGGGATAACGTGGCCAATATGAGAGGAGAAACTTCTAACATTTACATCTGTTAGGTGATGAATGCTTCATTGCCGTATTACGCAGCCTCCATTTCAAGCGACTAATTGAAGATTCATTGACATTGTTTGTGGACGCATACACACCCTTTTTAATGTAATCCCTATTGGATTTATGAAATTAAATTAATTACTCATTATACAATCGACAAGACTTATCCTTAGCCGTAAATCTTCTCTCCTTCTCGATGCAGACGAGATACAAAGTTCTTAAGGGCAACTACTTCGCGGAATTATGTTTAGCCCTTAATCCTTTTTAGCCAAATGTTCTTCCCTACCAAAAGCCGTTACGTTGAAAATGGCAATAGGTATAGGTATTTAGCAGCAAAACATAAAAAAGTATTTATAAAACATTATACTTTGAGGAACGAGTGGTATTTCGTTTGAATAAGGCACCTCCAATCTTTCATTCCCATAGCGAAGAATCTTACTCGCAAGCAAAAAGTGTTGCTACTTTACAATTCGGGCAAAGAACAACTTTTCCAAGGATTCATGGAATAAAGAAACCGTTTCTTGGAGTAATTTGGTACAGAAATAAAATATGAAAAGTTTATGCCCAATTGTGCGGTAGATTGATCAGCTGTGGCAGACCAAAACCTGCTCGTCGGTTGTAGCGCGCGATAAGTAAGTAAGAAAGTTTGTGTTCAAACTTACCTTACAAATGCCACAACTTTCTTTGTTCACCTTCACCTTCACGATACTGTAAAGAAAAAGCAAAAAGAAACCGATAAAACTAGCGAAGCGTTAAACTGTACAATATTGCAAACACCGTTAAAGCCCATGCCATCTTAAACTTTGATCCTACTTTAAGCTCTCGCTAAACCTAAACCTTGCCATTTTGACTTCAAACTAAACAAACACCCTAATTTTGAATGAAGAAGTTGGTGCTCACCTATGACCCGCCGACCCACGGCGGTGCCTCTGCGCCACAGCAAACTTCAACAGAACTTTCAGCCCAACCCCTAACGCTTGGAAGATGTTGTATGTTGCCCGAAGGCGGGTGTACCGGCAGTGAACCGCAGAATCTTGTCTAACATATGCGATCAAATCTCGCCAAAGTTTCGCTTCGCCCAACTTCGGTTTCGCATCCTAGACCTAGCAGCATCCCGTTGAGCGACAGTGCGGCAAAATTATGCTTGGATTACGATCTCAATTTAGCTGCTCTATTTGCATAGCGGTGAAACCATGGCCCACGATACCGCGACTAATGTTGACTGCCGCAAAGCATTGCACAATGAATGTTTGTGGTGTAGATTGTTGTTCATATTTCTGCAATTTGATGGGAATTTGTACTGATCTAGCAGCTCGAGGTGCATGTGGATGCAGCAGTTCATTAAGTAGCGTCAGTCCAAGATGACAGTCAGTGCCCGACGGCATTCCAGTGACTAAACATCTCATGTGTGAGACTCTAGCTTTTGCTCCAACAATGTATTTACAACGATGGAAAGGAAAGAGAAGCACAATTAGTAGTCACCGTAATGGACCTTACAAGCTGTAATGTTCATGTTTTCCAGGAATCCTCCTTGCTCTTACCTTTGAGTTCTTCCAAGCCTGTTGCAGTTGGCAAGGTTAGCGAGGTTACACTGGTTTTAATTAACGTAGCCATCCGCCGAGCAAACTACAAGAATGCATTTAACCAAACACAAACCACGTGCAATACAAACAGTATGTAACAAAAATAATTCCAAGCTGTAGTGAACTCATTACTTATTAGTCCTTGGATTAGTCAGAAACACATTCAAAGGAAACTCAATTTTATTTCAATTTGCAACGATCCAAAACTATTATTAACAAACCATGGCGTTGATATCGCCGCTAGGAAATAGAATTACCATGCAAAAACTCCTACTGACAAATGACACCGTTGTAGTCATATTACACGCAGGTGCACAGGATGTTGTTCCGGAATATGCCTGTGATGTGCATGGTTGGCTCTGGCCGTACTTTAAATAATGCAAACTAAATATCATTTTCCGCAATTACGCAGTACGCGATACGGTGAATGCAATGAAATGCCGCCGACCGTTTCCTCCATTATTTCGCTTCCCTCGTTCCACCATCCTTTCCTCCACCTCCCCCCTTTCGTTGACTCTCGGTATCGAGAACCGGACGCAAATGTATGAAACCATTTACACGCCCAACTAATGACCCATTAATGGCCAGAAGCCGGAAACTGTCGTTAATTGCACCTCGTCTGCTGGCTCCAACTCATAGGCAAAAAAAAGAGGGGCCAGACCAACTGGGACATAATGTACTTGTTTTAATGTCACCGTACCCCACCCACTCCCTCCGTTCCGCCACTCAACTACGACTACGGTAGAAAGTAGTAAACAGCCGGGTGCCGGAAGTGCAACGGTGAGCTTCAATGGAGCCTGTTCCGCTGGGTTGTGGTAAACCTTTCGAAGCAACCTTTTCGTGCCACCTTCAACCTATGCCGATCGGTTCGTGAGCTCCGAAAATTATTCTCTCGAAAAAGGGATTTTTGCGCTGTTTTTGCCAATTTTCTGCTTGTTCGGACGAAAACCGAAACGATATGCAGCACTCGTAAAACGATCAATTACATTGTGCTGGTTTCTGGGAACTTTACCACCCACGGACACAATGCAGATTGAACAAAACATTTCACCGAACATCCTTCCTTCCCATGCAAACCAGTAGCAACACCCGGTACGCTGGTCTCGAAATGACGTCAATGTCTTGCGTTTTTTTTTCTTCCCCCAGTCTGATGCTGTTTTGACCTTTCCAGAATCAATTTTCGTAATTGATTGAAGGAGGAGGTTCTTCCAGAACCGAAACCGGGGATTATTGTTTTTACGGTTTCGGTACGGTATTTTTTCTGGTTTTTTAAAAAAGGGTTTCACCATCATACCTGCCCTGAATTTGATATTTCATCACGAAAGTGTAAGCAATACCACAGCAACATTCACAGCATGTACAATGCTGCTGAACACCCAAGCGGTACACTCTACAATTCAGCTACTGTAGCCACGAGAAAGAATGATAAACCAACCCGCCATCATCTGGTTTTAAAATAACATTGAAATTGACATATCTACCTACAAACCAACGAGACCCTAACCAGACCATGGTCTGGCAATGATTAACAATAATATCCATCGATCCATCTGCTACCCCTCCAGGCAATCGAGTTTATTTCTCGCTCATCAAACCAAGCGATTGTCAGGATATTGGCGTTGATGGGTGCACTTGGACCCACGTCGTTTACGAACCTTTCATGCCTGCCTTCCAAAAACAGATACGTACTCGAGGAATACTCAGGGTGCAAAGCTATAAACCCGTGGTGAACGCGATGCTCGCAGCAATTTCAGTGCTTCACCCGGAAGCTCACCAATCACCGAATCCATCCATCAAATATAAAGCCCACACACACACATAACTTCGATGGTGATGCACAGGCCATCGCCGGCGGCGCCATTTTACTCATTTTACAATATTTTTAAATTGATTTCCCGACACGCAATCCAGCCATTTCCCCGATGGTTTTCAA
>NC_064874.1:67973556-67976056 GCF_943734745.1 Anopheles darlingi
GCTTCGTCCGTCGTCGCTTCCGGAAACGGATGATTTCCTCATTCAGATTGACGAACTAGATTCGTTTGTTGTATCTGCGCTTTCATTTCCTTGCACAGGCTTTCATTGCAGTGGTACAGTACTCTCTATTCTTCCTTTCTTATAGTATAGAGGAAATTGAAAACATCACTTTACCATCGATGACACTCGCGAGAATTGATTTGATTCACTCAAATTGAATGTTTTCTTTGTTGCCACATTTGTTTTCGGAACTATTGACTCCAAAATGCTATCACCAAACCAAGAAAGAGACCTCGTAACAACCGAGGTGGCACGTTTGATGCAAATGCTTTGCCTCTGCATTTTGCCTCTACAAAACCAATGTGCACTACGACTTTTGGTGATTGTTAGCTGCAATTGTTCGGATTGCGCCGATGCTCCATGGGGTCCTCTTTCAAAGGGAAAAAACAGCAACCGTGTTCGATTCGTGATGTGTGATGTGCATTGATGATCGGTCTGAAACGATCGCCGATGATTGCCCTGAAACAGAAAAAGCATCTTTCTTTCAAATGCAAATACCAACCAAGAAAAGCCAATTTCAATATCCCTTTTATTTGAAAAGATTTTCCGCCCTTTTGTCTTTACTGTGCCTGAAACACGTATTACACTTCGCACCTTTTGTTTTCCGTTATTCGTATCGATATTTGCCCGTACATGAATTTAGCAGTTTAAAATGTAAATTTTTCTTCTGTTTTTTTTTAGTAATTTTGAGTAATTTTTCATTTGTCTACCTGTACCGTGTAAACGAATGCGTGACTAATACCCATAGCCGAACATCTATGATAAGGATGCCTAGAGTAAGTTCCTACAATTTCAGTCCGTTCCGCATTAGCGAGCTATACCGAAATGTTTGCCTTGAGTTTGAATCTGTCGAGACTCTTTTCCCGCTATATCGTACCAATACTGCTGTTTCTTTCTTGCTTCATTCGTTGACCCGGGTGTACGTTTCACTGCCAAAGTAATCAAAACGTATGTTTATCCTTCTGCACTCTGAAAACAACTTTCTTAGCAAGTTGGCCTTTGCCGCTTCTCCCTGACGGTCGGAGGCTTAATATCAAATATCGCTCTCTGTTCTTTCCAAGCGTGGTACAAACATTAACCATTATTTTTTATCCTAGCATGTATTTACTGTTCAACGCTTTTTTACAGTACCCCTCCTCCGCAATAAACAAAAACTTAAGAGATTGTTCTTTCCGGGCCCAGGAGTCGATTGGCTGTTGATTCATGGCGTTCGATAAATTAACGTGCTTGATTGCTTTCGAATCAATAGAGAATATCTTTCGCTCGGTTTCATCCCTGCTATCTACACATTCTATCGGTCTCCGGTCACTAATTACTACCACCACCAATAGCGGTGCTCGATCCTTCCAGGAAACAACAGCTGTACAAATACGCGTGAGGCAGATAAAGGAAAATCTTATAAAAAATACAATCCTACATCCAATGCTTCATACCTCCCACCCAATAGGTCCTCCTTCATTGGTGCGCGTGTAAAAGGGGAGAGGTGTACACGATTTACAATCGAGGTCCCTTGATTTCGCTTCAAATCCTGTGCCCACGCAATTGCGGTGTGTAAAAAACGTGTATTTGTGCTTCCATCTTTGCGATTTCCAGACAATGTTATCCTATCATTACAATTAGTCCGCCTCGCAGCACGATCCCTTATGGTGGGCTTTCTCCTATCCTTTTCTCCTCACTCTCACTCTCACTCTCCCTCTTCAATCAACGATCAACACAAAACGGCAAAGCAAAACCCACAAGGCAGTTGAGGCAATAGCAGCAGCGACGGTGGCAGCAGCAGCATCATTTGCACGGTGTCAAGAGTTGCGTCACACTTCGTTCGGAAGAGCTCCGACAGTCGATGTCTGTCGGTTTCAACCCGACCTACTCCTCCCGCGTTTTCCAACCCTTCTTGCCCAATCCCATGCCAGGATGTCATTCGGGAGATGCCCTGTGATGCCGCTGTGCGTCGAAACTAGGGGGGGAAAGTTGGCTGTTACACGGTTGGGGCTCGATGTGACAGTAGGAAGCGCTCATCATTTGCGTTCCTTCAGGCGCAATTTTAACCCCCTCCGCCTGACCACGAGTCACAGATTCGAGGCCGCACGCTTCGATGAGGCAGTGTGTTCTGTAGGCGGGAAGAGAACGAGAAACAAAGAAAGAGAGAAAGTTCCCCCAGTACTCTCACATCCGGTACAGGTTAAATAGGAGGATTCCCGGACGCCATACCGCGCTGTATCGTGCGTGTGTCATTTTGTGTGTATAAGCATGAGCATTTTGTATGAGTGCCAATGTAGGGGTAGAAGGAAGTAGAATAACGGCGCGCTAGTCGAACCAGTACGGATGCATTTCGGTCAGTCGGCTAGTGGTCGTTCGCTTTCTTGCGATCACAAGCCAAAAGACTAACCTTTCGAATCGAGCAGTCGCTGCCGCTTCGCTTCCGAAGCGCTACTGTACAGAC
>NC_064874.1:67981056-68026056 GCF_943734745.1 Anopheles darlingi
TAATGATAGTCGGCTAAATGGTGCTACAGCACTACTAGCAATGGAAAGCGAACAGACACTCCAAACTTGCCACCTTGTGGGTGCGTTTGCCCTGGTGAATCGTTCCGAAACATTTGAAAAATGATTGCATAATTGCTATTCCATCCTACCCTTCTCACTCAAAACCAATGGCCTTTAATGCAAATCTCTAAAACTAACAGCACAAATTGGCACTATGAATACAACTAAGAGACAAAACACGTCGACACTGATTCCTCTACCACAATGCGACGAAGAGGCTACTTGAAAGGAACTGAGAAAAACAAAGAAAAAATATGACTATTTATATCTAAGTACACAATAAAAGGGCCTCCTCGTACCTCGTAGCAGTCCGTGAACAACGTATCTAGCTGAATTTGTTACTTTTGCGTAAGAAAAAGTTTATCCACGGTGGCCATGTTGCGGCCAAAGGATTGTTACGAACTACGATCACTACCTTTTTCACCGGTTGTTGCTAGATACTGTTTCCGATTTGTAATGAAATATTCCTCGATCCCCATTGTTTCATCTATCCCGTTCGTCCGTTTGTGCGTTTCTGCTCTCTTTAATATACTGACTTTATGCTAAGGCAACAACAAAAACAATAAAAACACAAAAACAAAAGCTAAAAGGCAAAATCCCCCGCATTGTAAACGGCACAAAAGAACATTTATAGCGAAGAATCATCCACCGGAGTGTGGTAGATGTTGTTAATAAAAAAGGAAGGAAAATCTACTAACAACTGAGTCTCTCTTAGCGGAGATTTCTTCGTGCAAGAAACGAAGAGGAAGAAATTGGCGAATGATTAAACGATTGGGCTGTCCTAAGCGAAGTAAGCTAGCACCTCTTACATGCAACTGTGCTACTAATCCTCAAGCAGCAGCGGTGTGTAGTTGGACGAATAATGCTTGTAAAACATTTTGTTTCTAAAATAGATGTAAGAATCAATGGTTTTACTATCAATCTCCGCCCTAAAACACCCCTCTGCGTCTGACAGTGTAGCCATGACGTAAAAGCAGCATCTCTAGCGCGACACGAACACATCCCTCGAGTTAACCTTGAGCCACTGATCTTCCCCAGCAGGACTCACTGTGACAAGGAATAGGTGACCCCCCAGTCTTATCATTAACCATTGGTACAGTGGTACCGGAGGAGGGATCCTTTTGCCACATTTCATTTAAAAGTTTGTGACCGTCTCAGGATTGGTTTCAATATTTTTCGGTGATTGCTTCACCACACAAGGCAGCAATGGACACGGGTCTGTAATGCAGACCTAGACCTTTCACTATCAGGCACAAGCGATGCGCGCTACAGCGAAAAAAATTCCAAAACATCGCCGGCTTGAGGTCTATGTTTGATAACACAGGACTGTTCTCATGCGATGCTTGTGTCGCGCACACTTCCCCATGAGCGGCCACACGAGCATTTAAATACCGTACCGATTGATCAATGATCTACCCAGTTGTACGGTGATCGTCAATCGAAAAGCGTCTGTATTCAAAATATCACTCGTTGAGCCATCATGAAGCTGCTGTTCCTGTTGAGTTTCTTGCTGTGCGCGTTGTTCGCCGCGGCCGCAGAGTACTCCTGTCCGGCATGTCCGGCCAACTACCTGCCAGTTTGTGGCACCGACGGCAAAACCTACTCGAACGAGTGCGCGCTCGTATGCACGGTTGGACCAGCAGGTGTTAAAGTGGCACGTTCGGGAAGTTGTTAGATCCGTTCCCGCCGAAGAAGCCAACCGAAAAAGCAGACGTGAACACATACTATCCCGATGGTCGGAATTAATAATGATAATCTCAGTCGTACTGCAGAAACGCAATTGTTTCTTTTGTTAAATAAAACGTTTTAAAAAAGTAACATAAACCATTGTGAGCCATTTTTATGTTGTGAGATCGTGCCGAGCCAAGCTCTTTCAATAAAAAATCAAGTAAATCCTGATATAACGCGGAATCCCATCTTGGCCCACCCATTGTTCAACTGATTAACAAATAGCAGATTGTTGAAATACGAACAAGACCAATAGTAGAGAAGGAATACGAGAAAGAAAGTAGTTACTCTTAAGCATGCTCGCCGAATTCTATAACGATGCTGCCTTGCCGTAAGAGATGTACAATGAATGTTGTTAGAATCCTTAAGCCCTTAAAGTGAATGTTGAGACTACTTCTACTGTCATTATACCCATGCCCCAGGCTGGCTCTGTGTGCGACTATAGTAATGTAAGGTGCGAACATGAACCTTAGTCTAATGCGCAAGCCCTTCAGTTCTCACTGTTGATTAGTTTCCTTATTACCACAGATGGTAGCAGACGGACAGTCAAAACACGGTGGATAGACGAGAGAATCTATGCTAAAGATGCAAAGCCTACACACTAGACACACGCATACATACATACATAACTGAAACGAACACATTTTTTCTAACATGTCTGATGGAGGGACCAGTCTTTTAAGTTTCGCCATTGCTCATACCGCACCAAGAATCATCAATGCAGTTCAACAAGGGTCCAACATTTGTTGCTCCAATGTTGTCACACTGATCCTGAATCTATTTTCTATGAATAATAGATCACCGTATGCTTTGACGCATCGTGAATGCCTATAATCCTTTATTTAGAAACCTCTTAACTTGTTCAACGCCTTGTTTAAATACTTTAACCTACTGAACACTTTTCGGGAAAACAGTTCATTTGTGAATAACCAATTAATGGCTCACAAACACGAATTGAATCGTTGCAAATGCCCATGAGGGAAAACGCTCCGTTTGGCAAAAGTAAATCCAGTTTGGATCTTGTATTAGCAATCATCAATGACTCCTCTTGACCATTTTTATGATACGATCGCGTTCTATCCCAGATACTTCTAGCCATTTGCTCCCTTTGCATATTGGATGTTGAGTGCGAGGCATATTCCGAACATTTTGAAAGCCAATGAGCAATGGTGACGTAGCTTAGCAGTAAGGTACCATTATCAGCTGAAATTGGGATCATAGCTTTATTAAAGATAGGATTAGTACGGAGCTGGCAGGGTGAAGTGGCGGGCATTGTTAAGCCCCAGAGGATACACAGGAGGGCACAACCGAAGATGGGGTTAATTCTGACCATCGAAAGTAGTGATCGCCTGGCACAATTGGCACAATCATCCACACCAAACGATGGCCGCCGATAAAGAAGAGTTTGTAGCGAGCGACCCACGAAACTTGTAAATAGGATCGGTACTCTATATCTCTCTCTATCAAATGCACTCGTCCAGTCGGCAATGGCGTCATGGAAGGCGGCATACACTGCTTATCTCGGTGTCACCACTTACGAAATAACAACATTACCCAAAACATCCATTTTCTCTAGCACAAACACTGAACCCTTTGTGTACCATACAAGGGAACAGTAATGGTAAGGATGTTGGCACGTTTACGTTCACTATCACGATACAGATATCGTCCCTCTCCTTAATATGCATGTGTCCAGATGATAACAAAGAAAAGGAGTATGTAAATACATAAAGTAACTCAGTAAGCCAGAAACAAATATTTTAGACACGGATTAGAAATCTGTCTCCCCTCCCTGGACTAGAGTCGTAGATGAGGGACGGATTGTTATGTCCTTCGTAAGAAAATCATTAGCATATAGCAAGGGCAAGATGAAGGAGGAAATGAAATATTTAGAAAAGTAAAACCATGTCACCCCGCTGGTAGGGATTTATGTGTTAGAGTGCGAAATTGTGCAAACTAAACAGACTATCCGCACTCATACTAGCAGAGAGCAAACCACATAATATAGTGTTAAAATGCATTGTATTTACCAGATGATTAGACTAGCAAAGAAATGATGAGAGGAAGACTTGTGGAATAAGAAGGTGGAAACGCAAACAACAATACATGTAAACGAAACTAATACTGATGTGAATAGACAAAGCAAATAAAATGCACCAAACTAACAGCCGACTACTACAGCAGGCTAGAAAGCAGTTCAACGTTCGAACCGGAGGCCATGCTTGATGGAATCGATTCGAAGGCGCGGCAAGCGAGGCAAGGATACTCTTGCTCGAAGGCAAGGACGCTCTTGCTTCAGTGGAAATATTATAAAATGATAGCTGGGAGTAGAAGACCGAAAGGGTTCAAATCAATTTGATATTTCCGGATAGAGCCCTAGGAATTGTGTGCTAGTAATTTGGACCACGTGAGACCGATTGGTCTATTGAGAATAGTGAGGAGGGAGTGAGGTATTGTTTTACCTCAAGAGGCAAGATTTCATCAAATGATTATGCACTATAGCATCGGTCAAATAGCGACTGCAACACATCGTACACACAGCAGTAGGCTCAACGAAGGCAACCCATTGAAATAGTAGTGGCATTCATTGCAATAGCACTCACCATGCCTCGTCGCATCAATTCAAAACAATTGAGCTGAATTAGGCGTAACAAAGAATCCTAACCGAACTTTAATCTTTCACTGTTATATGCATAATTTACGAAGCAGCAGAAATAGTAACAGGCTTGTTGTTTATGTACCGATGGTACTTGAGCTAGGATGGATCGGTAGGATGGAGCTGCACCTAATTCTAAAGCCACACCCAAGCAACAACTTCTTTTGGCAATCTGCTACAAGAAAGAAGCCATTGAGAAGGGTGGAAACTTCACTAAAACAAATCTAGACTATCATGAACTCTGTACATATTTTGAATACTTTATAACTGACGAAATAAAACATCTATTTAATTCGGTGCTTGTCCTTTTCTGATTCCTTTCTGGTGACATGTGCAAATGACATTCTTTCAGCAGCTCTGATTAGCATTAGCTAAGTGGACTGCACTCAGCTAAAAGCATTTCCGGATATGCTGTAGTTTTGGTCGAGGCTCAGTGGTTCATGGCTACGTAGTTTCTGACTTCTGACTACTTCCTATGGGACATTGTTTCATAATGGCGTTCATTGAATGCGTCGCGTCTCTTTTTGATCTTGAGTAGGATCCTGATGACTATACTACTAGATTCACAGGCAGATGGGAAGCAACAAAGGATTTAATCGCGGGTTCTTTCTCACTATGTTCGATGTATCCAACTATCGAACAACAACCTTAGTTCGGGGCACGAATTCTTAGGCCATGGAGGATACCTACACACTCAGGGTTCTCGATTGGCGTATGATTCGCTTTGCCTTTCTTCCGAACTTTGGCCAATGCATGTGCTCTGCAGAACCATATCGGGTCCCTAAAGTCCCGCATTATTCAACATTGGATTCAACTAATCAGCTTGACTTGCACACAGGGCAAACTATAAAAACCTCATCCCTGCCAAGAAATCTAAAGCCTTCGCTCAATTCAACCTACATCTGCAACAAACTGTGCGTGCTCAACGCACAGATACCAGTTGTATGTGTTTAAGGCTTTAGCAATTACTTGTTCATTTCGCCAGTCTCGTTTAGGACATCTAAAAAATACATAAAGTTAGTCCTTCCAAACACGCGAGACGCGTTACCAGCTGGAGAGGATGCTTGCGCTTCGAATTTTTGCTTCAATCGCCGGGTGATGCCACTTACCGCCTTCTGCAAAAAAAAGCAAAACCAGTTATTATCCATTACGTGTGCCGGTCAAAGAACGCCGAAAACTCACCTAAACAACCGGAAGATGCAACCAGCCGCGCTGAAATCCAATTCACTGGGCTCGGACGCCGGAAGTTTACACGCCTTTTGCAAGATGCACCCCAAACAAAACTCCGTCGCGCGGAATTCCACACACAAAACGCACTCACAGCACACTCACTCGCCGCCAACGCTCCCTCCGTGAAATACGCATCCGTTTTTCAGAATCTGCAGATCTTTTATCACAATTTACGGTAGGATTTATTTTTCACAATTTACGGTAGGATTTATTCACAAAGTTTTTTGTGTTTTTCGTGGTCCGGGCGAAGAAAAAAAAGTTGACAACCTCAATCCTGAGATCTAAACCAAGGTACTTTAAAAAGACAGGTAGCTTCTTAACCGCTTTGACAGGTCACCATTTTCAATTTGTTTGACATTCATAGCAGGGCGCTTTTATCAACAAAACCACGTGAGTTTCAAGAAGAAGAAAAAGAAGATGTGGGCAAGTTTGGTGGTTTTATCAGGGAAAGTACCTGATTTCACTCTTTTTCGAATGTTTAAATGATTCATATCTCTATTTAAGATCATTCGAGCGACCGAGTTGTGTTTTACAGCGAGTGAGCACGGTCCAGGAACGCTAGCTATCTCTTGTTCTAGGCCGGGTGGCAAGACCTACGGACCGATACCATATTGAAACACTAGGAAGAATTTTGAGAATATTTGCATAAACTTCAACTTTCGTGCCATTTTTCGTGAATTTGAACTGTCGTAATACCACAGAAAAGCGAAAACAGCTCCGAAAAGAGCGTTCCCGAAGTAAACATCCCACCATCCCGTGAATGTCAAACTCTGAAGTTTTTTCTAAAATCCGATCGAGGATTTGTTCTGCATAAAGCTACCTGTCTTTTTAAAGTACCTTGGTTTTGGCCGCTGAAGTTGATTTCCGAATAAATTTTGCAGTTTTTAACGATTTTGTTGCTGTTGCTGTTATATTTATATTAAAAATGCAAAAACAATACGAAAAGAACCTACATTTTCGTAAATAAAGCGTTCGATAGCGTCAAGGGTTCAGCGAAAAAGTCCGCGGATGTATAAAAGTTTGACAGCGTGTAAGGGTTAAGCGAAACCGTTTTGGCATTAATTTTTTCGTTTGCGCTAGAGTTTTCGCCCCGTGTGGCCACGGCTAGATAAACGTTTATTTCGGTTATTTCCAGCGCCATCAACTGCCCAACTTTTGCTGACTCACTTAGACGTTCTTTCAAGCAAAATTGATCGCCAAAATGGTGGTTTTGGGCTGCCACAGCGCTCGCAAACGAGCGCCGTCGTCCTCCAAGTCGGTAGTCCTGCTATTCTGGCGTCAATGTCGATACCGTCGCTCCATCTCGATTTGGGCCTACCATGCCCTCTCTGTCCATCCGGAAGACCTAAGAAGACTTTACGGGCTGGGTTATCGTCTGGCATTCTCATGCATGCCCAGCCCACCGAAAAAGAACTGTGATGGGCAGTATGGTATACTACCCGCGTATATGCTAAAGCCAATTGCGTTTGATGAGCTAAGCCAAAGCTACCGACGCCACGAACATCTGTTCGTTACCACGTGGTCCCGGATCGTTTGCGGCGTATCGCGTATGCCGGCATTCGCTTGTGCATCCGCTTTTTTGTCGCGTGTCCAAGCTAAGCAATCCCGAAAACAACCACTGCGATGAGAGGAGCGGCTTATCATTCGTTCGTCGACGCGCAGTGATTGCAGAATGAATGAGGGTTATCAAATAACTGGTATGCTCGGACGCATAATCAGCGTGTTTCGAGAGAAAAAGCACCGCAATGAATCTTCCTCGCCGCATGTAGTCACTCGGCGTCGTTGATCAATGTCGATCGGTTGGGAAGCACAAGATTTGTTTGTGTCCTCCGCCGGGGCTGCAGTTTCTGTTGCTGATGGCGGAGTGATCATTGAACAGGGATGTTCAATAAAGATTACGCGATCAACAACAGCATTTGGATTGCGGGAGGTAAGTGTTCGATCGTTAGGTGGATGGAGACACCATCGCTACTAATAATTGTATGATTTCAGTGGTTGATTCGTAAAGGAGTAGGTGGCAAGATTGGAGCTACCGTTCGTTGCATGGAGAAAGGTCGGTTTGCAATATGCTCCGTTTCCCAGCGATCTCCTGCGTATGTGGCAGGTCTGCGTATCGGGGACGAGTTAATGAGCTTGGGAGAAACGTCGTTAAGGGAGTGCTTCTTATCGGATTTACGTGAACCCTTGAAAACAAACAGACGAAACCACTTAAGACTGTGCACCAAAGACAGGTAAGTTGAATACGTAGAATGCGGAAACACGAACCTGACTTTGAGCCATTGCAGAGCCGGCGAACGCTACATTACGCTGTACAAGGATTCTGGAAAGGGTTATGGTTTCCGGTTTGTGCAGGGGGAAATCACGTTCGTCCGCCCTAACTCATCGGCCGAGCAGGCTGGCTTGGAGACTAGACACCACATCGTAGAGGTAAACGAGGAAGTGGTCGTTGGGCTACAGGACGAAGATATCGAGGCTATAATATGGTCCAGCATGGGAGCGCTTACTCTGTGCATATTGCCGTCCCGATTTTATAATAATCTGTTGTGTAGGTGAGTTTGGGGATTCAATTTTCCATTTTTGGGGTAAATATAAGCTAAATCGCCTTTTTACCTGAGGACAGCTTGTATACTCTAGGCTCTGCAAAACCGCTGGACATAGTGGAGATATAATTATCATCGGAGCATCGAGTCAGTTTGTTACTCAACGATTTAGTTGTGATTTTATGATAATAATTAATAAAACAACTAAAAAAACCTCAATTTTACCACACGTTTGCCGCTCTAAAGACAGTGCTACACAAAGCGGAATCATTTTAACGTTTATTTTAAGCGGACTACACTCGCGCAATATTATTGATCAATATTGTATGTTGCTAGAGGCGGTGCCACACGGGGCGAAAACTCTAGCGCAAACGAAAAAATTAATGCCAAAACGGTTTCGCTTAACCCTTACACGCTGTCAAACTTTTATACATCCGCGGACTTTTTCGCTGAACCCTTGACGCTATCGAACGCTTTATTTACGAAAATGTAGGTTCTTTTCGTATTGTTTTTGCATTTTTAATATAAATATAACAGCAACAGCAACAAAATCGTTAAAAACTGCAAAATTTATTCGGAAATCAACTTCAGCGGCCAAAACCAAGGTACTTTAAAAAGACAGGTAGCTTTATGCAGAACAAATCCTCGATCGGATTTTAGAAAAAACTTCAGAGTTTGACATTCACGGGATGGTGGGATGTTTACTTCGGGAACGCTCTTTTCGGAGCTGTTTTCGCTTTTCTGTGGTATTACGACAGTTCAAATTCACGAAAAGTGGCACGAAAGTTAAAGTTTATGCAAATATTCTCAAAATTCTTTCAATAGTTTCAATATGCTATCGGTCCGTAGATCTTGCCACTTGGCCTAGAACAAGAGCTAGCTAGCGTTCCTGGACCGTGCTCACTCGCTGTAAAACACAACTCGGTCGCTCGAATGATCTTAAATAGAGAGATGAATCATTTAAACATCCGAAAAAGAGTGAAATCAGGTACTTTCCCTGATAAAACCACCAAACTTGCCCATATCTTCTTCTTCTTCTTCTTGAAACTCACGTGGTTTTGTTGATAAAAGCGCCCTGCTATGAATGTCAAACAAATTGAAAATGGTGACCTGTCAAAGCGGTTAAGAAGCTACCTGTCTTTTTAAAGTACCTTGATTTTTTCCCAGAATCGAAAAAAGAGTTATTTTGTGTGCTAAAAGGACAATTTACGGCAGTAATTTAGAAGCAATTAATAGCAGAGACGGAGGAACGTGAAAACCAACTTCCATTATGGATCGTGGAAAGACGGGCACCGGATTGCGGGGCACGAAAAAGCAGCAACTCAGTCACCCCCAAAGTGAGTTGTACGCTCTCGGATCGAAAGCGGCCGGCGGAAGCCGTGATGATGGCAAAACGCGGACCCTGGTCGGCGGGGTCTCGGACCGCAAACGGGAGGCCTCTTCCTCGGTGTTGGCCACCAGCCCCGTCGTCGCGAAGAAGATTAAACTATCGTCCGGATCGGGATCCAGTCTCGTCGGTGGCAGCTCCGGATTGGTCGTGGGGGGTACGAGCAAGTCCTCCTCCGGAGGGGACAGCTCCAGCTCTAGCAGCGTACTGGAGTACTGGGAGCAGTGCGCAATGGACTGCGAATCGGTCGATCTGGCCGCCACCGTTCTGTCGGCGATCGAACAGCAGGACAGCGACAGCGTCGTGGGCTACATCTGTGGGGCGATCAAGCTGCTGATTTCGCCGAAATCCAAATCCGAATCCGTCCTTTCACTCTCGTTGCTCTACCTGGCCCGGCTGAGACCGCATCTATTCTGTAACGAAACCATCACCACCGCGCTGATTGCGGTGCTGAAGCGGGACGGTGGTGGAAACGCGTTCAAAGGTCGCAACAATCCGACGATGCACATTCTGGCCTGCAACCTGTTGGCCCGCGGTTACACCGATAAGAAGCAGTGGCCAGAAAGCTTTATCCGGGCGTACATCGATGACGCCATCAACGATCGTGTGTGGGTCGATTACGAGGAATGCGCCCCATTCACCGATAACATTGTGGCCGCGTTTGGCACGAAGATACCGCCAAAGTGGATGCTACAGCCAGAACTGACCACCCTGAACCCGACGTCGCGAGAAAACTCGCTCCTGGACGATGAGCACTCGACCGATTCGAGTGGTCTTTTCGGGGACGCGCTGGGTCGCGATCCCGATGCGAATCCGCCGCGGTTTGCCCATATTCGCGAACAGATCGAACGGATGGTGATGGACGCGATCAAGGATCAACTGAACCGTCGTCAGGGGCCAGAATGTTCGACGAAAAACTTTCTTCGCTTTCTGTCACTAACCTGTGGCATCCTAGAGGTACGCGCTTTCGTAGTGCCACGGCTCGAGATGTGGATTCACAATGGGAAGCTGGTTAAGCCCGTCCAGGAGCTGCTCACTTTCCTCTGCTACAACGTGACCGGCCAGAACGCGAAGGAACACGAAGTGCTGTCGAACTTGGCCAAGGTGCGCCTCAAATCGAAACCGCTCATCAACATCTTCATGATCGGACTGAAGGAGATGATCAATTGTCAGCCGGACATCCTGACGCCCCTGCTGAAGTACGTCGTGCAGAACGAACTCTCGAACGCGCACAACCCGAACAACATGGGCATGCTGGCCATGATGTTTCAGACGAAACCGACCGAATCGGCCGCCCACCTGGCCGAGATTTATCAGGAGTTTCTGGTGCAGCGTGAAGATGTGCTGCGCACGTTGCGGTTCTTCCTGCGCGAGCTGGTTAAAATGCTGCGCTACGATATCAATTTGCCGGTGTTCTGTAAGGTGTTGCTACAGCATCGTCCCGATCTATCGCCACCGACGCCACCGAATGGAGCCAGCGGCAGTAGCGCCGGCGGTACCGGTGGCGGATCCGGTCCGAGTGGATCCGAGTTCCGTGATCGCATCTTCCATTCGATCGTCGATCTCGTCTGTCTGTGTATGTTCCTGTGCGTTTCACCTCAGATCCGCGAGGCTAATGTGTCGATTCGGAGTGGCCGGGAATCGAAAAGCTCACCGGCACTGAGTGCTTTCTACCAGCAGCAATCAATGATCCAGGATCAGGCCCTGACCTGGATGAAGGACGTGGTGCCACGGATGTTCAAGCCGATTACGGCCGCCGAGTATAAGGCGGCGCTGCAGAAGCTGCTGCTGCTGGATTCACCGGAAACGTACGCCAAGGGTGATCAGTGGCCACCGGAAGCCGAACGAGGGCCATTGTTACGCATGGTGTCGGAGATACCGCTGCAGCAGAACGTGATGCTGTGTCTGCTGCTGATCGGGATCGAAAAGGAAATTCCTTTCTCCATCCAGGACACGATGGACATTACGGAGCAGCTAGTGCGGCGGGCCGGCTCTCTACGCCACATCGATTACCCACCGCTGGAGATCACCGATCTTAAGATCATCGAACTGCTATTTAAAATGTCCGAATATCACCATCCGGACAACATCGTGCTACCGGCGAACTATGAGCCACCGAATTTGGCCATTTCGTCACTTTACTGGAAAACGTGGATCATCCTGCTGCTCATCTCGGCCCACAATCCCTCCACGTTCGGGTCATTCTGCTGGGACCAGTATCCGATGTTGCGGCTGCTGATGGAGATGTGCATCACGAACCAGATTGCACCACCGAAGCCGACGGACGAAGAGCTGGCCGTGGCGGCACTCGAGAAACATCACATCCTAGAGTTCGAGAACCATCTCGCCTCGAATCCGATTACCGAACAGAACAGTTTGCTGCTTTCGCAGCTTATCCTCATGGATCCGCGAGGTGTAGCAAGGCGTCCGCCGAACCCGGTGCTCGATCAAATACAGCAACTCAACGTGAGCCATCGGTTGGGTCATCTGCTGTGCCGAAGTCGCAAACCGGACTTACTGCTCGAGATCATTCAGCGTCAGGGGACTTCCCAATCAATGCCGTGGTTGGCCGATTTGGTGCAGAACTCGGAGGGTGACTTTAACCATCTGCCGGTACAGTGTTTGTGCGAGTTTCTGCTCGCCAACGCCGGAATGATCATCGTTGAGGCAAGCAGAGAGGCGGAACTTCTGCAGTACCTGCAACGTGTGCTGCAGGATGAAACGGGCGAACATCAGATGATGGTGGGCGAGATATTGGAGTACTTCCTGCGGCGACTGTCGTCGTTCTCGAGTGCTTCGCGCCAATCAGCTATCCGGGGGTTAAAGTTGCTGCTGAAGGTGTTCCAGGAGGAGCACGATCCGGGTGCACCACCCATCGAGACGAACCAATCTGGCGACTGGCTGCTGCGCTATCTGCCCATGATACCGCCCTTTCCGTATGTGCGAGCGAATGTGATCGTGCAGCTACGGGCCGCATGCCATGTCGAAAACATCCCTGAGCTAGTAATGGTGTACATACAGTTTGTGGCCGCCCATACGGCGCACGATGGCGAGGAAGCGATGCTGGAACACGTTATGGATATGTCGCATCTGATCGTCGAACGAACGACCGTATTCGCTAGCATCATCCCCACCGTGACTGATCAGGCCGAGGCGCGCATACAGACGCTCAACTGTCTTTTCGTGATGTTCAACAACTTCCTTATCAAGCTGCGCGATGCCAAGAGCATCCCACAGTCATTCACCGAGTACTCGGATCTGCTGCTGGTACAGTTCGCCGACGAAAGCCAGTGTCACATTCACCTCAACATCATCCAAGCGTTCGTGATACTGCTGACGCACTCATCGTTCATCTCGGTTGCGGGTCAGATACTGGATTACTGGTTCCCGGAAGGTGCACCGCCACCGCAAGCCTTCACGATCGATACGGCAGAACCGGTGCAGATACTGCCCGATTGGCTGAAACTCAAAATGATTCGCAGCAACGTGGAACGGTTGGTGGATGCGGCCCTGCAGGGTCTGACGCCCGATCAGATTGTGCTGTTTGTACAAAACTTTGGCACGCCGGTGGCCTCGATGTCGAAACTGCTGGCCGTACTCGACCGTGCCGTTATCGAGCAGTACGAGGCGGTGAATGCGGCAATCCTGAATAAGTGTTATCTGGCTCAGCTGATCGAGATACAGCAGGCACGGGGTGCCAAGTACGGTCACATCTCCGTCGATTCGCTCGGACTGCAGGCGGCACTACGTGAGGCGTCCGGTGAGCACAAGCCCGATGAACCAATGGCCACCGAAACTGCTGAACCGGAAACAGTACCGGCCGGTGTAATGGAACCGTATCGTATCGAGCTGCTTTCGGGGACACCGCCGGTACCGCCGCGTCGTTCGGTTTCTTCAGACACGAAACCCGCCCCAGGCGTCAGCAGCTCAAAGACCAAGGAAATCGAGGAAGCAGTCGAACTGGTGCTGACTGGTACGCTGAAGCAGAGCGGTGCACCCGCCATGGCAAAGTACCGGAAGCTCATTCAACGGCTGCTCAACAGTGCCGGTGGCTCATCACGCTCGCGGCACCCGAAGGCACAGGAGTATGCGGCCAACAAGACCGTTGCCTATCTGGGACGGATAATGAAAAGTCCGCAGGGGCAGGGATTGATAAAGGCGCTAGTACAAAACGCCCAAACCGTGTGCTTCTTCCGTGCGCTACTCGAAACGCCACCGGAGAAGTTCGAAAACCTCAACTATCTGCTGCACGTACTGGGCGAGATCATACGGTTCATGAATCCCATCTCGAACACGGTGCTGCTCGAGGTGCTCGTTAGTAAGCGTCAACAGTTGATAAAGATCGCGCAGAAAGATGCATCGAATGGGACGGCTGGTGGTGGTCAGGTACACCCTGGCACAGCATCACAGCACCCGGTCTCGGAAGCCGCTGTCGTCGATGGCGGTTTACTGGAGGTTCTGACAACGAGCAAGGCAGGAGACGTGGAACGGCGTGGTATGCTGCAACTACAGCGCACAAGTCGAGAGGAGCTAATCAGCGTTGCATCGACCCTATTGAAGGATAAGGGTGTCGTAAAGCAGGAACCGGAACCATCCACTAGTACGATCGGTGAGAAGATGGAGATCGACGGAAGCGGTACACCGATGCTGGTGACCGATGGTAGTGTGGATCAACATCAATGCGGGTTGCTGGTGGACTGGGTAGCTGATGCTGACTCGGAGCTGATCCGCATCGACAAGCGTTTACAGATGGAGCTCCTGTTTAGCCGTAGTTTGTCCAATTCCCGGCCCTACCTGCTTTCCCTGATGAGTCACCAGGCCAGTTGGGCTACATTGCACCAAACAATCGGTTTACTACTGGATTCCTTCGACGCTTCGTTCGATCCCAGCTCCGTGCTGGACTTTGTTGATACGCTGACTCGGAACCCGCGGCTGTGGCAGGGCCGTGACAAGGCCGTTCCGAAGCACGAACAGATCGAGTACATCTTGAGCTTGAGTGAGCAGCAAACGTGTACCTTCATCGATTACATTCTCGCCGAGGATGCGGTCGACAGGACGACAACGATGACGACACACGGTGGATCGGTCCGTCGCCTAGGCCAGCGTGTGCGGCTCCTGCTTCACTGTCTACCGACCAAGTACAAGCTTCTTCCGAAAATGGTCGCCTACGTCGAACGCCAACTAGCGGAGCCCGGTGAGCGTGGTCGTATGGGCCGCCAGTTTCTGCAGCAACTTTACCTGCATCTTCCAACGATGAAATTCCTGTTGCCCAATGTGGGCCGAAGCATTAATGGCAGCGTATCTGCGACTCCCGGGACCGGTGAGAGTGTGTATGAGGCGAATGTTCAGAATGTTACAGGCGGCTGCTTAGCCGATCGATTCACCTACTACATCCTAACGACGATCGCAAGCCTCAACAATCCGCGCGACTTCCAGACGATGTCGGCCGAGATGGAGCTAATCGCTCGCAAACTGGCTGCTTCCCATCCAACGCTTCTCTTGCGCCAGCTTCCCGTTTTGGCCGCTCTGCTACAGGGACGTGCCCATATGGATCTTCACGTGCTCCGCTCGGAGTATCACTTCCATTTGTTCCATCAGGTGATGGGTATCCTGGAGCTCCTTGCTCCGCTCGTCTTTCGCGATTGCTATCGGGACGGGCTACACAACGCGCTCGACTGTTTCTGCCAGCTGTTGCGCCATCACGGTACGTTCAAGGAGAGCTACACGTTGATCTACCGGTTCGTGGAGTTTCTGCAATCCTACATTGCCACCAATCCTCCTACGGCAGTCGCGTTCGTTGAACAGTATGCCGATGTATTGTGCGAGTTGTCATCACAGCACTACGATCTGCACTCGCTGCAGCAGCTTGTTCAGGGTCTCTCGATGCTCAAGCCACGCAGTGGGGGCGAATCGGCTACGAAAAGCGATATCATGGCCGATTTAGATATACTTGCTCGATCGGCGCCGGCAATCGGCGATGGATCGACGATCGCATCAACCAGTACCGATCGACAGCTCGTGCCAAAAGCGAATGGAAGCAGTGGGGCGGCTGCAACGGCGACAGGACTTATGCTGGCACCATACATCAAAAACGAGTCTCTGCCAATGCACTGGACGGAACTGGTGGGTGTGCTGCGGTCGCGTGATTGTGACGAAATAGGCGTTCCACTGATGGAGCTCGATGCGCTGTCGATCAAGCGGCCCACTCTGCTTGAGGACATTTTCGATGATGTGGTGCGTTTCGTGCAGCATCCTTCGCCAAACATACGTCAGTTAGCTCACAATTTGATCGTCCGCTGGCTGAAGCAAAGCCCGGGATGCAAGGCATCCAATGAGACCGCCTTGACGGCGTTCGTCCAGTGTTTGAATCATGATGCGCTGAACGTTGCCTACAGTGCACTGGACAAAACGACGGAATACACGCTCTGCCTGCAGGAGTATGCACCACAGATTTTGACGGCGGTCTTCAATCTCGGCATCGGCGGATGCCGGATCAACACGTACAATGCGCTCCGTCGCTGTGTTCAAGCGCTCAAGAAGCAGCATGCTGGCTAGCTGGAACATCGGTCGGTAGAAGTGCCTGTATTCCATTAATTTTCAATCGTTCAAACGAACAAATGAGGCATTGCGGATAACAAACCAGAACTGTACCTTTCTGAAGCGGATTCAAATACAGAATGATTTAGTTATTTTACGAAATGTTTTTATATGCGTATGTTCTTCGTTTAAGGAAAAGCAATGCACCGAATACTAAAGTTTCAAAAATGTATGTCTCTTACATTTTTTAATGTAATCCACCGAGTTGTTCAAAAAGACATGCTAATAACATACAAAAGAAGAAAAAAGCACATTCAATGAAATTAAAGCAATCATTTTCTCATTGTTTCTATCCATAGTGGATCGCACAAATGCCGCATGGATTGTATGAATAGTACATATAAGGTTATCAGATTTTATTGATCACGGATATGCTTAAACTTTTCCGAAAAAATGTTTTCCCTTCGAATTGATCGCCGAAAAAAGCAAAAAAACCCAACCTCTTATGAAAGCTTTTTTCTGCACGACTGGATTTTTGGTTCTACCACAGATACGATTGCACAGTCCTGTATGAGATTAAGGGTGAGTCACTTGAGTAATGGATTACATGGAATATGCTTATAATTTCAAGTGTAACTTGCGCCTCTCTGGAATTCCTAACGAGACAGAAACAAAAACAAACAAAAAAACAAATCTCAGCTCAGAATAGCAACGGCTACACGCAACCAAATATAGCCACCAAATACTGCTGGCTGGCGGGGCTTATAAAGGGAATCCTTACAAGCGACCCTCAACGTTGGCAGTGGGTACTACGCTTTCCGGTTTGGATTTATGTGAATATTGTCACTCGACGATAGGCCCTGTACATCAATGCCTAACTCGTCGTCCGGTGTACTCAGCCAATCACTTCCGTTATTGCTCTCTGATCGCTCCACTCGTGGGTTAATCGTGCTGTAATCACTATTGGACGCTCCACCATCATTCGTTCGCTTTTTCGATCGGCCCTTACTGCCTCGCCCGCTGCTTGTCGTTGCTTCACTCTTCAACGAGAGCAGATTTTCATAACTGGGCGTTTTGCTGAGCTCCAGATTCAAGTTTTTCGCACTAGGGAATTGGTTGAAAATGTTTGGTTCTTTGGGTGCTCCTTCGTTTGGCGTATCGACAAGTTTGGTAGCCTTAGGTCGCGCGATACTAATGCCGCTCTCGAACGCACCGTACCGCTGCTGATTGGTAACGGTGGGGCCACCCTTGCCCGATCCACCGCTAACCAGTTGTGGTGCTCCGGTACTATAGTACATCCCACTCTGGTAACACTGGCTACCGAGCAGATTACCACCGCTGCCACCGGGCGGAACAAGAAACTCTCGCTCCGTACCCGGGTAGGCCATATCACAGTCTCTACCACTTGATCGTGCTTCGTGATAGACGTTGCGACCACGCAAACGGCGGCTCAACGAACTACCCATCTCTCCGAAGTGTTCCGATACATCCTGCCGCACGTCTGACAGGTCGAGCATGTTAAGAAAGGCCGAGTACCAAGGCCCATTACTGCTCCCATTGATGCTGCCGATGGCGATAGAGCTGACCGGGTAGTTCAACTCATACGGTCTATGCGAAAAGCTGTAATGATGGGCCAGAGCGGCCAGCAGCATCTCGAAGCAGATGAGGAAATTTTGCAGCTTTGTCGACAGCTCCAGCTGTGACTCGAACTCGCTTGTGTTGGTGTCGAAGATATCCTTAATGATACCATAATACACGAGACCGTAAATGATGATACTTTGACTAAAAGGGAAAAAAGACAGAAAAGTGTTAATTTAATGTCCATTCTTCCAAAGCGCCCGGACGCATCATTTTGGCTTACAAAAAGGAGAAGAAAATAACCGCCTTAATGCAAAGGAACTTTGGCAGTGGTCGCATGGGGCGCAATTCCTCGCGCGTCGCTCGATAGAACATTATCAGGCAGTACATTGCTATCGACTGAGTACAGTTGTTGACGAACACCAGATAGGGGAATGCAACGGATGCCTGGAACTGACCCTCACCGTACACGTGTTTGATCTGGCATATGCTGAAAGTTGGTCCCGGAGAAAATAAGAAATGATGGTTATCAACAGGCAGACGATGATTAATTGTTTTCTACGCCACCTACCAGGCTATGACGGTGGTCAACGGACGTACGACGGTATACTGCAGGATGCCGTGCTTGCAGTTGTGCACGAACTCTCTTCCCATACGCCACGGTGCCAGCCAGCAGAGCGGGAAGAAGTGGTTCGTGGGTGGATGAGTTTCGAGCGTACGCTCCAGGTCCATACTTAGATTTAGATAGTTAAGTAGGTATTTCATAAAGTTGTAGATCACGTACGCTTCGTAGCACTCGCGTATACTGTCCATATAGATCGACTTGCGTGGGTAAACCAGGCATAGAAGCTGCAAACCAAATGGACGGAGTCCTCATTGTTAGTCATACGGCAAACATCGATGATTGGTTTCGGTAGCGAGAAAACCACAACTTACCGCATTGAGCGCATAGATTGGTACCATCCATAGAATTCTGTAACGAGTCACAAAATAACGAGTGAATAAGTGTCATGATTTTCCAAGAAGCTTCAAAAAAAAAGGGCGGCGAGATAAGGAAACAACATTGCTATGCGTGCGACGTTATCGAAGGTCAGTGAATGGAGTATGCGATAATGACTCATTCCGACAACCAAAAAGGACATCGCTCCGTAGAAGCTTTACCATTTGTGCCTAGACAAAATAAATGTGGAGCTATTCAAAAAACGAATACTTTCATTGAAACTCTATCAAGGAATATGGTTTATCGCTGCGGCGTACATGATGCTAATTGATTGGGAGCGTCGGAACATGCGGAAGTCCGGGATGGAGTATGCCTCGGATCATCTAATCAGAGCAAACGGCAAATGCTCCTAATACCGCTGAGGTGTACGTGGTGATAAGAAGGCGCTCGACAACCAACATAAAATAAACATAAAAGATAGTGCTGGCGGAATGATTCATGGTACTATCAGCTCGTTATTGTTCGCTGAGTAGAGAAAGCGCCGCCGATCCTATCCCGATCGATCGGAATCGCCAGCGCACCAAAATGTTCCACCATCACCAGACTCTAGGTTTTGCTATCATTCTAAGGTGCAATCTCCGTTCTGGGGGTATCGAGGGCAACGTTGGAGTTCTACCTGATGATGTGACGCTGCAACTGCGGTTGAGTGTAGTGGATGGTGTGTTGTGCAATTTGCCATATCGAAATCGGGATGGCGCAGAGCACAAACAGCCCCCCGATCAGGATGAGCTGTCCTTTGTGTGTGAACCCATCCTTGACCGAGTCGACGATCAGCAGCGGGACGACGATGATGACAAACAGAACGTACAGGATCACCAAAAGGGGCCGGAGCCAGGCACGCCACGAGGCCCAGAATGTGCCGCACATAATTCTCGCGTTTCACGGGTTTCCTTCACGCTTTCACTCAACACTCCATGACGACGACTGTTGGGGTTCTCCGCGGTCCCCGACTGCCTTTTGACGCTTCCAGATTTTGCCGATTTTTGATAAGCTGGCTGGCTCTAGGCCATCATTGTTCGTCGCTCGTTGTGCTGCGGACTTTCTTTAGTTCGAGGAGGCGTTCGGATCGGATAATTTGGAATTCACAATCACCACACAAAACACAAGAGGCTCTGAAAAAAATGGTTTGTTTTGGATTTTGACGTTTTCCGAGTTTGGGGTGCTGCGTTTATACGACTCACTTCAAATTGCGCAAAGTCCAGAAATTTACTGAAAAGAGGAAAATTTAAGTTTAACTACTTAGTTTAACAGTAAAACAAACCACGTTCGCTATCCAGCAATGTTGATCCGCAATGTAGAACTAGAGAAGAGGGCCTGCATGTTGGTGAATTGGTACGAGATGTATCGCAAAAACACGATCAGAGCTTGCATCATCCCGGTGCCGGCCGAGGTGCTGGTCTATCTACGGCAGGATATGCTGATCCTGCCGGTAGAATGTTCCAACATCACCTCCGATGTCTCCGACGGCCACCAGACAACACATTTCAACGCATTCGATGATCAGTTCGGGACAGATTCCGACTCCGATGCCGACGATCCGGATCCTCCGCAGCCGGCATTCCCCGCATTTTCCCAGGCGCTTAAAGAAGCCCTCGAAAGCCTGGGTGGAACGGCATTCCTCAAGAGTGATTGGCACTGCCCGAAGGACGCGCAGTGGATAACGCTTGGACAATCGCTACGGGTACGCGACATTACCGATATTTATCAGCTGCTGAAGGCGTCCAGCTTCTGCAAGGAAGACTTCCGCGAGCGATCGGAAGTGAACGATCGGGGTTACCATGTGATTCTGAAGAAATGGAAAGACATCCATCCCGGCTCGGAGTTTCGTTGTTTCGTGCGTAACCGATCGCTGGTGGCGATTTCACCGCGCCACTGGCCATCCTACCACGAGCATATTGCGCGCGAACGAAGCGATATCGTGAATGATATCGTTTCGCTGTTCAAGGAGAAAATCAAGGACACTTTTCCGCTGAACGATTGTAAGCCATCATTGTTTCGATCCGGCCGGATTTTTGCTAAAATGCTCGCACTTTCATTTTCGCCCACTAGATGTGTTTGATGTGTATCGGCCTTCCAAGGACAACGTCATCATCATGGACTTTTCATTGTACGGCAAGGGCCACTCGGACAGCCTGGCGTTCGATTATGATCAGCTGGACGAGGAAGCGACGGTGGCCACTATCGACGAGGAGGATGATCCCGAGTTCCGCTATCTACCGAACGACTGTGGGATACAGCCGATTAGGCGCAACGTTTACGGGTTCCCACAGGATTTCCGGAACTTCTTTCAAAATGCTCCCCCATCCGGAAGTGGAGCAGAAGCGGAGGGTTGTGCCGAGGGCGAGAGCAACAATCTCGTGAATCGTTTGATCGAACAGTGTAACTTGCAGAATCGGGAAGACCAAAATAATGCGTAAAACAATGCAGAAGCATAGCTTGCTGCTGGAAGGAACGAGAATATATCTATTGTTTCGCTAAACACATGAAGGAAACACAGACCACAAGGATCTAAAGTAAGCATTCAAAATAGCGTTTTTATGGCGTATGCGCCGAGAATTCAGCATACATAGTTAACCGGTATTTACATGCAATTCTTGGCTGTACGCTCCGGAAACCAAACCGTTTCGGTTTCCTCCTGTCCTTCCGGCGCCTTCTACATGTTTTTACATTACCTTTGTTCAATACCGGTGGCGAATGAGTGTTAGGCATGCTTGGCGTCTTTATCAGTCCTCTATCAGTCGTTTACAGTTTACTCAAAGGCTTGCTAGAACATGTCCATGTCGTCGCAAGTGATATCGAGACAATCGTCCTGGTAGCTTTGCACGCTTCGTTGCGGCACGCTCGTATCTACGATTAAGTCTGTTTGACCTTCCGCTGCTTGATTTTGATCCTCGATGCCAGTATCGGAGTCTTCTTTGTCTGTTTCCGCAGTTAGCATGCCGATTTTCTCAGGACTAAGCGTATTAACGTGAATATCGCGGGCCTCAAAGTCCTGCTGCCCATCGTAATTCTCTTCTCCAACGGGAGATGGCGGAGGGTTTGAAACTGTGAGCGAAACGGAATACCTTGGTGATGACAGGAATGCGAAACAGTTGGCAATTACTTACGCGTGCTGTTTGTTTCCGCCTTCAGATGCGCCATCATCGGAATGGCAGGTAGTTCGGTTTCGCTCGCTTGTCGATTTAGCTTTTTCTTCAGCTCCTCCACCTTCTTATCCCTGTTGATTGCCTTTGCGAGCTTCCAATCTTTCTGCTTCGCCTTTTTGTCTTCGGTGAAAATCTGTTTCTTCAGTTCCGCATCGACGTCATCGCAGTGCTTGAGAAGGAAGAGGAAAACTCCACCGGGAGTTCTTCTTCGCCATCCTTTCTGAAAATGCATAACGTCCGGGAGAGAGGTTATATATACCGAGTGCTACCTGCATTTTATGCTTTTGCAGCAGAAACTTACCATCACAAGCATTCCACCGTCGGCTTCGATTTTCTGAGTTTCTTTGAACATTTTTAGCGGTATCTCCTTGCCGAGTACTTCTACCACTCGAACTGTATGGGAAAAAGAAAGTAGATGGAAGGATGGATTTTATTATGAAGGTTTAAAATTATTCCTAGCACCGTTGTCATTCTTACCCAACAAATCTGTGTGCTGCTCGCATAGTTTGTCGGCAAGCTCAAAGGCAAACTGTTCATTGCTACATCCGTCCTCGAGATTCAGATCCTGAATGTGCCTGAAAGCAAATCTGCGGCATAATTTACGTTCACTTTGCCAAGCCTTAAAGTAGCCCATCACCGGTGTCATTCGCGCGAGTGCTAGAATACGTTCTAGTTTCCCAAAAACTTACCTCGGGGCACTCTGACCACTATCATCACTGTTCGTATCGGTGCTATTCCGTATTCCGATACGTTCCTTCACACTGACTCGTCGCTCGCGTCCCTCCGCAGCGGCATGTGGATAATGGTTGCGCCCCGTTTTCATGCGCTTGCCTCCACAGGCCGCCGGTCCATCCGAATCATCCGAGTACGACTGCCGACGTTTTAACCGATTGAAAGCGTTTCCACTTTGAAGGCGATCCTTCAGCTTGTAATCGTACGATTCCACATCCCGGCTGCGGAGCGCGTGCGGCGTCACATCGCATCCCCGCATCGTCTCCATCAGCGTGTCCTCTTGAAGACTTTCGGTCCAAATGTTGTATTTGTTGGGACGTGCCTTTTGGTGCGGTCCATGTGCTTGGCCATTCATGGGAGGCCTTGCTGGACTGGGTCGTTTCGGGTGGGGTGGTCGTGTGCGTGCTGAATGGCCGCTCATTCGCTTTGCAATGGCCAAGGAACCAAGGCGAACGTTGCTCGTACTCTCATCCGAGCTGCCGTCGGAATCACTTTTTTCCAGTCCCAAATTATCATCATCATCGTCTGGATCGTCCGAAGCTACATCCATCTGTCGGGAGTGACTCGGTGCCGCCAGTTGGTACTCTGCTTTGGCCAGTTCTGGTCTTGGCAGGGGCGTATAACCATCGCCATCGCTATCGGAGAGCTGTAATCAGTCGGAAAGGTAAGTATCCGAGCGGTAATCGCGAAAATGGAGAAAGATATCTCGGTTTGAGCGGCGTCTTTAGATTCGATTTGTACCTCTCCATCTTCCAGATCTGCGCTAAGCAACTTCGGTGCTTCGTGTTCCATCATTTTGATGCCGCAGATTTATACCAGACCTTTATTTTCCACTCGGCAGGTCGGGAAAACCAAAAAAATGGGGAAAAACGGGAGTAAACGGCGTAATTTTCTGCCTCGATTTTTATAAAACCAAAACAACGGCACAGTGCCACGCATGCCATTTTTCACATAGAATTTGGAATTTTGTTGCAAATTTTGCTTTTTATTTCAGCAAAATGCTCATATTTTATCGAGCGTCACTGTTGAACTGTCACTTGTGCCTAGTGGTTTGCGACTCACTGGGCAACGAGGATTCGATGAAATTTAAAGTTTAAAAATAATCCGCTAAACGGTTGCTCCGAAAGAAAGTCGTTGGACTTGCAAAAATAAGCAAACAAGTGGTTCTATTAACATTCCAAACGTGATTAACTTGATTCATATTTAAGTATTTTTTTAAATATATCTGCTATCATTCAGACGCACTTTTCTATCTTTCTAAAACAACTGCAGTCCCACATGGTTTACATGAAAAGTTATTAATAATGTTTAATGGCTGTTGCACACTTTGTGCATCTGCATTTGATTGTTCAATTCATGCTTCCTACACTGGACATTCTTCCTGCACAATTGCCTCTCAGCTGCTCCCTCAGGTGTCTTGGTCGACATCGTGCATGGTGGAAAGGGAAGAGTGTGAAATCGCTGCAAAATGGCACGCCATTGATACTGTTACAAAATGCTCCAACAAACAAAACCCACCAATGACGACGCGTCCTGAAGATTGGGTTACGGTCAATATTTGCGTGTCCGCATTATTGTCACCGCGCTACTCTAGGCACAGCATCTGTGTTATGCGATCCGTCAATCTCCGAGATGACCATTTCACATCGTCGGGGGGATTTTTGCTCAACATCTGCATCACTGCAACGATTATAACAGATCATAGCCGCACGTAGTAATGCACAAATCGGAGTCGCATTACTGTAGGAACTGAGCCTGCGATTGCAAAAAAGAATCACGTCTCCAAAGGGCGGTACCGGTAATCAGTTAGTATAATTACCACTTTGCCAACGTTGATCACGTTTCGGAGAATCGCGATCAGAAGGTATTCAGGTGTAACGTCGGTGGCAGAGGCGTGTGGAGTGCTTGTTTACTCGACGACGATGATCGCAGGGTAGTTCGCGTTTCGGATTAGCTTATTAAGAGTACGGAAGATCAATATGTCGCGCCGAGAGTTACTCTCGCTTCGCCAACTAATGACCGTCACGCATGGTTTCCGGTTAATGCGGGCTGACCCTTCAATGATCCGAGAAGCAACAACAACAAAAAACGCTCTCTAGATAACGTACGGGAGGGGTCAGGGCAAGCATCTGAACGGCACAAGCAAGCTAGCGAGCATCGCCTTCAGCATCGCTTGTGCTTTCGACTAGAACAGCAGAAACACGCGTAGTAACCTTCATTAGAGCGCATAAATTATCTTGTCCGTGCTACCCCACGCAACTAACACAAGCGCGATGGACCTGTTGATATCATCAGCGATCTCCTTTAAATCACGGTGAAGAAATTGAGAACCGATTTCTAATCATCAAGCTCCACAAAATGCAATGCGCGATATTTATTTTTTCATGTAAAAACGATTTTATTTATATTTTTGGTTCATCTGGTTAGCCCTAGTGTAATTTGGCGCACGTTTGTAAATGCCGCTTTATCGAATGAAGTAAAACACGTATCACATACAGTAAAAGTTCGTCCAACGAAAGTGGTAAGAATGGCAAACTCAGCACACGGTGTATTGATCGCTTCACTGGTATTCGTCGAGGTGATGCAAACGAACTACATGGCCAGAGTGCAGTAATGCAGATCGATCGGTTACCGTCAAGCGATTGCAATCCGGAACAAATTTGAAATGGTTCACTGAAACACGGCATGGAGCACACGTCGAAGCGTGTCCCATTGTCCCTTAATCGTCCTTAGTGGCACAAGTAGAAGTGGCACAGAGAGAGAGAGAGAGAAACGATGAACAACATCGTGGGGGTTGAGCAGGATCGATTATCGACGTGTTCCCGCGGTGTTCCGATGGCATCCAGATGGCTGCAGGACTTGGGTGTAGGAATTTTGGTAGGAAGATGCACCTACTGAGCAGGCAATTCGATGCCAGCCTTCTTGGCATCATCACGGTACATGTTCATGTACTTGCCCTCCGGATCGTACTTCTGCTGCAGCACCTTCCACTGTTCGCTGCGATTTTGGATCATGTATTCGATCACGCGTATGGCACCCGCGCGTTGCTTCTCACTGCACTTAGCACAGTTGGTTTTCAGGGCATCAGGCAGGATGCGCTTCAGCTCGTTACCGTCCGGGGTGCAACGGCCCTGGTCAAGCAGACACTTGTAGTAGTTGTTGAACAGGCGGTCCGACTTCAGGATCTCATCCGCATCGATACCATCGTACTTGGTGGTGTACTTATCCTGGGCAGCTACCGCGGCGAACAGGGCCAGAGCAACGACGACGAAGAGTTTCATGTTTCACTGTGAAAATTGTGGAAACATTTGAACATTAGGATGATGGGTGGACACTACTATCTAGATACTGCTCCAAGAGCTCCGTAGGATTTAGTTTATGTTGGGATTCGAATCGTCCTTTTGACTACTTCCACACTTGTTAGTTAATTCTAAAAGCTTAGATGCAATTCCTTTACGCGATTTGAAGATTGATGCTACAGCGATTATTAGTGACACACTAAGGACTTTTACTAACCGTAAGTTACTGAAACGAGATGTGTAGATTCGCAAAGGTATACCAGAGTACTGTGCTCTAGTCGCTCAACGGGCGGGCCTTATATATTTCTACTACTAGTCACAAACACTAATACTCCAGACGAAGTGAGAGCAAAACCGAGTGCATTAGGATCTGGTCACCGTTCAGACCACCGTGACGACAGCATCGCCCAGCAATAGTAGCCCGCCTTCAAATGTGGAGGATAGTTCCTGCTCTATCGGTTGGTGAGCGTATTAGTGGCTGCACTGGCTAGTGCTATTGGCGCCGGCTCGTGTGCACACCTCGTTACAACTCGTCCCAGCAGCAGTGACGTGCGAATACATAACGCTAACGGCATGCAGTAGTAGTAAACGATTAGGCGTTTGATGTTGGAAGGTGGAGGGGCACACGAGCCGACGTGATCATGAACTTTGAATAAACACCGGGGGTTACGCAGTGCAACTCGATGACGCTGCATCCCGCACCTGCTTTTCGCACCTCATCTCCGTGCGAGCCGCAGCAGCAGCAGCAGTAGCGGATCTCCTTCATCATTGCGTACTGTAAGAAGCTCATAGTGTTGGGGCTATTATCGATGCAAAGATGGTACCTTGGCGGGGGGCTGTCTGTGATCGCGGTGGGGTGGCTTTCGATCTGTTTTGCTGCTTAGAACCCCTGCCTCCCACCGCGGCGTAGACGTCGGCTGGGATTTTGCGAAGAGGAAGTAGCCCGATGCTACTTCTGTTGCCAATGAGAAGAAGCTAGCATGCAATGGCTATAGACTCTCGTCGTTGCAAATGCACGGTGGAAGGTTGTAAGGTTGTAGTGCACGCGGTACGGGTGAAACTGCTATTTTCCGCTCCGTACTTTACACGCCAAACAACGGCACACGGACGGGGGGCGAGCAGTCGAGCGGGTAAGTGAGTGAAGCGATTGAGCGCGAGGGCACTGCGCGGATGCCAGATTGTCCGCGGCCGGGGGAGGTGCATGGCGATGGAACATGCTGAACGGAAACGGCGCTAGCGCTGTGAACTCGTGCATAAGAAAAACATAACCGAAAAGCGAAAAACTTCGAGAGCCTCATCGTGAGGCCCCCCTCCATTTTTGGGGGGTATCCTTGATCGGTAGGAATGTTGTTCGGTGGTAGTTTCGGATCGCGCACGAAGTATAAAACGTTGCTACTGTGCAGCAGATCGATACAGTCGGTGCTTCGACGTCAAGCAAACTCAAGAGCTTCTCTCTACGTTCAAATCCACGCCGCATTTTACGGTTAGTAAGAGTTTCACAGAACTAGCATTTTTTAAAGTGTAAACGATAGTAAAATTTTTCCATTCTAATTCCTTTTTGTATTTCTTGTGCAAAATCGTCAACGATAGCGTCCAACACCACCTACTCCACCATGAAACTGTTCGTTGCCATCGTTTTCGCCGTGCTGGCCGTTGCCACCGTGACTGCCCAGGATCAGTACACCACCAAGTACGATGGTATCGATCTGGACGAGATCCTGAAGTCGGACCGCCTGTTCAACAACTACTTCAAGTGCCTGATGGATGAGGGCCGTTGCACCCCGGACGGTAACGAGCTGAAGCGCATCCTGCCAGAAGCCCTGCAGACCAACTGTGCCAAGTGCAGTGAGAAGCAGCGCGCCGGAGCGATCAGTGTGATTAACTACATGATCGACAACCGCAAGGAACAGTGGGATGCTCTGCAGAAGAAGTACGACCCGGAGAACCTGTACGTCGAGAAGTACCGCGAGGAGGCCAAGAAGGAGGGCATCAAGCTGGAATAAGCTGCTGTACCCGGTATAGCGGGTGGGCCGTGGGGCGAAGCGTCCCAGGCATGTGATATTGTTTGTTGTTGAGACTACTGTTGAATAAATGTGATACCTTTTCGGCACCATAATTCTCTAGTAGTATTGATTTCTGACGTGGTAATGGGGCTGGAGCTCAAGTCCCCCGATAAATTCAAAATATCCCAAGCAATCACGTTGCGATGTTTCCCGCGAAAGAACGTCCTAGTGAGCTACGCTTAATGCCCTTCGGGAACGTTGTTAGGGAACCCGTTCGGGAACGTCAATGCGAGGTGTTGTTGTTACCGAAAAACATCCGGAACGGAAATGTTTTCTCGTAATCCTCCAAAACTCTCGTAATTTCTTCCAAATCGTCGTTACAGTATTAAATTAAGCATTTAGTAAGTGCCATTAACGAAATCCACTGATCCCGCTAGCCAAAATGGCAATGGAACTGAGCATTTTGACGCTGAACATTTGGTAAGTTTTATCTTTCGTTATCGCAAAAATACGATTTGATGATTTGGAACGTTTCCCTATTCCTTGCAGGGGTATTCCGTACATCTCGAAAGATCGGGAGGTACGCGTGAAGGCGATAGGCGACGTGTTGGCCAGTGGAAACTACGATATCGTGTCGCTGCAGGAAGTGTGGTCCGACGGAGACTACCAGACGCTGAAACAGCGAGTGGAGAATGTGCTTCCATTTTGCCATTATTTCTACAGGTAATCCGCGGTGTTACCTAATCTGCTTTCCGGCGCTGGCCAAGAAACCGTAATGGAATATTCCTTCTCGCCCTTGTCTACCGTAGCGGTGTCGTCGGTTCAGGGCTAGCGATTCTCTCGCGCTACCCGATTGTATCAGCTTTCTTCCACGCCTGGTCCGTTAATGGGTACATCCATCGTATACAGCACGGTGACTGGTTCGGTGGGAAAGGTGTCGGTTTGGCCAAGATCTCCGTCAACGATCAGCTCGTGCATGTCTACGCGGCCCATGTAAGTATTAAACGAGTTCGTCGTCCAACAATCATCGTTCACCGTCTCGAATCAAGGCATGCTGTGTGTAGCACCGATGATTAGAATCGCCGTCAGCATTCGCTATGCGATAGCCTGAGTCACCAGCAGGTTGTTGTTAGGGCTCCCGTGATCGTACTAGTCAACTACTAGAGCTGCATTAGAGATTCATTCGCTGGACGCATTAGCATTAAAAGCACTTTGTTCGTGGAGAGACATTGCTAATTGATCGCCCCTAGGTCGAGGATGATAGTAAGTTCCTACTTCCGGTGCGGTGATAAGCTCACCGCGGTCACTCGAATCGAACTCGCGGCTCGATTCCAAAGATAATCATAATATGTAAATGAACAAAGCGGAGAGGTGATGATCCATACTGATCGCACAATGTTCGTTGTGTTTCTCGATCCCCATTCCAGCTCCATGCAGAGTACAATCGACAGTGTGATGATTATATGGCCCACCGGGTGATACAGGCCTACGATACGGCGCAGTTCATTGAAAGCACCCGTGGAAATTCCGTCCTGCAGATACTGGCTGGGGATCTCAATACCGAACCGGGCGATCTGGCCTATCGCGTGTTGCTGACAAGCTCCAATCTCAAGGATTCTTACGATCGCAAGCTGCTGGGCAGTTCGCTTTGTACGAACGAATGTGAATCGAACAGTTACACCGATGCAACAGCGGCCAAGCAAAACCCGAACGGTAAACGCATCGATTACGTACTGTACCGTATCGGAGATCATTACGAGGGGCGTTTATTAGAGCACCGGTTACCATTGCCGAAGCGCGTACCCGGTCAAAGCTTTAGCTACTCAGATCATGAAGCCGTGTACGCAAAGTTGATTCTGAAACGCAGCAGCTCGTCGTCCACCATTCAAAACCTGATAGCCTGCAGCAGCGGAAAAGCGAAAGATGAAGACAGCTGTGAGTGGGACTCACGGCAAGAAACTCAACGGGAGGCAGTGCTGGCGCTGCGCGAAAGTGTAGCGATTTGTTCCGAAAGTTTGAAGCAGCTGGAATCGCATCGCCGCAGCTACACCCTAATGGCGATTGGTGTGATCATCGTGCTAATCAATTTGCTAGAGCTGCAGGCACCGTACGGACTGAAGATCGCCTTCTTGGTGCTGAAGTTCCTGCTGTGTGCCGTCATCATCTTTTTCGTCGTCATGGCAACCATTTGGAACGTGATGGAAAAACACGGTATACTGGCTGGCAAGCTTTCGATGGAAATCGCCCTCAAAGGGTACAGTCTTGATGGTACAGCCGGCACCAGTGCGGGCACTGGGTGAATGCAATCGGAATAGAATAGGTGGTTTAACATTTTTCCAATTGTATCTTACCCATTCGAGTACACATTTCCACTAATAGCTGGCCTTCGAAATCGGCACGCCGCCGTAGAAACGTTATGCACGCTGCCACTAGTAATGCCTCCACTGATACCGGTGGTGAGAGCCGCCGCCTCGTTACTGTGTTACTGTACAGCGAATGAAATAAAAACATTCCCCTAAAAAGGTGTGGGAAAACCGAACGCTAAACGCTATGGACTATGGTGGTGTCATTTTTCTCTTTGTTTCAATACGTTTAGCGATTGCCCTTCTACATGCGATGCGATGAGGTACCGCGATTGTGTGGCCATGATTTTCTATTACAATAAGCAGTCGCGGTTGTAGCAGCGAGCCGGTACGGATAAAACCAACCGACGATTATTCGATCCTCGTCTTTCCGGGCGGTGCGAGTGGAGCGGCAAGGGACAGGAAACCCCACAACGAGACCAACAAACGGATCGATGATTCATCGCGGAGTGTTTTCGGTAGAAGTAATAAAGCAAAAGACGAATGAATGACTGGCCACGCCGGGTCTCATGAACCGTGTCTGAGTATCGTCGTCCTTTCTAACGGCCCGGAAAACAGCTTTTATAATAAATCGTTTATTAGGTCACAATGAAGCTAACGCCACACTAGGTTTTAGATGGAGAAGTATGGAATAATTAGGCCGATCTAATGTTTCACCACATCCGATAGGAACCGTCTACACCCGAAAATCCCATAACATGAGCCTTGCCAACCGCTGACCGATTATGTTCACGGTGATCTTCAGAAACGTGGCGGAGCTTGCAAACTCCGGTACGTGTTGCCCTTGAATGACGTCAATTGGCGAACGCAAATGGTGCGAAGTGGATTGTAATTGAAGTGCAACTCCTCCAAACCGGCCGCCGGAGTGTGCCTGGTGTTCGCAAACCGTACGGAGGTGAGGAACAAGAAGACACTTTAAAGATATCTAAGTAGCAGCCAATGCGGGTTCTTCTCGGTAATTGAAGACCTGTCGTGCGTACCTGTTTCTACTTGACTTGGAGCATTCGCGGTACGGGGTCTCTACGGTCAGTGGCTGCCAGGTTGTGGTCAGTGGAGTGGCCCGCAATGGTTCATCGCGAACCATCTAGCATCATCGACAATAAAAACAACAGCATCACACGAAGTAATCTATTCGATCCTCCCTCCAGTTCTAGTCTAATTGACGCAAGAGAACTTCCGGGAACTGGAAACTGAATATGGATGGAACATGCAGGCCAATCAAATTTTCTGCTAACTGGCTATCGGCGATCGGGGATTTCCCTGGTGGTTCTTTAGTGTTACCGTCTACTACTGATCTACAATCGGCTAACCTATTTTTATTAAGGATAATACGATGCAAGCCCTTGCCGTGGGTTGTGGAATTGTTTAGTGTCCGGCTTCTGGAGAATTCAACCCATTTGCTAATCGTATGGAAAAGTACCATCTTGTATGCCACTTCAGCGAATGATTGCACTAAGCTTTAGCGAACGATCGGTTGCTGCTGGAAATACTGCTCTACAGTGAATGGCCGAACGACTGGTTGGCGCGTGCGCCGCTGTGATTAAAACGCCGGTACGAGCTTGAACTTGATCTTGTTTAGCCGACACCTTCGTCATTCGTCGTCGCCCGTACAAGGTCTAGCGGAGTCGCACTAGAATTTCAACACGCGATATTGATGGAACGTGATAGAACCCTATTGCCTCTGTTGGTTGAGACGCGAAATTTCTGGTGAAAATGGATTCAGGCTTAAGTAAATTCAACGCAAGCGATTGAATATCATCTTGGGAAGACAAAGAAGCAAGTATCTTATTCGTCTATTTTAAGAAACACATACTACGGTCTGAGCAGAGGCCAATGACATGATCATGTCAAGATCGAAAAGCCGCATGATTGATTAGCATCGAGAATCAACCGATTTCACGCCGCTGTATCTTCTTCTCTTTTTCTTCTAATACATCGCATCCGCACGGGGATTGTCCGGTTTCGATGGAAGAAGCGTGCATAAAATCGTCTCAGTTTCGACAGTCTTTCGATGTTGCTGCCCCGCTCCAGACAGTTCCCTAGCGTCCAGCGAAATGTAATCCAGTTATAACCGCTAGTTGGACAGACACTTGAGCCACGAGCCACAGGGATATGCTAACGAACTCGTTTCGACCATATCGCCTCACATTACGGGAGGGAAATTCCAAAACTAAAAATACATTTTATTGTTCGCTTCTCGACAGTTGGCAGGTTTAATATTTTCCAAATGCGATTTTCTACATTTCGTGCACCCCGGAGCAGGAGCAGGGATTTCGGATGTTACGTAAACCAGCTGAACCAGTAAACGGGTTTGCGTTTCGATTGGCTCGACGTAATTGTAATGCTCTGACATCGTGCGATGTTCTTCGGAGGGTAAATGAAGAGACGTGAATTGATGCTCGCGTGATGTAAAGTTGGGTTGCCGGTAAACGGAAAATCAGTTACAACTGAGCGTACGAGCACGGTATGGAATATTGTAATACTGTTTCTATTGTGTTCAGTCTGATCCATCCACCCATTCGAAGGTGGGTGTTTTTTTGGTTCCTCGTGGGCCGACAGTGACGTTGGAGTTGCATTTTGGGCTGATCTTTTTTTTATATTATTTGAACAAAAGTAAGATCTTCGTGTGGCGATGGTATACAGGAATTGTAGCGATCTCCAGGACAGCTCAATGCAGTGCAATGAATTGACAATTTTGACTCTTCGACCCATCGGAGCGGTCATCGGATCGAAGTCTTCACCGTTGCTAACCGGTGGAGCATGCGCGGCTCAAGGGCAGACGCATTAAGTGTCCATGACGTCCGATGTTTCAGCTGTCTGCAACAACTCACCCAAAGAGTGAGACACGAAATTTGGCTCTCAATTTTTTGTTCGATTTTGATCCGATAATAATCGAGAGTGCAATAAGTCACTGATGCATGTAAGGGAATCGATGGGTACGGTCACTGATTGATTGCCTGTCGAAACGTGCGTCTTCCTCGATCATCGAATGTATAGACTCATCTCAGCGGCTTTGAATCTCGGCGATTATTTGCATAAACGTTACAGAATGCGATGAATTGTGTTTTTTTTTTTCCAAATGCACACAGTTAAGCTTCTGGGAGCAGTGCCATCAACGAGAGCTGCGCAGAAAAGAATTAGAACCGTGAGGCTGGAACGCATAAGAGCCACTGATGACGCACGCAATGGGTCGTTGACTTTGAAACCGTTTTGGAAGTGCCATTGAGGCTCCGAAGATCACTTAAGCAGCAGTAGAATGCTTAGGTCAACGTCCCTTAAGACTATCTGCCAGTAAGACATTCGAAAAAAGTTATTAAACTGTCATATTGTTTTAAACATTTGCTTGAGTGTCTCACTAGCTAATGAGCATGAGAATAGTTCTAACGAGCATTGATCACACAGTTTTAACCAAACCACTAGACACACCATCGATATGCGTTAGCGAAATAAATGGAAAATTGATGTGAATCTGTTTTCGGTCTTACAATGCAACCATATCTACTGTGTACTCACCTGCCTGTGGTCTATCTCTCCAAAACCAACACGGCGTTGTGCAAGAATGGTGCGTTTAGTTTGCGGACCGCAAAAAAAAACATTTACCTTCCGCAGATCGGTTTCCATGAGGTTTTTTGGGCTTCGCGGCGTTAAGTCGCGGTAAGTCACGTGATCGCAGTCCCACCACACTAGTAGACCCTCGCCTAATGTGGTCGCTCTGTTGTCTGTGCTTTTGGGGTCGTCGGCAAGCGTAACCTACATATGGTTTCCGCGAAGATCTGTGATCAGCTGTTGAGGCGGATGCCGGTTTGGTTAGCTTCACCAGGTGACGCTCTCAGGTTTCGCTAACAAACAGTTTAAGCTCGTCAATATTGGTATTACAGTCGATGAAGACCGTTCGATCGTTTGCACGCTTCGAGTTCGAATAAACGATAACGCTTGAAACGCTAGACTGCTTTTACCCCCTGTTTTTTGCCATCTGTCTCTTATCTATGCCGTCCTCCAAAAAACGGACCATCTCTCAAAGCAAATTGACGTAAGTGAACATTAGTTTGCGAAAATCATTCGACCATCGGCCGGAGGATGTTAGCGATGGGGGTGTGCGTTCGCTAAGATCTTCACCGGTCAAGCGATGTGTACAGACTGGCGGAGAGGCTGAGCATTGAAAAAATAGGGTTTGAGCCTTGTATGTGGTCTTCGCTTTCTATTTGGATAGTTTAGCTTATTTTTTGTTTTTGCTTCGATTGATGAGCATTTTACTTTTTTTTTATCACTTGGATAGAGAAATAGAGAATCCAATCCGATTGATTGGCGCATCGGTTCCTGATACTCTTTCTTCCGGCCGATATCGATCTGACGGGGATGAGTTGAGCTTCTTAAACGACCGCTACCGCGTCGTAACCGCAATGACTTTCAACCGATGGTGCCCGGGCTCATCTAGAGCGAAAAGGAGGAAAAAGGGAACTCGATGGCCATGAAAATCTAATTACGAAAACTCATCTTTTCCTCCCTCCGACGGCACCGTCGGTGGTTTTCCGGTGATGGGATGATTGGAACCACGGAATCGGGTTCCAACCACTCCTGCCCTGACGCTATTATGCTTTTCTCGGACGTTCTCGAATTTGTAGAATCGAAACCGAAAGCAATGGTGCGATTTGCGCAGTTCGGCTGTTTACTTGGGATTTCCCTGTGGCTTTGGCGTGCCGTGGAGTATCTGCGAAGATCATACCTAAGCGACGTACAATAATTTGATAATTATTACATTCGGTTGGGTCTTTTTATTATTTGCTGGTTGGTTGATTGACGGAATTGTTCGCGAGATGATGCGCATACGGTTTGAACCCATAGGGAGTTTATTCCGCCGAATTTGAGGCGCAGTTTGAGTTGCCTGGTTACTCTTCTTTATTAAACTCTTCTCGATTGAGTTTAAAAAAATGCTTTCAAAAAAGTGTAATTTCTCTTGTTTCTAGTTTTTAATGAATCGGGAATTGTTTCATATAACACTAAGTTAAGCTAATATTTTAGTGATTACACAACTTTAAATCAAAACTGTAGTTACCACACAAAGTGCACAGACTGTGCAATGACTCATACGCTGTCTAACCGCAAATAGCGCAGGCAACACTGAACTAAACCAGCAGCAATCCGAATAGCTTCTTAAATTGTGTTAATTACTGTGGGATTTTTTCTAATGCTTGAACAATTAGTTTGTTGACACGATCTACGAGTAACTCGCTTCTCGCTCTGGTCATCTCTCTCACTCTCTCTCCGTCGCACAATGATTTACGAAGAGATCAGACCGACTCGTACGCCTAGTTTCCAGCAAATTGGTTTGGAGATTCTTTTTTTCTCTGCTTAACAAAAAACAAACACACTGCCAAGCAGAAAGCTGAGACTGATAGTGATAATTGGTTCAAACGCCTTCTCACTTAGTACCTACGGCGTCGCACGTGTCGTTCCATGGGGTTCCTGGGTACCCCACCCAGTCACAGTCCCTGAGTCACACTCCAGCTTCCGTTCGCCGTAAACATGGCGTCAGCGTGAAGTGGTCTATTAGCGTCAGTGCTAAAACAACTCACCTTCTGCTGAACGAGAGAAAGATAGATTCGTTTTTGAAATCTGCCCTCCGCATCTCCCCATCTAGAACAATTCATTCGCCTGCGCCAGATGCGCAGCAACATCAATGTTGATGCGCATTGCAAATAAGGTAGAGAGCGACATTGCGACCTTCTCCCCGTAGTCGCCTCACTGGCTCTTACGCCAACACGGCGACCGTGTCAGCTCTCCTTGGTCGGTCAGAACCATAAATCAATGTAGCGAAAGGGCGATAAAACAAGTCTGACCTCCGTGTGCCAGACGTTAAAATCTCGGCCTCATGTTTTGTACTCTTCACCGCCTTTCCTGCAAACGACCCCGCCATCGACGAGCGCCACAGTTTCACAGCCATTTCTTTCCGGACCATTTGCCTAAGCATGATTGATATCTTTCAGCGGAGGTGCGTGGCGCTCTTCGGGTTCGGGCTTTCTTTTTGCAAACGCCTTCCCCACGAAATGGTTCCTTCTTGAGCATTATGCAGACCAGCGGATCGCGGAACGGGCGGGACGAGATCGAGACGGTGGTTTCGCGTTCGTTACTCGTTTGGCCGTGCTTCGTTTGATTGACATCCGAGAAGATTAGCCGATTTGACAGTCGGACGGACGGATACCGGCTGGACTAGAAATCGAGAGACAGTTTTCGGGGCTCGTTGGGATTTCGTTCTGTACAATTTCTCTCCACCACCACCACCGCTCATGCTACATATCGATGGAGATATTAATCTTCGTTCGTTCGATTGCCAAATGGTATCTTCTGGAACAAATGTTGGGCCAGGCCCATCTGCTGCGCTACACTGTTTGCACTCAGCATGCCCCCAAAGTGATGAAACTGTTCTTATGTTCTTTGATTCTCGATCAGTCACATCAGATTAAAAAAAAATAGAGCAGCTCCTTGGTAGAAACAACGGATTGCGGTTGGATTGGTGGCTTTGAAGCGTGTAAAGGAAGTTGTCCACTGCCGAGGTCCTCCGTAAAAACCTTCAGCAGCAACAGCTGCAACAAAAGTACTGGCAGATGAAAATGTTGTTTACTCAGAGGGCAAAACATGATACGGAATGGTCGCTTCAACCCACTCTCGAGTCGCGAGCATTGTGATTGTAGCCGCGATCATCGTGCTGCTTTGCTTTGGCCATCTTCTTGCGCGAAGCACAACTCCACCACCACCACCACCATCATTATTTATTATCCATGTTCTGTAGATGGTCTTCCGTGTGCGGAGTGATAGGCTTTACTTCAATTACCGTGCAAGGAGTAACAAGGAGGGCAGGAAACACGTACCGCCGGCCTCAGAGATCAGCTGCTGTAAAGCGTAACGCGCGGAAGGCCAGAACTAGATGGTACTAGACGATGGTGGCCATGTGTGGCTCCGGAATAGCCCCACGCCGGCACCGTGTGGTGCCCGAAATTATCCGTCCAAACTGGCTCTTGACTGGCCAGACAGACCGGCAGGCGAGCCGACGGGACGGGCCATCGTCATCGTCGCCGACGCCATCGTCGTTGAATGATACGAAGAAATAAAAAAATCAAACCAAACACAAAAACACACAGCAGAGAAGAGTTGAGGGGCCGTGAATCGTGCCTCGTACGAACCCGGACCGGTCGATCGTCGTCGTCGTCGGACCCGGGTTGCGGGATGCGGTGAACGAAAATTTTTCGTCAGTATATAAGCCGGGTCCAGAGCCACCGATAGGCACAGTTCGACTTCTGCCTGTAATCAGTGCACAACAGAGCCCCAACCAGTTTCACACCCAACGCCGGTAAGTAGCTTTGTGAGGTCTGCAAACAAACCCAAAAAAAAAAGGTTGAGGAGAACCATAGTTGCCCGAAGAAAAGGTGATCGTTTATCAAGCCTTGCGGTCGATTTGAACAGAACGATAGTTTGAAAGTGTCCAGCCAAAGAAAGCCAGAGTGAAAGGCATAGGAAAGAGTGAGGTTTGCCCTGAGTAATCCACAACACAGCGCGTGTTTCGAGGGTTCCGGTTGATTTTTTGCTTCATTGGTATCAGGTTCGTCGCTTACTACGCGAGCGTCGCAGTCTTTCGTTAGCATCTTGCGATATCACCCCCCCCCCCTCGCCCCCTTCAGAACTGATTGGTTTTTGTTTGTGCTGGTGATGTAAGAGCGAGAACGCTCTTCATCAGCTGCAGAGAAATGTTTGCTAACTTTACAGTTGACAGCATCTAAGCTCCGAAGCATCCATGTTTACAAAACACTGTGGACACTAGTAATTCGAATGTTGTTCGCCTTTTGGCGACACTCGCCTTTGCCTGTGTATTAGCGCACGGTGGACGCTAGCACGAGCACAATCGTAACCATGCTCTATGTACCAATTGCCGTCGCTATGTACTGACTCATCAGTTATCGTTTCGGTTTCGGCCTCGGCACACAACGCGCCTCCCCCCGATACAAACAATCGCGGTACTATTTGTCCGCTTGGGTCACCGGGTCGGAGCACTCAGGCCACTGCCGCTGGGAGTTGTAGTGCTGTTTGCGCCATTAGAGAGACGGACTGTCGTGGCGTTTGCTCTTTGCACCCGCCAGCTGTCGAGCGTAGGTAGTGTATAATTTGGATACGGTACGGGCACCATTAGTAACACGTGGCCTGCTAGATTGTAGAGGGGTGACCACCTGGTCCAGACCATTCCAGAGTAAAGAGTGTAATCGATTGGTTCTCCTTTCTTTCTCCCGTCCCCTTCTTTTCCACAGTAAATCCAGCAAAGATGAAATTCTTCGTCGTTGTTGCCCTGGCCCTGATCGCCACCGTGGCCGCCCAGGAGAAGTACACCACCAAGTACGATGGTGTCGATCTGGATGAGATCCTGAAGTCGGACCGCCTGTTCAACAACTACTACAAGTGTCTGATGGACATCGGTCGCTGCACCCCCGACGGTAACGAGCTGAAGCGCATCCTGCCCGATGCCCTCAAGACCGACTGTGCCAAGTGCAGTGAGAAGCAGAAGAGCGGCACCGATAAGGTGATCAACTATCTGATCGATAACCGCAAGAGCCAGTGGGAAGCTCTGCAGAAGAAGTACGACCCGGAGAACGTGTACGTCAACAAGTACCGTGAGGACGCCAAGAAGAAGGGCATCAACCTGTAAGGACCTGGACCCTACGCCTGCCCACGTCCCCGGATGTAATCGACGACAAACCCGCACCCAGTAACCTGGCCTCCTCTCGATCCTTCCACGGACTACGGACAACGAACGGGATGATGATCGCGTAACGGGCCGGGCGCATGTTACGAGATTGAAGAAAACAAACAAAAAAAAAAACGAGACGAAAAACAAAACAGACAGAAACAGGAAGACAATTGCTGCAATTGCGGGTAATCGCGAACCGTGCCGGATGTTTCATCCCTAGCATCCATCGCTGCTGCTGGCCACTCGCGGCAGCTGAGCGAGTCCTGGAACATTGTTTCGTTTCGGGAAGGGAATGTTCCGTGCTGGCCGCCGTGTGGCGGCGGTAGTGGTGATGGTGGTAGTGGTGATGGCAGTGTGATATGCGCCCAGCAGCAGCAGCAGTAGCAGCAGACGAATGGTCGAATCCCATGGGTTCTCATAAGCATGTTACGGATGCTTTTGTTTTATTCTGAGTGAACCTCATCCTCATTATTACTCTTTCGCCCCTTTACCCTTACCATCTGAGTGAACAGAGATCAATAAATGGTTTTAAAACAAAACAAAAAACGGACTCTTCCCTTCAAAAGTGTGTTGTTATGGTGTGGCAGACCGGATGATCGAATCAGAATATGAGCCGGCAGATAATGGCGCCGGAAGTGGGTGGTAAACATATTCGAGACGATATTTTTGCATTTCCGGCCCAGATCCACATTAAATGACAATTTTATGCTTATTATACTAGCATGAACCACTCGAGGGCGTCAACAACAACTTCATTTCGTGCCGGCTAGCCTTTGCTGGTTTGGCTTTTTGGGGTGAAACCACATTGACCCGCTAACCTATGCAAGGGTGATTAATTTATGCGCTCACACCTTCGCATGTACCGGTGGGATGCAGGGAGGTGTGCGATGGTACGGGAATGCACCGGTGTAAACAGCATGTTATGATTTCCTTTTTCGGGCACAGATTACATAATTGCATCATTTGTTCACTTTCGCCCTTTTGCCCCGTTACCGAGGTCGTGTTCGATCAGTCGATCGTCCGTACCAGACGAAGCAGTCCGCCCATGAAGAGGTTGATGATGATGAAGGTGCTCGGGGTTACGATAACGATGCGCACTCGGCCGTCTGGTATAGGGTTTCAAGCCAAGAACGGCTCGGAGGTGGCCGCCATAAATGGGAGGAATATACCCATCTCAGGGTTTTGTCCTTCCTTGTGAGCCCCGTTTTGGTTCGGTCTTTCATTCGGTATCTGTTTTGTTTTCAGTTGCAGCGACTCCTAAAAGGTTGACGAAACTTTCATCTTGAGCGTCTGCCATTGGCACGCGGTAGGATGGTTGGTGTTGGTTTCTTTCGAAACGGTGAATGGAATCGATTGACACTAAAGCTGGGTGGCAGCATGTTTTGTGGTTTTCAACAGAGGTTCAAAAGGACGATTTATTGATTGCACCTTTGCGGGCGTCGGTGGCACGTCACGGTCGCTTTCTGCTGTATAAATTACATTTTACACTTCTGGAGCAATTTTTAACAAATTCCATGTCTTGTGCGTTCATCGCTGCGTGCCGTCGGCTGTGGGTCAACGCGTCAACCGTTGGGGTGTTTCTACACTAGCCGAACATTTTTGTTATCACAACGAAAAAAGGAGCTACTATTTTTAACAGCGTACAAAATCATTTGAACAAACGTCTATTTTCGTTGCAGTACATTGTATTGTGTTTGTGGAACAGCTTCGAGCAAATGATTTTGCGCAAATAATTCCTATTTGGTGTGTTTCACTGCAGCAAACTGAGCCGAACTGAGCCGTTTTCGTGGCGATGTGACAAGGGTCTCTACATATACCAATTTTAAAGATTTATGGATGCTTCGTTGTGATACAAAAATTCCATTGTTGTAACGAACATTTTCTGCGTGTGTTAAAACATTTAAAAAAGCGACATCTAATGCGAAGATTATACGTGTTTTGGTGACGCCACGAGCACCCCCAGCAAGCGGCCGTCGGGGTGCGCGACCACGCGACGTACCGATCGTTTTTCTATCCGTCCTTGAGCGTTGGCCAAATGTTGATGCAATTTTCACTGCACATTTTCTCTGCTTCTTGGTTGTTGCCTCTTCGCTCTCTTCGTTTCCGCCTATTGCACGAGCCTTTGTTCGCTGCACAGAGGCTGCACAAATGAATCACCAGGCAGCCAGCACCTTCATTTCGTGGCCAGTCATGCCATGGTACGAGTAGTTTTCCACCAGGACACACACACGCCGCTAGTAGTGCAAGTAGAGCGGGAGTGTCTTTTACACATCACCAAGGGTTGATCGGAGATTTCGAACGCCGCAAGGTGGCGACAGACAGTAAAGGCTACATTCTCATGAAAGCATACGAGTGGAATGCACGTCGCCGACGGTTTTTGTTGGCACGGGTAAAACGTATCGACCTTTCGCGTGGTTGGTTATTAGAGAGAAATTGGATTCGATCGCGAGCCGCGAGTGTGTCGCGTTGGATTGATGCTCGTGGAGGGTGAGGCGCGGTGCGATGCTGTTGCTCGTGCGTCGTGTAGAAAATTATACGTTACAGGAAACGTGCCACAGACGTGCTACGTCAGTAAATTAAACGCAAATATGAGGGGGGAAAGAGGCGCAATGGCGTGAGCTTGGTTGGTTTTGATGATCTATCGGAAGCGTTACGTTTCGTCGTCTAACTTGGCGTCTCAGTTTTCACTCACATTCGTCTGACCTTCGCGCCGTGGCCATGATCTTGAGACGAGGTTGAGTTCTGCTCGATTGCGTGGGCCTTCGCTTCAATGTCAGCATCGGTACCGGTGGTGCCCGGCGTAGGTTGAGACTCACGCTGAGCCAGCCCAGCCACCGTACCGTCCGTACCGTCCATGCCCAAATACTTCCGCCGGTACTCTCCGGTAGGATCGTAAAGGCTCTCGAGCGTCGCGAAATCGTCCGGCCGGTTCGCGACGATAAACTTGATTACCTTGTCCGCACCGATGCGCTGCTTTTCGGAGCACTTTGCACAATCGTCCATCAGTGCATCGGGAAGGTTAGCTGCGGGAACGTACGGTAATGGCCTTGCAGATGCGTGTCATCATTCGTTGGGTGTTGGGTTGCCGATGGCTTTACTTACCTCGCAACTGCTGACCATCGGGCGTACAGGGGCCGACTTTTTTCAAGCAGTTCATATAGTTGTTCATCAGTCGTTCACTCGCGAAAATTTCCTCCAAATTTATGTTGTCGTACTTTGTGACATAGGTTTCGGGTGACGAAGCACCGTCGGGGGAATCCGATGCGGCAATGGTAAGGGTGAGGTAGAGTAAAAACGCTTCTCGCAACATCGCGACGTTTTCGATGAGCAAAAGACGGTGAAGCAGCGCACTTGACAATCGCAAAGCAAAACTAGTAGTCGCATGCTGGCAAACGGGTGGATTTTATACTGCAGGAAGAGGGGGTTTGAAGAAATTATCCATTCAGGCACGAACAGGGACAGCACTAAACGATTAGGAGCATAAACGGGAAATTGTTCACGGATCTCATCATGCGATCGCAATCGTTTATCGCCATGATTAGCCCAAATGGTTGAGAAGGTTTGAATTGTTCAACTGCATGTGCAGGACAAAATCATTTTCAAATTTAGAGGGGATGGAGTTTTTTTTTAAATATTTTTAGTGAAATTTGTTTTTAACTAAAATGACATAGTTCGAAATGGTTTGATTTGTATAGGTCATAGTTTTCGGCACTAAGTTACAGAACAAACAAAAAAAAGATGACGAAGGTGAACTAAAGTAAAAAAGTGAAATATTGTTTTATTGAAGATGAAAAACAAATTAAGTTGAAAAAGAATTGGTTTACTTCAGTAGGTAAGTCGTTACGACGAAAAGGGGAGTGGGAAATAGCTTTAAAGAATGCCGTTGTGCATGTTTGTCCGTTTCGTTCCATTGATCTTAGTAGTCGACAGATTATTCATGAAAAATACATCATCCAGATAGAAAATGTTTATGAAAAATAGCACAAGATCATTTAAGGGGGGGCTTCGGTTATTTCGGGTCAAAAAAAGGCTTATTTTCGACGATTTATTATGCAGAAACCATTCAACTTAATTTTTTCAAAACAATGTCATATTGAACTACAACTTTTCAAGAATATTTGGTTCAAATTTGGGAAAGATTGGTTCAAAACTACGCGCATGGCATCCAATTTAGTTCATGGCGTTCAATCCGTGTTCGTTAACGGTCGTTTCAAATTCAAAAAGCCGAAGCCAAAGGCAAATAAGCCGAAGGCTGGAAATAAGCCGAAGATACCCGAAGTGGCGCCATCTTTCGTCTTTCGTGCGTTTAGAACTCTCGACTCAGCACTTCAGCAATTTCAAATTTACCCGTTTTTTAATTTTACCGTTTTTTTTTTTCAAACTTCATCCTCCACGGTTTTTTTTTAATTTTTGGCCATCTGGCCATTCCGGGGGGGGGGGGGGGGGGGGGAGGAGGAGCTGCAGCAAGATCCCCAAAACGACCGGGCAGCAGCAACGAAAAAGGATTCTAATCCCATCCTGGCAGATTTTCGTATACAAACTTGTTTTTGAAACATTTTTATGCTGCGTTACTCTACCAGAATTTTTTCAGAAAATATTAGAAGATCATAAAGCATAGTGCATTTACTTACAGCTAAAATATTATCAACTGAATGAAGCATAGACTGAATTAAAGAATTTTTCACTACAGCATCTATGAAATAGAATTTATTTCAGTCACAAGTCGAAGGTCATACGATGTTCTACAGTGTATTGGAGGTTTAAAGGAAAAAACGCACGACTGACGTCCTCACAGTTCGGTAAATAACCAAATAGAACTCTAAAGCACAGCAGTCCGTTCAGTGAAGCTGTACGAATAAGTGTTGACCGAGTTCAAACCATGCATTTTGATGGACGATGGAACACACGTAAAAATGCATTTCGATAAATATCAGGCAACAAAATTGACTTTACCATTATAAAGGTAATGATTTAGGAAGGATTTGGTTTATTTACGGAGATCAGTTTGCCCATAAGATGATGATTCAGCATGGGATATGAAATTGTTGCGACAATTTTTTCATTTGGGCAGTTTTCATTTGAAATTTGTGAAAAAATCTATGTCTCTTTAAAAAAAAATGTCTCTAGAAAAGGACCCCCACGTTCTTATTAATAGCTTTAATGGAGTTCAATAAACCGAGTTATAATTTTATGTCCTGCATCGGCTGAAAAAGAACAATTTTATCAATCAACAAAAAAAATCCTCAATAAATGATGCTTGTTGTGCTTCGTTATTGCGATGGGCCAACGCGTTTACGAAAACGACAACGAGCGAAGGGACGTACAAAGGTAACCAAACAAACAAAAACGCATGTCATAATTGTGCCTGAAGCGACGGTGATTCGTTCGACAGTTTGTATCTTTCCACCAGCAGCCAGTTGAGGCAGTAGAGATGATAAACAAGTACGGACCGAGGTAGAACTATTGCGCGATCGAGCCAGACGATCAGTACCGGTTGGGTGATCGTGGCGCGCGAATCGGATTCTCTCAAGCAGAACTCGGGATTTGTTTATTCTTCGCACACTACTATTGTTGTCTAGTATCATTCGTAGCCGTTGTCGGGGAACGTTGTGTAGAAGTTGCTATTATTGTGTTGCTGTAAAAGATCTCTCGTAAAGCTTTTAGAACATTTTGAACATGATGGGCACAGTAACAAGTAACAATCGTTGCTTGTTCATTGCGATTTGCCTATTGCTGGGCAACTTTGTCATTTTTCACGATCGTGAACGATTAGTTTTGGCGGAGAGGGTTGGAGACAAATCTGTGATCGGACCCGGGGACAATAGCGATACTTCGTTCAGAGGTAAGAAATCATGACACGCCGTACCAGAATGATGTTGAGCAATGTTTCGTTTGAAGGTCACTTTGAAGTATGGTATAATGGCCAACAGCACTTACGACAACTGCGCGATCCACACACGGTTTGATTAGCAGCAGGGCGGTAACATCAACCTAATATAACATAATAAGC
>NC_064874.1:68031056-68073556 GCF_943734745.1 Anopheles darlingi
GGCCGTTTGCCGGAACAGTGCTTATATGTTCCGACGTGCACCGAAGAGCTGCTGAGCGAATTCATTTTGAGTTTTCACTGGTTTTGCTGCAACGAATTCACCATCCAGCGACCCATTTATCGATGTTCCGTTGTGAGGAAAAATAGAATAAACCAATTAATAGCCATTGGATATCGATTCGCGATGATGAAGTGTAAACCGTTTACAGGAGTGAAGTATCGAATTCCAGTGTTGAACGAGGAAGAGCTGCAGCAATTAGTTGAATCGACGGCCCGGAAGAGCGAGCGAGGAACTGCAATCTAATCGAAATGCAAGCAAGCTGTCGGCTGCCAATCGAACCAGATGACGATGCGGATGGTTAACCTTATCCATGGGCGCTACGGCTGAGGAAGAGAGGAAGATAGGATGGTAGATCAATCTATCTTGAATGTCTACCTTATAGCACTGGCAGAAGCAAAATAAAGAAACTTTAGCGTCTAGCGGCCTACCAACCAATCGTGTCGATGCTTCTTCTCATCTATCAAACCGGCTTTTCACTGACGTCAGTTGCATCCGTAATTCTGTAATGTCGGTGTCATCTAGAATTCCTGGTGTGAGGTTTTCAATTACAAGTTACCGGTTATCTAACAGTACATGAGGCTTTGCTCAAAGGAAAACCTCTTCTCCGCAACCTCTAAGCCCGCCTGTCTCATCTTTTGATAAAGTCAATTATAATAAGGTAAATAAATACCTGTTGCTGTTGCTATCGATCATGTATGAAGCATGCAGGATGCGTATAAGTCGTGACGATCTCGTATAAATCATGAATCTAGCGAACGAGATGTCCCAGACGAGAGTCAACCTTCGAACAATTGTTTATCCTAAACCCAAGTAATGAAAAAAACAGAAGGCAGTCAACACATCTCGCGTTTGTTGCCGGCACTACGGTCCATTTCCGTAACATGTGAACTGCTTCTGACCACCGCCACTTGGGTACCCTTTGGCCACTCAAAAACCCATCGAATGTCTTCCTTCTTCCGCGGAACAAAAGACATCGACGGCCCATCGATGAATGTGCAATCGAAGCCATCTATCAAGAGGAGGAGGAGGAGGAGCAGGAGGGGAGGGGAGGGGGCCTTTCGGGTGCCATTTGTCAGTCAGCTCCGGATGCGTCCGGAGTAGCATAAGAATGAAACCAACGCGCGCTGAAGAGTGATTGAGAGTACTCGTGGCGAAGTTTGCGAGAAGTAATACCGAACAGCACGCGCCGAGTAACGAGTATTTGTCTAAGTGGCTGATGAAAGATGAGGCCGATTTTGCTGATACGCCATACGAAAACACAACGGTCAGTTCCGAGACGCGCCGCTTGTCTCGACGGTACTTGCTGGCGTTGGCGGAAATGGAGTGCGTGAGGATGTACAGACCGATGCTGGGCAAACAAGCCGGTCTGGCAGCAACGCTGTGGGTCCCCGATTCGAGCTACGACACTTCGTGAGCGGTCCGGTCGGTTGGAATGTATTGTGGCCGGGGCTGTTTGTTGGAGTGTTTGTTTTCCGGATTTTGGAATGCGAATTCAATTGTAAATCGGTGAGGCAGCTTGCGTTTGCGCGGGCGAAGCTTCATAATTACTCGATAAGTAAATGATATTTGGCGAGCTTGGTTTTGTTTGAGGAACGGTTCTCGAGATGGGGTACGAGAGCCATTTTTAAGATTTGGCAAATGCCCACAGAAGTCACTTGTTGAGGTGTCTTGAAGTAAACAGAAGCCGGCTGGTTAGCTATGTGAAATCGGTGTTGACCCTTCTCCACTAGTGCCGTTGATGTGTAATGCGACAAATAACGAAAAACCGAATTGTCATGGTATTCATCAATTTTCATTTTGTGTTGTAATGCAGAATCATTCGTGCAATTCGCTGACATAAGCTCAATCGAACGGTGGAGTTATTTTGGTGTCCTTTCAACACCATTTCATTATTAAAAAAAACATAAGTGAAAGTGTTAAATCACACCCACCATCGAAGAAAGCATCACTTGACCATGGTCTCAAGGATGCACAAGTAGTTTGTAGGATGATTTTTTGTTATCTCTCAGCTCCCTTCACTATTAAGGGTGTTTTTTCTCTTGTCAGATGTGGCGGAAATTTTAACGTTGAAGTCATTGGTAGAAAGAAGAGCTGAAGCGAATATTTGCTCGCTCATCCGCTGGTAAAAACGATTTTGTTTAAATGGTTTAATTTATTATTTGCCTTCCTTCGGACGCGCCCGTTGCCACGCGATGATTGTTCCAGCAATCATCACAAACAAGATCAATGACGCAAATGGATTGGATCGAGAAGATTCTTTGCCACACGTTAGATGATCTTTGGTCTATAACCGCCCGAAATTGATGAATCCTTTTTTGCCGACCAACAGATCGACGTTTTTCCATCAATTGTTCCTCTGTCGTTGTGTCTATCGGAGATCCTTTTAGTTTGTGCTTATGTGGAACTGTTGAGAACATATTATTATAACAACCTATATATTTTTCAATCAAATATGACTTGCAAGTTTCATAAATAACCCTACATGGGAGGCTATCAGAAACAACATGTTCCCATCGTTTTTAGCAAATAGCAAACTACCCAACGGTTCTCTTTGATATTATATCAATAGTCCTGAGGGGTTCTCGACTAGCGAGATGCGATCTACCGTTGCTAGTAACAAACATTTCAATGTAACAGTTCGTCATTTCTAGTTGCTCTGTTGATGCACTGTTTGATGAATGCTTTAGGCTGTTTGCAGTGTGTGTCCACGTCTGGCGTCGTGATTCAATTACCGGAGCACCGTACGATCCGCGGGAAATGGTGTTTTTCCAACCATCCATCCATGGTTTTGGGGTTGCGTTAGTTTCATCACTAGCATAAACGAGAACGAGCCTATGAGATGCGGATCCGCGGATAAAGTTGATGGAGTTGGTATCGCTTCCATGGGAGCAATCGCAAATTAATGGGTTTTCGTCGCTTGGAGCAACTACGGCGAGGACATCAGTTGTGCAAACTCTCATGCATCTACGTTTTTTATAAAGGTTCACAGTGTCACAATGTGATTGCTTTTTAATGCATAAAACGGAAAACTACATAGAACACCATTTATATTTCTTGCTAAAGGAAAAGAATACTTTATAAAAACCGATTGGATCACACCAGAGCCGATGGGGTTTGTTTTTAATATAAACGTCAATGATGCATTATGATTTAAAACCAAGGCTAGCCATTCTTAAACCAATCGGCAATTGAAATGGAAAGTTCCTTTGCCTTTTACATGGTTGTGACATTTAGATTGGTTCTAACTAAAATATTATTTTTAAAGTGCACATGATGTGTATTTCTGAATGTTACTGATAGCTAGATACTGAACTGATTGAGGTTTGAAAATTACAAAGTATGATAAAAATCGATTAAAACACCACAAGTTTGTTTGTGTCTAACAGGATAAAAAAGGACCCAACACTTTCGTTAAACATTGACCAGCGTTTTATGAACATTTGCTTTTTGCCGTTCAAATTTCCATTTTGACGAATCAATTAGTGGGTTTGTTTATTCCATTTCCAGGCTTTGGTGAAGTACGGCTGCAAACGGAGCGCCTGTTTCGACGCAGCCGAAGTGGAATAATCGATCGATTTGTTGCAATGCCCAGGCACTGTTTGACATGCACTTCAAAATGCCAACCACGAGACTGCGCCAATGGTGGGTTTGGTTTTTGCTTCCAATCCATGCATCCACTATTGGTTTCCAATTTTTTTTTTACTTTTACCAATAGCAATAGTGCGCCCCACAACAGCTAGCTAGCTGAAGAGATGGACGGTGGTGCCGGTAATTTTTGTGTCCCTATTAAAATCGATGATGCGTACATTCATGCGAGGTTCCCTCGAAACCATGAAAATGGAATTGGCAGAAAAAGGGTTTGTGCCTCGCAGCTCGCAGGGTGAAATATATTCACACGTCACATAAATTACGCAAATTGTCGTACGTTTGCACGAGTAATCCCAAAATGTGGCACAGCATTTCATTGCGATTTTGTGTAAACATAAATTTGATCATCGCTCACTCGCCAAATTCATTAGTACAGCCATATTTAATAAAAACAATGGGTAAGATAAAGGGTAGAGAACAATGCATGTGTCGAAGGCCATATTTAAAAAAAGTAAGGGCAATAATATCAAAACATAGAAGAAGAGAACATATTGTAAAGATATACATAATGCAGACTTCGAGAAACAGAGCCACGATAGAAGACAAAACACTGGCCAACAAGTAGATAACCGCTCGACCATTTCACACATACATTTGCATTACAATTTGCCCTTTGAGGGAGGTGATGGGTTAATCTGACCAGTGACTTTAGTATTGTGTTGAGCTTTATTTGCTCTTGAAAATGATCATAATTTTGGTTTAATAAATGTTTTAAAAGGATGAGTTATGTTTTTCAACCTTTGCAAATTTAAAAAATACTTATGAAAATATTATATTAAAAAATATTGGGATCAACAACTATATTATTAAATGGAAGATGTTCTGTTTAAACTACAAAATATAAACGAGAGTTCGAGCGCTTTCCAAAACCCCTTGATAGCAACAATAAAAAATACCAAGGATAATAAGCCAGCTGAAACCCAGGGAAAAAAGTCGTCCCGTTGTGATTGACCATATGGAAAAGATGTTGCACAGAGGGGGGAAAAAACTTGCTTCTCCTGATGGAGCAAAGAATAAGCTGCTGCGAGATGCTTAAACCCCATGGTGTGGCCATGCTCGAGGTGCTAGAAGTTTCGAAGAGATGCAGGGAGAACGGATCCACCGTCCGTCCGCACTACACCGCCCAGGAGTCGCCGTTCGCCTCATCTGCAGAAGGAGTCAACGTGCCTGTCGTGTCGAAGCCGGTGGAGAAATAAAACATTGCCCCAAACGGCCCCAACCGATCAGTCCGGTGTGCGAATTCGCGCAAGAAGGTCGTCTGGTCGTCGGAATCGGAAACCGCAACAACACATGAGCGTCGTGGCGACATATGCTCGCTTCCGCATCTCCTATCACCAGCGCAGTGCTCAGCTCACGGCGTGAGGTAGGCTCCCACCCATTTGTTTATCTCGCGTCCTAGTCGCCGATGATCAAGCCGACGACGATCGCGTGGCTGGTCGTTCGTTCGTTCGCTTGCTCGCTTGCTCGTTCGAGGCAGCGTTTGCGTTATTCGTGTTTGTGCGCTTCGATCGAGCGGTAGTGATCAGGTGTGTGTCTGAACGGTGAACGACGAGCAGCTAACCCTAGGGCCAACCGTTGGTGCGATGTGTGTAGTGTCGGTCGGTTTGGTGGTGGCCTTCGGGAAAGTGAATCTGAAAGTACCGCTCGAACACGTACCACGAAACGGTACTTGACTGGACACTGGACATTGAAGATTCTGCTGGCCGGTGGTTTAGTAAACACCGTTTTTGGGACACTCCTCGTTCTGGCACGTGTGGCACTTGCGTTCGATCTGCTCGATGGTTCGGAGTTCCATTGCGTTTGTTTTGTGTACACAGAGCAGGCTTTTCTCAGGCTCAACGACTGCTAGGCGGCTGTGATTCGATAACATCGTGTCTGTGCATAATGCACTTGACTTCATTCTTCGCGGCGTCCGAGGGCCGCGTGTATGTGAACGATGAGTGGCTTGTATGAACAGCCGTGTGTTGTCGTGACGAAGCAAGTGGCCGAGTGGAGTGCAGTGAAGGAAGCGTTCCGTTATGCGATGCACTTGGTGCATAAAAGCTGTCTGCCACCCTCCACTCTCCCCGCGTGCTGCAGACCATCGGAGGGAGACTGGTGCAGTACTGTGCTGTGCTGGGCCACGGTTCAGTGGCGCTTGGTTACGTTTGGATCGCTACCTCGACACCCCCGGTCCGATGATGGGGGAGGTTGACCGATTTCGCCTGTTGTGCATTCGTGCACGGTGAACCGTTCTCCGCCGATTAGCGAAGTGCTATAAATTTGATTAGCAAACTGATGGTCATCCGCACCGCGCGCGCGATGGCGGAAGACGCCAGCTCAGGGAAAACGAGTTTGTCGGCATCTAATTTGCACATTCTTTTGGGCTGCAGGCCGAGGTTTTGCTCATGGTTGTTTGTCGCCTATTCAGTCGGTCATTCGAACGGGGGTGTTTGGGGTGCGAGGGGGTCGAAAATCGAGAATAGAACGGCGCCGGGCAAGCATTGACCTGGATTCGCCGCAACTGTTCTTTGGCCCATAATTTGTCCCGACTTATGAAGCATGAACGATTTTAATGTAAAAGAAGGCAATCCAGGGAATGTAACAGGATCCCAGGGACAGAAAAGGGACCATCAAGGCCTTCCGAGTGCTGGAAAATTGTTTTGGAAATGAGCTGTCAGCTCAGAGAAGCGATTAATTTGATCAAACTGCTAATGCTTCTCGATTTAGTCAGCTCATTCTTACTGTTCTTACGCCATTCATTCGATGGTAGAAGGTGGGTGGGTAAGGGGCTCTTCGCGCTCTGTCTGATATCATCATTAGCTCATTTCAGATTCAAGAATCCCTGTTCAAAATGTGTTACCATAATTTGAGCATATCATCATCACCGGGAAGGAATGACAACGCCGCGTGGTCGAATAGCTAATCCAACGACAACAAAGCATACCGGGAAGAATGACAAGCGGTTGCCTGTATTCGCTGGCCGAAGCGACAACCGACACGGCCGACGAAAGCCCTTTCTTACGACAATACTTTCCGCGCAGCAGCAACAGCAGCAGCAGCTGACTCTGTCGGCTGTTGACAAAATGCTAATGAGATGTTTTCGGAAGCATCCGATTTTTGGGTGCCATGTTGAGATTATACTATGATGCCGGTGATTAGGGATGAGGTGACGTACCGATCCTCCACCCTAGTCCGAACAGAAGTCTACAAATAGTCACCGAAGAAGTGAAACATAAAATAGCGACGTCTCGTTTCGATTCGAAATCCTCTCTCCCTAGCAGCAATTGGGAGTCGCTTTCTGCGCTCGGAAAAGTTGGTTCAAAACCATTGCCATTTTAAGCATTTACAGTGTGCTACCGTTTCGCTAATGGCTCCTGCTGGACCCATCAATTTGAGGTCGTATCAATTGAGCTCCAGGTGCGTCGCATGACCCCGCATCGCTAGACACGCGATCCGGTTGCCACTGGACCGTACACGATTCCGCGTATCGCGTTGATCGCATCTTAATGACAGCCCAAAGTGCCTCAGCTGAATCCACGGCGCAGAGTCGGTTGGTGTGGAAGATAATGGCCACCCCGTTTGAGCCACTAGTTGTTTGTCCGCAAAGTGACACACGAAGTCAAGCCAACAAACAGTCGGTCGACTTGAATTCCACTCTAATCATTGACCGTAAAAAAAACAGAACTAATTTGACGGCGCTGCACTGGCCGTCTTGGTGTGGTTCGGCCACAGCAGCGCCAACGAAGCCGCCCCAATGATCGACAGTCGAAAAATCGAAATCAACAGATTAGGGGTGCGCGCCGTTGATGGTGAACTTGATCTTGGCGCGAAGACGAAGCGAAGAAGGGAGGGAAGTCGAACGTCGCTTTCCATTCGCGGCGCCACCATAGCAAGCTCTTTCAATGTCATCTTCTCTTGTGCCCTGCTAGAGGTTGGGGCGTGCTGGCGGTGACACAGAAATGTCACGCTGTCAACTGTCACCCGTTTGCGATCGAGACGCACCCACGCGAATCCATCCATCGGAGGTCAATGTGTGCCGAAATCGAAGCTGAACTGGATGTGGAGTGTCTGAATGCCCTTATCGGACCCAGGCGCAAGATGGTGCAGGTTGAAACGTTGAAACGACTGTACAGAGGCCCCACTTGCTGTACTTAGGGGCAGCAGCCTGAGCCAAAGGTTGCCTACAGTTCAGCCATGTACTTGCAAGTCGGCAAAGTGCGTGCTTCTCACGCCTTGGCTACGCATCGAACGCCGTGTTCATGGCCTCAATCAGACGCTGGGGCCACGGTGCGAGTGGAGCGGGTTCGATTTTAGCAGTATTACCTCAACGAACTCAATGCAAGTTCGTGAAACATCGAGAGCTTGTTGTTGTGGCTCGATTTTTTGTTTTTGGAGGGGGGAAAGGAAATGAAGCGCTAGCGATTGTGTAGTAGAGCGGTACTACGGAACTCCTATGGAAAAGTAAAACCAAGCCCGAGCGAACCGTCGTAAAGAATGTCGGAACATTCGCGCAAAGGGTGTAGCGTTGGATCAAAGATTTCCGGGTAATCTGCTGGATGGTTCTTCTGGTTCTCTTTTTGATTCGACGCGAAGCACGCCTAATTAGTGCGCCACGTCATCGGAGTACGTCATCGGGGCGGACCTTTCGAAACGGAGATTCCTTTCCAATTAAAATGATAAAGAACACGACGAAGCCGGTAGCGCACGGCCTCTTGTAGGCAACATTGTAAATGGAGCGATCTGGGGTGTACTTCGGGAGTAAAAATTTGAGCCAAAAATAGATTCACTTCACAAGGGTGAGGCTTCAGACACGGCTAGGGGAGGGGGTAAAAATGGTTTCTTCTCAGCCTCCCTTACCCCACTCAACAAAACATCCAAAGACACAGAACGTGCGGTAGGCAGATAAACCCAAATTATGATAATAAGCACTTAAAGCAGGAGCAACGCTTTTCGGAATTGAAATTCAAATGAGGACTCTACCGGGTCTTCGGTGCTTGCATGCTGCTCTGCTCCGCTTACCGTGTACGTGCGTAATCCAGCATCGCTGCTTTAGGACGCTCGATAAGCAGCGTTTTTATTTGCGTATTTAAGCCCCTGAAGAGGAAGAAGAAGCAGAAAAAAAAGAAACAGAAGTAGACGAATAAGTAGGAGCGGTATGTGCGCTCAGCAGTCGTTACAGAAGCACCCACCGAAAACAGTTCTTGCATTAACCTGTTCTCGTTGATCTCGATCTCATGCCCAGACCAGGGGGCAGGGAGGAAGAGGCCAACAACCGAACCACGGCCTGCGGAAGAAGATGCTCCAGTAGCTTTTGTCTTGGAAGCCAAACGAAGCCGTACTTTGAACCCAATTATATGCCAGATGATCTAAACATTTGCAATTAAGAGTTTTCCGAAGCTGTTCCGTTGGGTATGGCACCGCCATAAAAACGCCACCGTCACCGTACCGGCCTTGGTCGGGTACGCCGCGCATGCAACCATTGTGAAGACATGTGGACACTTCCTTGTTCCGTCGTCGGCTAGTAGTTCCTGCTGACGATAGCTTGGTAACGGATGAGTGATTAGAATATGTTACGTCGTTTCGATGTTGTTTTCGGGTCTGAAAGAAATCCATTCGAATCCGGATTCCGCAAAATGTGTGCTATAAACTCATAAAACATTTATGATACACCGACACCGGCATCTGCATAGATGGCAAGATGATCGATACCTATACCCTATGCTATAGAATACCATCTTCCGCTATTGCTGCCGGCCATCGGCCATTAGCATACCTTGGGTAAGAAATAGAAAAAAAAACATGAAGGATCTTGGAGCAAACCTGGACACGCTCGGAAGTAATGAAGTCGAGCGTCATCGGCATGTTCCCGATGGACCGATTACGGTCAGATAATGAGAGGAGTCTCCCCGGGGTGGGCGCATTAATCATCTTTCGACCTGATCCGTCCTGTCAGCATCCGCCGTCAGGTCAGGGCTCTTGGGATGGGACACCATTTGTTGCGCCACCCCGAGGCCAATACTTTTCTAATCTCATCACCTCCCCGTAACGCTTGACCATAACAAATGGGATGTCATTAGACGGAGGGACAGCGCGGTTGTGGGGTGGTTCTCAAAATGGCCAGCGTTAGCTCTGGGTCGTTTTGCCCGTCCGGGAATTCGCCAAGGAAGGGGCTTTGCTAGCCTGCCGGCGGTCAGTACGATAATCGTGACCGAGGTTAGAATCCGAACCCGAACCCGAAAAGTTGGCCAGCCAAATTACACTTTAAGCCCTAAATAGGCCACACCGTATCGGGCTGGACGTTGATTTGCCCCTCGAGAGTTCGCGTGCCAGGGAGCCTCGCCTGACTGATTAGCGGCGATCTCACACCGGCTCCCGTCGGCTGGCCAACCCCGGTGGGGCGACACGCGATGCTGTTTTGCATGGAGGAGGTCTTCTGGTGTTCCTTGGCATTCTCCTTCCGATGCCAAGGTGTCGGGTGTTTGATGTTGGACCATCAATAATCCTCTGGCTTCGGTGGAGGCAAAAGGCCCGCTTCGTAGCTTCGTGACCATTGGTTACGGACGGGACCGTTTGTGTGTAATGTCGGCGTCGACGGTGGTCCAGGCGCTTCTTGCTTCTTGTGTGGCGTGTGGCGCCAGTCGCCGGTGTCGTAGAAAGTGGCTTGCCATCCACTCGTAACGTGGCGCATCGTAATAGAGGCCATCGATAACCGTTATATGATGTTGGCAAGGAAGAGGAGTCGAGAAAAGTTTTAATAAATCGCGCGAATTATCCACGGACTCCCCGGCTGGAACGTAAAAGACATTTCGCACCTTGGCAAGTTAGTTTCGATCGCTCGCTATCAAGCTTTCTTTGGTTCACCTTCTCCACTCGAGCTCCCTGTTCGGAAGGAGAGCGCGCCAGCCTGGCGCCGGTTATGAGTCGAAAGTCACCAAAAAGCTAATAATTCGCACCGTCGACCGTGAATATTACTTCCATAACGAGTTCTCTTCCGGCCAGTGGTTGGCCGGTTTTCGGTTGTGAAAACAACGCAAAAGCTCCGCAACACAAGCGATAAGATGGACACAAACACGGTTCAGGTTTGTTTTTGTCAATTTTTGGCCTATTGATTCGGCAATACCTGATCATCGTTGGTCCTGGTGTGACCTTCGAGGGTTTAGCCGCATTATTAGTTGTTTGCTACTCGCGACTCAGCTTTCGACTTAGTATTGGTTGTCTTGCGTGTAATATAGGGCATCAAGATGTTGAATATAGGATCGGCATTGCCCAGCCATGGAGCTTCCCATCTTGTTTGGCAGCCCGAAATCAACCTATCGGCTAGTTGTCCGTACAAACTAAACAGCTTATTTGCTGATACAATAAATCCGATGACCTTCTGGTCTCCATCAACGAGAGGCCATCCAGAGCCGCCACAGACAGACAGACCGACCGACCGATCAGACTAATGGGCGAGTGATGGGCGAGACTCTCGTGCGATGATCTCGTGACCAATGTCAGATTCCCCCACGGTATACCCTTGACTAGAACCCACCTTCTCCGGTGCGGTAATCGGATCCAAATCGTTGTACTTCGACTGCACTCCGCCGGTGGTAACCTTGCCGTACCGGAGTACAGAATGGGGTAGCGGGTTTTGCAATGAACATTCACATGACGCACTCGCGAGTGAACGGAGACTCCAAGGTACGCCGGTAATCGTCGGTACACTATGGAACGTCGGCGAAGTCGGCCCATCTGGCATCGGGCAAGTTCTATAGAAAGCGCATCGCTAAATTGCGTCCGAGGAGGGGAGGGGAACGGAGCCCAATTCTCACCAAACCCCGGATCAAGTCGAACCGATCAGCGGTCCAGGGGGCAATTAATAAACATTTTCCTTTCGATGATAATTACGGGCCCCATGACTGCGGCCCGAACCTTCACCATATATACACGCGCATGTCTTTCCCGTGGCCCGGTGCGCCATCGACAATCCTTCGCTTCGATCGACCTTAGCCAAGGTTTGACGCTCCACCAGAGACCAGCGTGTTCGAGCGTGTCATTCGAAAGTAACGCCCTTTTGGGACATTAGGTTTATCATGCCGAAAGACCGGCTGGTGTGAGTGTGTGTGTGTGCGTCCAGCAAATGCCTTCTCTAATGCGCCATCTTTTTCTTCTTTCTGTTCTTTTCCACCCAGACCAAATGATCACAACATTAACATTGGCATCACCAAACGCTAGTTAAGTGGTTGTTCCGAATTGTGTAACCGACGGACTGTGGGTAGCAAGTAAGCAATCTACCAATCACCTCGAAGTTCAAGTCAGCATCGGAGTATACCGCTCCTAGTGCGCAGTGTGGCAGTTTCGGGGAAAACCCAACATTAGTCTCCCTGGTGTATGACGTGTGGTTATGGATGAGCGTTTAAGCACGACCCAATCCAAGTGACTCCCGGAGACAATAGTGTTTATTCTGGGAAAAAACCGGCGTACGACGTACCGTGCGTGCCCAGCAGTAGGTGTCGTGCACGCGATATGTGAGTAAAGTCCCAGGCTGCGAGTGCTGCCAGCGTGCCTAGATGTGAAGATTGTGTGATGTGATTGCGTGATAAAAAGGGTGCAAATACAAAGGACCTACCAACCGAGTGCCGGCTTTAAAGTGAGCCACATCTACAGAGAGACTCGACATTCAGACATCAGAGACACCCGTGGCGTGCTATCCTGTGCTCCCCAGTCCCTGGATCGGTCCGTTGGTGGAAAGATGCGGAAAGTTTGGCTGCTCGCGAGCGCCGTGCTGGCGTTTCTCAATTTCGTCAAGTCGCAGGAACTGGCCAGAACGTTGTACAGTCCAAGGTAAGGTCACGCTGTCTTCTGAAACGGTAAGAAGAGAGAGAGTGTTCGAAACTCGTTTTTGAGTGATCATCGCAGTAACCGAGATGGTTCTTCGGGGGTGAATCCGGACGTCCGGATTGTTTTTCTGCACGGAAAAAATATCGGACTTCACGAATCAGTTCCGCGTTAGGACACGAGCCCATGAGCAGTGATCGACGTACGTTCGAAAGCAACAAAGTTACCGATACAGAAGGTCACTACCGGTGTACTCTCTAGTGCAGGTTGCGTCGTCCGTCGTCGTCGTCGTCGTTGTCGTGGGTGCATCCCCAGTGTCCTACTGTGAGACTCTGCCAGAACCTTGAAAGAGATTCACTTGAGCATCGCTCCAATCCGACGAATTATTCCGGAAGATGCAGAAGTGTAACAACCATAAAACGGTGCGAGTCGCCTTTTGGCCCTGGCCGTGCAGTCACTCTCGATTTTTTTTTATGAAACTCCAAACCGACAAACAATCAATATTGATGCCTCCACGTGCCGCAAGCCGGACGACGATTGTGTTACGATGATTGGGCAAATGGTGCTTGCTGGCGACTTGGTTGCGGTTGATGTTGCCCAGTTCCGCCCAGCGAACCATTTTTGGCTTTTACTGACCTTTAACCAATCATTCATGGAACTTGCGGCTACGATGGCACTCATGTGTGCGAAGTCTGACGCTCTAGGGCCAACCAGCCCGGCGGTGGGATCATCATCATCATCATCATCTGTGGTAATTGTTTGGCTTTTGTGGCTGAAGAGCCACCCAAGGAGTGTGGAACCGGTAGACAGCAAGCTTACAAAAAAAAAAAAACCAATGCTTTGCATAACTGCAACTCACTCGCCAAACTCGCCAAATTCTGCCAATGAGGAATCGTTGGCTACGGCTGAACATTTCAGTAGCCGATCCGTCGGTGATCGCTCCTTGAACTCTGCTGCTGCCGGTTGCTAACCTTATCGCTTTTTGGAGGATACTTGTATCTTCGTCATAATTGCCCCGTCACGAGCGTCAGCATCGACGCCTTTGGGAGTGGTTGTGACACCGTGTCACACATGAGTGACAACAACTACCGGAATCTTGTAGCCGGAATGGGGCTGATGGTGATGTTAGGGGATGTTACATGCTTTTGTGCAGCCCACGGTGCGAATGCGAAGTGTATTGCTCTTGATTTCTCGCTGGATTCTGTTGCTCCCTGTAGCGTAAACGATGAGTTGCAGGAACGCCGTAGTTCAGGGTAAGTCATCATCAATCCATCCTTCTATCCAGTTTGTTTTTGTTTTGCTCTATTCAAATAGAACACGTTTGCATACATTGAATAATGCAACGCAGTTAGTGCTGTCGGAAGGAATTGAAAACGAAAAAAACAAAACAACTGAAGGTTACTGCGGTTATCTGAGATTTCTGCTCGACTGCCAACTGTGGTCAAGTACGGATAAATCAAAAGGATGATCACACGTTTGCTATGTGGCATCCAACGTCAATCACCAGCAATTGCAATCCTCGTGCCCTGCCGCCGGTGGTATTAGAATTGGAAATCGAACATGACGGAACACGTGCCCGAGAACCGTACTTGTGATGATACGGTACGAATCGAATTGGTTTAATTAATGAAACGAATTCCATTGGTGCACGCGTGAGCTGGGGATCGGACCGGGTGACCGAGGCATAGCATTAACTGAGGCATGCTGCGCTGATAAGATCTGCCTGGAATCTCGGGAGTGAGTTGAGGGTGTTGAGGATTTATGGCAAAAAAAACGACCACAAACGCGATCAATTCCAATCTCATCTACCAGCTGCTTCATCGATGATTCGCAACATGCATTAGAATGCTGTTTTTATCCTCTCCACCTTTTGCTTTCAAGTCAGTCCGATTTGGCTGTTTGTCGGGAATTAATAAGTTTATCCAGCGCTTCCCCTCCATTAAACACCATCTTCCCTGATGGGCCTCTTGAGGTGTTGAGAAAATGATGTTCAAATAGCGTTCTGAGCGCTCCTCAGACGCGCATTCTTCGTTGGACACTGCGTGCGTACAAGACACACCAATAATGAGCAACATCTTGCTTCTGTGAACTTCACCTCTCTTAAGGACTGGCGAGGATGATAAACAGAACCCCTTTTCTTCACCCTTTCATTCCCGCAGTGCTCTTCGCAATTCGGGGAAGGCTATGGGTACCGAATAATGTTCCGATCAAACGGTTGGACGGTGGTGCTCCCCCGAATGCACGGTCTCTGCGTCTACCGTGCCAAATGTTCGCGCAAATACGGTCCTGTTTGCAAATCACTTCGGCCAAACGTTTGTCCTCCTGTCGTCCACGAGAGTAGAGGGGGTCGAACTCAAATTGATCAGTAGTGGTTCGAGTCTCGAGTGTTCGTCATTCGGGCCGTTTGTGGTCTTATTTACCGGTACGAGGATGGTTGGAGAAGAGATGCTCCAAGATTATTCTTGCTCACACCAAACCAGCGATGACCTTCAACGATTCGAGGGAAATACCGGTCGCGTTCTAAGGAGGGTTGCCGCAGCAGACTCGCTTTAAAACATTTTGACACAGAACTCCGAAAGAAAACTCCTCCTTTCGACCGGTTTGGTGTATGGCGGTTTATTATTTTTTTTTTCTTTGGTTCGAGAGATTCGATTCCAAAATATGTTGCTTTGGAACGACGAAAACCATCACGAACAGGAATCATGCATTTGGAAATCCCAAACAGTCTTCGTTTGCATCTGCAGGTTGCTGCTGCTGCTGTTGCTGCTGCTGCGAACAAACAACCGGTTTGGCGGATTGGGTGTGGCGATCAGATCTTAAATGATGATACATTAGCTGATACACTAATGCATTGTTGGATTACAACCACTGCTAATCACACAATCATTCCAGGCAGCTTCATCCGTGGAACGAGTGTGTGTGTGTGTAGGACGTGCGATCATCGTTCGAGATCGAAATCAATTGCAAAGTGCGCCGTATTCCGCCAACACCTCTGCACTCCAGCAGGCGTGCCGCATAATGTGCATCCATTTGCAGCATTAACTAATGAATCGTACATTCCTGTTTCCGTAATGATACGAATTTGTTATTCGCCAATCGCCCAACCCCCCCTTCATCGCATGGCGGTGATTTATATCCGCAGCGCTTATATCCGCTGGCCAACCGCTCATTAGCTCCCACAATGCGATGGTATGTCCCCTGCCAGCCATCGCTCAACCTTTGACGCTACCGGGGAAGATTAATTACCGTCGCTACGGGTGTCACCCCGGACTGGCAATAAATCACGCACATCGGTTCGATGGCAAGCACAACCACGTCTGCGCTGATCAACAATTTGGGAACCAAAAAGTCCGGACTCCGTCCGGACGGAAATGCGCTCGAAATGCAAAATGACTGGCCAATGGATGGCAGGATGTTCGTGCCCTCGGCACCTCGGCAGTACCGTTGACCGATCGTCAGTAATTCATCTTCTTCCGTTTTTCTTCCCATCGTCTTCCTTTCCAGATACGATAACCTGGACATTGACACCATCTTGGGCAGCAACCGGTTGGTTTCGAACTATGTTGACTGTCTGCTGAGCCGCAAACCGTGCCCACCGGAGGGCAAAGACCTGAAGCGTGAGTATCTAGTTGGCTAAGCAGCGGTACTTCGCGCGTTTAGTGTTGCGATGATCCTGTAATGAGTTCGTAGTAGGAGATTATCTAGAACCATTTATGGACAGCACTCGCATCTGTGCGAAATTATCTGTCAGACAGATGAACTCAATTTTGTGCCTTTAACTTTGGTTCAATTAATTTTATATTTAATTCATTAACTTCTTATTGTTCGTTTAAAGGACAAAAGGAATCAATAACTAAGGACAAAGAAGGGAAAAACGAGTATAAATGTAGACGTTTGTTTGAAGTTCAACTTTCTAAGTAGAAAATAATCTTCGAAAAGAATTATCTAAACATATTACTGTTCAAGACATGAGCTCCTAGTGTTGACGTAGGATTAAAGTTTCAACACGTTCCAAATGTTTCGAGCCTTCCTAATCAAATCGATCACTTTCCATGCAAATCGTTGCAAAAGTGGATCAAAACAATCGTTCCAAACACCCGTGCCAAGGCGTCGTGTTCGAGAGCGAGGTTTGCGGATAATTAGCAGCTTTTCGAAAATTGGTCATTCAACCGTACCACCATCATGTGGGGCGACCAATGGGTTTAGCAATTCTAATGTGACTGCACAAGGTTCCCGTTGCGTGCCTTAGTACCTGGTGCCATTCGTACTCGCATGCTAGTGATTACATTGCTGAGACCTTTTTTAATTCACTTTCTGATGTTCGAATAATTTTCCCACCCATCACCCAAATGGTCTCACCATCGAAGCATGAAAGTGAGGTTTTCTGCATAAACCGCGACCTTCACCATCGGTGCGGGTGTGGTAGTTTATTTAAGGGGAGTTTTATCGTGAAGTCAGTCAGCCATCCCTTCGGTGCTCAAGAGCAAAGATCACCGGGCGTGATTATCCTAATGTGTAGCTAGCGGGTCAAAGGTGACCAGGTGCGTCACCTAGCACTCCACAAATACCGTGCTCGTATCGCCATTTGGGTCCGCGGGTCAGTTAGTCCCTTCGCACTCGTTTTACAGGAACCGGACGTAACCGGTCAACCGGATAATTTGCCCCCATTTGTCGGGTGAATGCCGATGCGGGCACGATGTTTGACGCGTTTCAAGCCGATCCTGCACGTTACGGTTATGTCATGCTGTAATGTTCGCTCTGCAAATTTCGGGTTTTTTTTTTCTTCTGGTGCGCTAAATAACCGATAATGTATGCGGGTTATGTTGAAACGCTGCTAATGTTCACTTGCGTGTGAACCTTACCATGATCTTGGACCGGAATCATGGTACGAGAGCGATGAGGTGCTTCGAGGAAAGCCCGGGAAATACCTTGAGCGAAACCCCTTATTTGGGCGAAAGGCCTTTTCGGGGGATGTTCTAATGCAAATAAATCAGAACCACGGTTTGCGAGAAGTCAAACCCATGGCCAGACGGCACGGTCGGCCAGCCAACAAAACCTCAGGCGCTCTGCGACGCGGCGAAGGTCACTTTATCGCCTTTCACTTTCAACCGTAATAGGGATCGTCATCTTCGCCGGGGAAGAAGGTCACTGGGCCAGCAGAAGGGAGAAAGTAAGCAAAACAAAACGAAACAAAAAAAACGGATCACCGCTAATTAGCATAAATTCCATGCGCAATGACCATCTCGCCCTCCGAAACGGCTGGTCATCATCGGGTAAAGGGACTCGCCGACGCTTTGTCAAGGTGATTCGTAACAAAAACGACCGGTGGAATGCAATCTATCCTGCTTCTCCGTCTCCTACAGCCAAAGGCCGCCCGTTACGGCCGGCTCCAGTCATGAATCATTCCTCTTAATGTCAGGGAGAAAGTATGGTCCCCTCGAATGGTTGGAGCAAAACAAACAGACGACAAAAAATGCCGAAACCAGGGGGCCAGGTATTAAGGTAGCCGGAAGAAGAACCAACCGGACAAATGCGGGACCTCGTCACCGTGGCCAACATACAATCACATACTCACACACACACTCACACACACACACTCTAACTAAGCAGGAAGCATTGTGATTTGCATGCGATTGGCGATGAGTTGAGGAATGTTTGAATGTTTGGATCTACGACCGGACGTGCCGTGGGCTGGGATTGCCGAAGCCGGGGGAATATGTTACGGATGTTTTAGCATACTTTCTGGACGTGGCGCAATGTGGGGCTCAACGGGATTTCGTAACCGCGTCGGAAGGCGTCTTTCGCAAAGTTCACCGCACCGGGATCTGCTGGCGCCAGACGCAGGAATATGATTTCATAACCGAGAGATTGGCGAGCAGCATTCAATCTCCGGTCATCCGGGTGTGCCGATGGACAATAGGGAAGCTTATGCTTCCTGCTGCTTTCGAAGTCGAAACAAAAGCCACCGTGTCTCGATCGTGTCTGGTGCGAAACCAAGTTTTCTGGTCTACTTCAGCGACGACCGACCAATAGTTTCTTCCTGGGGTGCTTTCCTCAGCTCGCGAAGTCAATTCATTTACCGACCAGCATCCGAGTATCAGGGAATCACGCGCACTAGAACAAGATACGCAGCAGCAGGAAAGTAGTCCACACGGTGGGTGGGCCTCGGCATCATCCAATGCGCAATACCACAAAGAGGCGAGCAATCCGAACAACGGCTTCCCCCTGTTACGGTCCCGGACAGTCCCCGCTTGTTGACAAACGCGCGACAACTTGAACAACGGAAACTTAAAGAGAAAGTTTTGCGCGTCTCACGGACGACGCGCCGGTGGCGGTTGTTGTGAGTGCGGTTTGTGTTTACCTTCCCCGTGTACCGGATCCGTTCCCCGTTTCGTTGTTGTGCGGCGTGTCTATGACAGGGGCTGTCGGAAGCAGCAGTAGCACCATCCTATCGGGGAAGGATAGCGTTTTGTATTCTCTTGTCGTTGGTGCGTGGTCCAGACACGGGGATTGTGCGAACTTACGCCATAAAGGCGTCTGCTCGTTGCCAGATATCCTCGAGGCAACGACTACGGCCCAGCCCCTGGCATCCATTACTACGGCGCACCTGAATCCACACACACGAGTTCTGGGCGACCAAAAACCTCTTTACATATGTAATTGGAGGTAAGCAGAATAACAAACAGCTAGTCCACCGTAGACAGCAAACAAAGCGCAGAACGTAAGTGGAACAGTGCGAAGGCGGGATTACGGTGTAGCGAGAAAGTGATTTAAAGGGATTCCTCCTTTGCGGCATGGAGCACTCCCGTTACAATATCGTGATCCATCTTTCCATCTTCCCGGGGGGAAGCGTTCGATTTGTTGAACAACATATACGACAAGCACGTTCACGTAGTCGTCACAAATTGGTAGATGGAGTAGTTTTCAAACTAAAACCCGAAAGGTATTTCGAACTGGGCTTCAATTCATTTAATGTGGATCCTTTTTTCGGGCTTTAAGCGTGCCTTTGAATTTGAACCCTTTTTGATAAATTCAAACGTTCCAGGAATTAATCCTCCATCTTCTTGTTCATTCCAAATGCGTCTCGAGTCTGTCACAAATCCGACTTGAATGACATCATCGTCGCTACAGCCCAGCAGCGGTCTTCAAAGACATTCATTACAATTAACCCACCTTAGCCCGTGGCACCAATGGTGGGATCTAAACGCCGATAGATCAGTGCATTGTTCCGCAGTTTAGCAAGCCGGCCCTCAGGTGCCATGCCCTTATAAACGCTCGATCTTTGGCCTGTGAAGTCAGCATGGCAGTCCGTGAGCCCGGCTCGGAATCTTGATGAATGTGAGTGTAACATGTCGTGTGCATTTTGATGCGCCCAGCAGGGGAAGGGCTGAGACTTTGCGCGACGGTCCGGATGACATCGATGCGGTACGTGCTACACCGGGAAAGCTTGTCAGCTTTTCCGGGTGCAACGGATCCGATCAGCGACGATGGCATTAGCGGCGGCCGAGGAGGGCGACGAGCTAGATGTGGTTTTATCTTCCCATTAAATGGTAATTTACGACAGTCAATTCCCGCGCTGCTGGGTGCTACACTCTGGGGGATTGCGAAACGGGTTCCATAGGCGTTCGTGCCTCGTGATACTCGGCGTACTGCGTTCATGGGATGGGATGCCTCCTCGTTGGTTGTACGGCTATACCTACCTTATATGCGTCTCACCCTCATAGCTCGTGGGGTTCTCTGTCTACTTCCAGATACAGCTGGTTTAAGCGTTGTGTGGATACGAAAACACTAAACCTGCCATATCGGGTTTACTTCAAACAGCATCAACCTCAACCAAATGCATTTCCTGCCTCTCGCCCCAGCAACCGACATTCCCTGTTCTCCTTTGGCTCATTTAGTGTACTTGGCACGATCGGTCTGATTAATCTGATCTACACGACATGAATGTCACACACCCAAAGGGGAGAAGGGGGTGTGCAATGGAAGCAGCGTTTTTTTGTCGAGATTTTAGATGTCGAGAGCCCAAAGGTTCCGTGCTCGAACCACTCTCGTAAAGGAGTTTCCTTATCGTCAATTCGGGTTGATGGTGTCCGAAATGGTTGGAACGTGTCAAATGGTCTCCCGAGACCCTTCGACCGAATCCTCAAGCTGAATTTCGTATCCTGCGTCGAGAACGGCACCACAACATATCATTTATTCATTCCTTTGCACTCATCGTATGCACGCTAACCGGAAAAGCTCGGTATGAAGCGTCATTCCACGTCTCATCGCTCAATGCCGGGGGAGTGAGCTACCACATGTTGGTCAAGCTGTAAAGTGCCACACCATTGCAGGGGTCGTACGCAAACACACACACACATACAAGCAAGTGGAATTGGGACGGGCCCAAGGGTGGCCCGGTATCTTTCCCCAACAGCACAAAGGTTCCTGCGGTAAAGCTTCCAGGGTAGCTGAGAGGTTCATACATGTCGGCTTTAATGGTTCGGTAGCTTCCGACCACCGCACTCGGAGCAAAGGTATTTTGTTTCCTTTCGAAAGTACAGTTGCCCCAAAGCCGCAACAGTCGGGGGTAGCTGCTGCTACTAGGGTGTATTCACCTTCGGTAATCTTAAAGGTTATTCATCTGATCCAGTTGGAGCCTGGTCTAGGGTCTACATCCCATTCACTAAAAGGTCTCCACAGAGACCTCCTATCCGACTGCATTCTGGCGTCATCATGGCGGCCAGCTCTTCTACACCATAAGTAGAACAGCAACGGAGGGAACGTAGACTACGAGCCCTAAGGGAGTGGAATAGAGAAACGCGTTATTTTCTGCTGAACCGTACTTTCTACTACAACCAAGACAAATGCGAATACCAGCGATAGCTGTCAATTGCAGCGAGCGCAATTTATTCACTATTCACGCCTTTTGCATCGCATCTTAACCCACATTCAGCCGCAGCTCCGCTTATTCCAGATTGACCTAGTTTGTGGTGTCAACCTAATGTCGCAGCCCCGGTCATGGCGCAAGTAGCAGAAGAAGTGCGCGTCGAACAGCGGTTTACAAGAGAGGGAAAAAAGGGAAATCATTTTGGCTTTCTCTCGCGAGTCGTCTGAAGGTGTGACCGAACCAAAATAACTGTTCGACTCGACGGAATGGTTTAAAGAAAGCTTTCCAAACTAGGAACCACACAATCATTAAGCACCCGGAGGTGCATTCGAATATGGCTCGCAATTTTAGTAGGTGTGTTGGGGCACACATATACTCGCATTTGACTGAGGATTTGCATACCCTGTCGGAGTGCAAGTCCCGCCAGGGTTGCATTCTTCGTTCCTCATTCGCGAGTAGAACCGGCTCAACAGGTTGAGCAGAGCGTCATCGACACGTACGCTGCGCAACACAGGTGGAGATGATGAAGATTGAAATTAAATTTATTCCTAGCACGGGCACCGGTTTTGCCAACCGATTCGCTCTTCTATTCGTGTCGTCTACACCCTCTTGATAGTGTCATCAAATGCGCTCGCCTTGACCGAATAGTTTCTTTGGTAGATGCAGCGATGCTTCGACAGGATGAGGTTAGTTTCCTGCCGTGAATGAAGAATTAGCACACCTGGGTGCCGGAAACGAATTTAAAGAGAGAAGAGGAGAGCAGTGCTTTTGGATTTTACGATTTTGTTTTCATTAAAAATGTGGCTTTCTGTTTTTCCTTCAAGAGCCTTTGTTTGTTCCTCCTCAAGGGTTGATAGAGAATCAGAATATGAAATGCTTGTAACGTGCCTTGATTGTCACATGAACGAGTCATTCATTCGGAGTTTTTGCAACACATAAATCCTACATAGTTCATGCATTAGCTTTGTTAGAGAGAATGTATAAATATGAACATCCATTCTACTATATCTGGCATTCGATATCTATCCATGCTCAGGAATTGTATAGATGCTTATAGAAATGTTAATAGCATGCCATATCTTAATAAAATGGATCGCTTTACAGTATGTTTAATATCGGTCAATCCACTTTAACAAACGATAATCACTAGAGTCACTGAAGCCAGAACTTCACCCAAGATTCCCAGAGTAATCTCGCTAAGGCGATTATATAGCACCTAATGTCAAATGACTCCGCAATCTAAGTGCTAACATTCAACACAAAAGGGCGCCATTCATTCCCACCCCCCCTCTCCATAAGTACGTTTATGCTCACACGGTAACGAATCGTGAATCTGCTCCACAGCTTCCTTCACAAAGACGTCACGAAGCAATTACGGAACAAATGAGGAGCAGATTGATTGCCTGGGAAGGGAAGGGACAACAGGACGAAGTCTGTATCCCTCCATCTTATGAAGCATCATATTTCATGAGCATTTCCACGTTGCCACCTTTAAAAAAAATCCCCAAAATTGCCACACACATACGGTGTGTTCCGATGGTGGCTGCGCAACACTTACACTGCCTGGAACGTTCGCTGAATGGTTGAAACTCCAAACCGGAGTACCACATTATTTATGGCGTCATTTATGCTGACGCCCTCTTCCCGCAGCCGCTTCATGCGAGCGCAGCGTCTCAGTTACATTGCTGCATTGACAGACGTGCGAAAGGCAGCTTTTTTTACGCTGCTACCTTTGTTGTTCGTTACCTTCGATACATCATTACTCGGAATGCTATCTCACTCACAACCTGGCGTGCTGAATGGGGATTCTGCGGCCTTTTCTGCGGCAGTTTTTTTTTTCTTCGCGGAGGGAACACCCAAAAACCGTTTTTCCCATTCTCGAGCACACCAATTCCCATCAACCTGGCTGGCTAAGGGTGGGTTTCAGTTCCGATTTGTACGCCCCGGTTTCACGGTGGAAGATGCGCGGCAAATTGCTTTCGACACGAGGGTAACCCCTGGTGCGGTAAGCGGTGGAGCTAGAGAGTTTAATGAGATGATTAGAAACATGGGATGAGGCGTAAATGGGGATTTTTTTCGCTGTTGCTTCATCTGTAAAGTAATACTATTTGCTTTGCGATGATTGATTTGCGCATACACTTCGTTTCGTTCGGTTCGCTTTAAGGTGACCTTTCCGCCGCTAGTCTCGGGGTCGAACTTGTTGTTCTGCTTGGATTAACACAACCCCTTTCTGCATGTCTGCATGCGTTGTACCATTGCAGGGATTCTACCGGAGGCGCTGCGTACCAAGTGTGCCCGCTGCTCACCGATCCAGAAGGAGAACGCGCTGAAAATCATCACGCGGCTGTACTACGACTATCCGGACCAGTACCGGGCACTGCGTGAACGCTGGGATCCATCCGGCGAGTACCATCGGCGGTTCGAGGAGTACCTCCGGGGGCTGCAGTTCAACCAGATTGGTGGCAATGGCGGCACAGGAGGAGGCACAGGAGGAGGAGGAGCAGGAGGCATCGGCTCTGGTGGTAACACGGTGGTACAGAACGGTGGTAACGACAGGCCGGTAAGAAATGACCTCGATCGGCAGCCCGCCACCCAGAGCAGCAATGTACAGAGCGTAGTGATTGATCCGGCACTGCTCGGACAGCAGCAGACCGGCGGCCTGAACCCGAACACGCCCGCAGCCGCCATCCCCTCCTTCCCGCCGGCTGTTGCGCCAGCGACCGAACGACCGCGGCCACCGGCACCGGCACCGGTAGCACAAATTTTATTCCCATCCTCTACCAACCCTAGCAGCAGTAGCATTAGTAGCATTAGTAGTAGTAGTAGCAGCAACAGCGACCTCCCTACTACCACCTCCACTACTACCTCCACCATCATCACCCTTTCTGGACCACCACAACAACCCCCCCGACCACCACGGGTACCGGCCTCTAGCAGCATCGGACCGGGCATCGGTGCAATGCCTTCCCCTAATCCAACCGTCGACCTCACCAACCTAACCCCTATCATTAGCCAGCCGGCAATGTCGGCGACGGCGACGCCGATAGCAACACCGACCGCTACTAGTACGCCTGGCGGCGGCGGAGACGACGCCGGTATCATCGAGGGCCAGGGTTCGGTATCAAACTCCTCCCAGCAACCCGTAGTAGTACCGGTACCGGTCAATTACTATCTCAACATCACTAACGGTGGTTCGCTGACGCTTTGGATGGTGCATCTAACGGGTGATGGCACGGGACGACGACGGAATGTGGCGGAAGATGGGCATAGCGGTGACTATGCAATGCAAACCCGCTTAGACTTAGTGGGCACAACCATTTTGTAGTTTGTAACCAGCTGGACGGTACGATTAATACTCCGGTTGCTTTGTAGTGTAGTGGCGAATGAAAACAGGACCATGGAATACACACAATACAGACACACACACACACAAGCACGCACACACACACAGAGTACGAGAATCCATATCACCAGGACCATAAACTTACTTTCACTGCGTTCCGACTTGCGGGAATTGGAGGTTGTTGAAGAATCGACGTAGGTTGGGTGTTCCGGTTCCGGTAGTATCACGCACACACACACACGCATTTCGATGGGTATTGTGAGAGAAGGTATCGTATGACGCCATTATATGGCGACACCAGCACTGGTCAGAACCGATCATGTAGCTATTGAGAGCTTCCGCTCTGGAGTGATGAATTATGACGTTAAATCGCCCATTGAACCGTGTGTGCGTGTGTGTGTGTGTGTGTGTGCGACCCCCTGCGACTCCTTCGGTGACATTGGCTGGATTGTCGGGAACAGCCGGGTTGCTGTTAATTATGCATTCGATTTATCACTACGCCCAACTCCGAACGGGGCCGACTGGGCCGAAGCGAGGAGCGAGCTTGTCAGGCGTTAAATTGGGAATTAACAGCACGCGGAAACTCGTGCGAATGCACCAAAAAAGGGAACATTGGTGTGGAGGATATTTTTCATTATTGAGCGCAGGCATAACGCAGCGCAGCTTATTAATATTGGTACGCCGACGATCGATTTTCCCTCCCATTTGGTTGGTGGTGTCCCAATATGAGTGTGGAGCCTGTGTATTGTCCAAAACGGAAATCCTTTTTTCATGCAGCTGTCACGTGCAGCTCGTACATTATTAAGTGGACTGTTAGTCATTTAATGAGGTGGATGAAAACGCAACAAACAGGCTGCTGGAAGAGTGGCGCTTTGCTTCATTATGCGACGTAGTCGATTGTTAGTTAATCGGCTCACTGTTACCAATTTCAATGGATCCTTATTGTATCGAACCCGACCGAATAGTGTGCCTCAAAGGTAATCTCGCTTATCGGTGAGTATGTTTGCTCTTGTCAAGGGCTCATTAAAGATAAATCGGAAAGAGAACATAAAGCACAAGCAGCGGATGGAACGCAACCTCGATTAATTAAATTCTCGGATATGAAACAAGCAATGTTTAAGGTTCATTATTTACTGAAGATATCAAACGAACTGGAATAATTAAACAGGGAGAACCTACTCGGCCAAGTCAATTAAATCTCTGTCCATCGACTACATTCACTTGAATGCAAAAGAGATCTGATTGAGTGGATGTGTTTCGCACAAGCGTTGGCCTGAGCATGATGACGCATTGATCGGAACGTGTGGTCATCGGTGATAGCCCGGAGGCCTGATGAGCTTGGTATGCTGGTGAGGATATCGAAATGATACGATTACAATGTTTTCTCTTCGATTTTTTGGTTGGTAAAGATAGCCCGATCGCTTCGTTGGGAGCTGAATCGAAGAGCTCCAGGCATTCTCTTATCAGGTATACTCCCTTTATTGTGGTGAGAATTTTCTTTTCTTATCAGTTTTTTATGGGTGTTGACAAAACTCACAATACATGTCTTGAATTTAATTCTAATAAATGTACGGGAGTAATTTGATCCGTATGACCGATTCGTCCGATATTGCAGATTCAGTTTTCATTATTGTAGGGGTATTGTTCAGCAATACCTTCCAGGTCTGTCTTCGTTATTCGGGTTTCCACGTTAAAGGTCATTCTGAACTCAATTTCCTCAACCACTTTTCATCAAGCGGTATGAATTTTGAGTGTTTTATAACCTTTACTTCTTAATTTGATTGACTTTGGTAGGCGTCTAGTAATTATGCATATAATATTATATGCTACTCTATCCTATCCTATTATGATGTTATTTCATACAGCTTCAAACATATATTCGGCACGATTCCACTCATTCATGCTACTGTTTCAATCGTGTTCATTTCGAATATGATACTTTGTTGAAATATTACTTTCTGTAATGTTGAGCAGCTTCCTCAAGAGTTATGACGAATACTCTACACAAGATTGTTCCGCCATATAGAGTGGAATACTGATCAACCGTTCCTCTGTCTTGATGATGAGTCAGAGAACAAACTTCTTCGCAAACAAAATGAAGCGCATCTGCATGATTTGTATTCCAACCTCAACGCAGGTAACACGTACGGTGGCTCCAACTAACACGCTGCATGTTGACGAGAACAGCGTTTCCAGCGTCTAGTGCGCATCTAGTGAGCTCAATCATACCGTTTATACCGTCCTTGTGATTGTGAAGTAACAACAAAATCATAAATTCTACATGAAACATTTCGTAACAAACTGGGGCATGGGTAAAGCGTCCTACAAACATCCTTTGGGATCTCTCGGATATGAATTCCGTGGCTGATTACACCACCAACCAACGCACCACCACCACCACCAGCAACGTACTTCTGCACGTATTTTGAGGCACATTACAGAGCATGCGACACTGAGAGCACTCCGGGCACAGCAGCATGTTCAATCACGATCCCCATTTTGCACTTTCCTCTTGGCACCCACCCACCCACCCACCAAACAATTTTGACCGCACCCACATTCAATATTGGCATCTGCAGCAGCAGCAGCAACTGCAGCAACACCAGAAATGCTCATTTAAATACTTTTGACCCAATATCGCACCCACAACCCTCCCCCCCAAAAGGCGGCCCCAATTGGACAGCTTTTGCAAGGCTTACCGCTCGCGACGGTGGCCCCCAGTGTCGGCGTCGTTCAATCGCTGCAACCAAGCGCAACAACACCAGCAGCAACGCACGCTGGCACGATCCCTTCCGAGGCACGCCCATCACCACCGTCAGGACCACAATTGGCATCCCAGATACGGCCGGTCGGTGTGCCGTTGGCGACAACTTCCGCTCCTTCGCCATCGAACCTCACGTTCGATGATGTTTCGGTTCAAAATTTGTTCCCTCTCGGCACCGAACCCTCCCAATTGGCAACGACATTCGATGACGACGACGACGAAGATTCGACGGTACCTACTTCTGCAACAGCGGGCTCCGTGCTGCTGGCTAGTAGTGAGCCCAAAGCACCGGTCCAGTACGCCACTACGGTACATTTGAAATTTCTTGTCGTCGGATAACAAAATTACAAACAAGTAAACAAACTGTAGAAACCCCTCCCGCTAGTCGGAATGTAGGAATGGCTTGTTAGGAATATGGTTTGATTGGAATTTCTCGCTCTCTCTCTCGCGCTCTGAAAATAGTCCTGTAGGCTTGGTTAGGTGATGGATACGCCGGACGTGGTTAGCGGAGTTTGTGTGCAGTGTTGTGAATGTCCTTGTGACGCCATCACAAAGCTCCCATCATAACATTATTTATTACTGTTACTCCCTATGCCAGGCCGCACCTCCGGTACTAGTGAACCGGTTCGGGGACGATGCGGATCCGGTACGGCCAACTTTTGCCGCGCCCGCTCCTGTAACGACCACTACGACCACACGGAGACCAACCACGACCGTAAGGCAGACGCGCCCGGTAACGCGTCAAACCACGACCACGACCAGGAATACTCAACGTACGACAACGAGATTCGTAAGTATTCGTCAGACGCCCATGGCGTAGTGTGTAAGGACAGTAGCCAACATGGCGCACATATAGCGCCTACCTGGTGCTTTTGTTTGATGTTTGCTACTGCCTTGCCCCCCACACACAACACTGTAACAACGTATCCATAACTTCCATTGCTTGAGTGATCAACAATTTAATCTGTCTGAGTGCGATGAGCTACAGACCATAAAAAGGCGGGAGGCCCTAGTGGTGTGTGACGTAAAAAAGTTTTGCTCCGATTGGCTTCCAACATATACAAAACGCACTGCAACACGACCAACAAGGCAAAATTGTTCTCACACTTTCTCGCAGATAACACGAGTGCCACCGACGCCACCGCCAACACCTCGATGGACGTCCACGACGTCGACAACAACGACGACGATGACGCCGACAACCAAATTACCACAACGACCTCCACCACCACCACCACCACCACCACCACCTTCACCAGGACAACAACAACAACCACTTTACCCTCAAGCACCACCACCACCACCTCAAGCATATCCAACGATAATATACCAGCAACAACAGCCACCTAGGGCTCAACCAGCCATCACCACCACCACCACCACTACAACCACTACTGTCCGACCTCCCTACGTACCTACGTACCGACCAGGACCGACGGAATTCAACGCGCCACCGCCACAGTACGGTGGCGGTACTACGCCGGATAGCATTATTGATCACTTCTTTGTTCCACCGTCGCAGGCCGCAGCCCCGCTACCGGTGGCTAGCCCGATCGTCGGCCTCTGGAATCAGCTCGGTACGAAGATAGCGGACACGGCGGACGCCATCGCCGGTATGCTGAAGAAAACTGTCGACGTCCTGGTGACGAGCCACATCCAGTCCCATCAACGTGCGCTTCGAGGCATTTGAGGGCGAACCGGCGTACGGACGAAGCCAGCCAGCACCCTTGCCAGGGAGATGCAATGCAGCCCGCTCCTCCCCGGGGGGGTGGGGGCGCCTGAACGAGTGATTGATCGGACGTCGAAAAAGAGCTATCCAGAAAAGGGGGCAACCAAGGAGCAGAGAGAATGCTTGCCGTTTTAGGCATTAACGTTCTATCGGACTGCATCGCATCGGTCCATCTTGTGCATCTTGGCTTTTTCCCCTGCCTGGATGGCCTCCTACAGCAACAGACAAACACAAACAAAACAATGATTCATGACCTGCTCCTCGTTACTTTACGTTTACGTCTTGCAGCACCGTATCTCTTAAGCCGCTATCTGTGAGCAATGGTTTGCGTGAAATTTTGAAAATTTGATCCCAACCCATCTCTCGAGACGAAATTGTTGGAATTTACTGTGATCGTATTCAGTGATAGGAATACCTTAGTGGTAGTGGAGTAAGGGTTGCAGCTCAGCGCTCAGCTGAATATATCTCTGCTGCCGTCGCCACTCTGCCGTCGCCGAAGGCTGCATACTTTTACGATTACTATTGCTATATATACTGCAGCTATTGGAGGAAAAAAAAAGAACCATGTCAGGAAACAATTCGCTAACTTTAGGTGACAAACAAACATTTGAAAGCTGGGAAATCTTCTGGGCGCGGATCCATGTCGGAAAGCATATCCAACCATATGTAGCCAGGGTGAATGTGTTTTTTTGATCCATTGAATATTCTTGTATTTTATCTTATTAATCGAAAAATAGAGCTATCTGAAGTGCACTGAACTGTGTACTACTTACTGTACCCAGCGTGTTCCGGAAGCCTTTTACTGTGAAAGAACTTGGGCTTGGATGGTTGCCAAGCAATCTTCCCGACTTTAAGCAAACTACTTTCGTTTCGAAAGTGTTCCGAAAGTTTTTTTTTCTCTACCTCAAACTAGTAATAAGCTGTTCTGTATCGCCCCAGACTAAACTCTCTTGGCAAGGACCAACTTTGGATTCCCTCACGATGCTGGAAGCAGTTGAAATATGACGCCGCGCCGCCGAGATGAACGACAGCATCAGGCATCAAGCAGTGGATGGCGGTGGAATTGAATTGCGAGCAATCAAATCACGGCGAACTTCTTGTACTTTACTCCGTTTTTTTTTTGTTGGTCTTGGGGGTAGTCGCAGTCGTTTTACCGTTTCAAATTGCTTTCCTCGCGATTCCTTCCGCGTTGCCCCTGCTCCCTTCGTCACTCGAGGGGAACTTGTGGGGAAAATGGTGGAATATTTCATTTGTGCCGAGAGCCTTCTTTCATAACGCCAAAGGTTGTGTCGATCCTGTTGCACCGAAAGCGAAAAGCCACCCTTCGGGGGTCGGGGAGGGACAACCTTCCAGGGACTAGCGAACGAATCGTGTACCGGGCGCATATACGGCCCAGGATAACTGCCCTACCTTGAAGATGAGCTATACGCCAACGAAATCAAATAAACCGAGAAGTGCTCGCGCCTCTGTAGTGGCACTCAGGACCCCCCCCCACCACGTGGGGGGTACCGGAATATGCGGAAGCGGAAGGCTGCAATTTTACCACCCAAGGCAAATCGTGTGCGCCTCGTGTGCGTCGAAGCTTTCACCATTAGGTGCGTGGTTAAGGCCCCGGGTGTAAGGCAACAGGTTAAAAGGGTGCAGCGTTCACTGGTGGGCCAGAAGGTTATGCAGGTTGCGGATTCGGTTGGTACGGTTCACCATCCGCCTCGCTCGGTCGCTTAATGGTCCGTAGGAAGGCAGCAAATTGCCTTCCTGCCATTGCCATTGCCGGCCATGAACGTTCACTCTCTCCATCTCTCTCTCTCTCTCTCTGTCTGTGTGCGGTATGCAGGTAAGGCCGAAGTGTGTTCCGAAAGAAAGAAAATCATATCACCAAAGAAGATGACGAGCATCTCGCGCTGGCATTGAGGCGCGCGCTTCACGAAAGTAACAGGGTCATTGTGGGGAGGGGAGAGTATATTTGTCAATCGTAATGCTCAGAAGTAATTTTCCACTCCAATTCGCGAAAGGTTGTGGCGAGAAAGATTATCCTTGATTACGTTTGGGATCTTTTATGGCGCTTTCTTTAACATCTCTCGCACGCAATGTAAACCAGAGAGCCACACACATAGAGATTATTTCTATGTAAACGATCCACAATCTTCCGACATGAATCGATCGGAATGATGAATACTGTATAAGGATACGCGAATAAAAAAAAAAAGAAAGGAACCATATACTTGGGTGTCTTAGTTTCAAAAGCATAAGAGGGTAGAGAGATAACTGAAAGAAGTTTTATGTCATTGCATTCAAAAGAAAACTTTTGATGAAATCGATGTGATGAAGCCGGTAAGTACTTCAAAAATCTAAAACTTCGATAATTTGATTTCAATTGATCCAGAAATGTTACGCAAAACGCTTAATAATTATTATTTATAAAAATTTTCCTAGAAATGTTAAAAAGTCCCCAAAATATCCTCCATTTAGTATGTTTTGCATAATTTCAGGGGTAATTCGATCTCGGGATATTTCAAAGAGGCCTCGATTTTCTTCGGAGCGTAGCGGAGTTTGCAGGGAGTTTAAGCTCAATTTTATCAAATAAAATTCAATATAATTGACTGAAAATTCATTTTTATGTTTTTTTTATTTGGTTCTACGAAGTGCAAGAAAAGAAACACGCTGCCAGCCGGTCTTTTGCAGACATTTTGCATCAAATGGACACATGGCCACTCTGCACTGCATCATATCTCTCTCTAGAAGATAGCTGGAATGTATGGTATTCCTCTCGGTAACTGCTATTACGTGTTAACCTTCAGCTATCATCCAATCTTGTAAATCCTCCCCATCCGTATGAATGCTGAGATCGAGACCGGCGCGCATGTATCAGATCAGTATGGACAGTCTAGTGAACAGCGAGCGATGAAAAATCGTCGGATTGGAATACCGGAATATGACCGGGAAAAAGGAAATTTGAATCGAATACCATGCGCCTCGTTAGGATGGAACTCTGCTGACAGCTTGACAGATGTGCCAATAAGCGAAATATACCGAATTGAGCAAGCCATCGCCATCTCGTTAGACGACCCACGACCGGAATGAATAAAATGTTGGTTGGGGATTTGTTAGAAACCGAACACTCGCGCTAGTGCATTGGGAGAAGATGATGTTAGATAACAGCATCTTCATATGATATCGAGAGTAACACGACGCCGGTAAAATCAGTTGTCGAGTTTCGACGCCGGTAAGCTCAGTTGTCGAGTTTCGACGCCGGAAAAGCCATTTGTAACACGACAAAAATGACTCAGCAAACGGGAAAGACGCCAGGGGTGCAAACTATTGTACGATTCACGTTGAGCTCAACATTATGGAAAGCAGCTGGAATCTACATGACCATAATGCGTGCGCTTTTCATTAGCTCGAATAGTCATTGGCTCATTACTCAGTTCGATTGTTGTGTACTCCTCCTCCTTCTCTCACTACCGACCATTTATGGCTGCCGAGACACGTGGTTGAAGCTGAGAAATCGGCTCGCCATACGGGGGAAATGCAATCACATTTCGAAGCCGTTGGGTTTTCCCGAATTCTCTTTTTGTATTCCGACAGATGAATCGACGCCATTGGCTTGAAATGCAAGTCGTACATCATCTATCAAGCAAAACTTAGCGCTCGATCGGAACGGTTGAAACGGAGCATCGTCTCTCGCAACGCACGATACGTAATGCTGTTGCTCTGATTGCATTACCGACTAATCCCTCCGGTCCGGTGTCCGGTTTTTCCCCCCGGCTGGACGACTTGTTATCCCACTATCGGTTCCTTGATCGAGTGACACAACCTATTCCCACCTATCCAACAGTACGCATGCACGCACGCACGCACCTTAACACCAGCCAGCCAACTGGACACACTCACACACACACTCACTAAACAGCATGGTCAAAGTACGTCGTCCGGTTTTGAGTGAAGCAAAGTGAAAACCCCCGCGGTTGGTTTGGTTTGGTTTTCGGGCAACCTTCACGTGCTGGCGGCTGACCGTACCCAGCGCCCAGGTACGTGACCCGAGCCCGTCCGGACAACGCATCTTCTTACAAACGCATCAAACAAACAATGGCGTCTACGCTGCAGACGGCGGGGCTGCAACGGTGCGACACGAAAATATTTATCCACCATTTCATGTGTTCCCCATGAAAACACTGCCGGCATTAGGACGTGCAGCAGTCGCCCAGAAGACGTTCGGTTCCCGCCGTTCATCACCACACGTCACTGCACTGCTGCCGGCGCTTTTAGCCTTCCAGGGGCCAAGCCTGGAAGGAACTGCTGCGGTGCCCTTGACAGGGCACGACTCGGTGATGACACATGATGATAATAATAAGTATTGTTTAGCGTCGCATCTCCACCTCGCTGGCCTAGGGTAGGGTGCGCTTCCTTTGGAGCGACAAAAAAGCGACAGAGGAAGGAAGAAGGACGTGTCAGAGCTGTCAGTTCAAACGGTGATAAGCGAAGTGGATTTGGCCCGCCACCAAAACGCCGGCTCGTCGTCGCCCACAGCATGGTCGTTATGGTAGCCGTAACAATGGGGTGGCATGGGGTGGCATGAGGCATGGCAAAGCAGGACGGGGTGCGGTAAAAAAAGAGGAAACACAGCGGAAGAGACACGGAACTCCCCGCGCGCGCACTCGTACAAACGGGGCTCGACAATCGCGCCCGCATCTCGACAACAATTCCGACAGCTTGAGACAATCAGATTATGCTACGCTATGCTGACGGCCAGCTGCTGCGTTGTAGGGCAGGGGAAAGGGGGCTTGTGAGACGAGACACGACGCTAGGGCGGGCAAAAAAGTCGTCGAAAAGTGATTTATTTTTTACGCCCTTACAAACACAACCACACACACACACACACAGAATCGTATGTCGAGACACTTGTGGGTTGGGTGACAGGCTCGTAAAAGCATCTTGCCCGCGCTAGAGACCATGCACGGGCGGGGTACCGTGAGGGGTTTGGTGGAAATCCGCAGGAAAAACAAACTGTCACGCCCGCCACGACAGTCGGCGATGGATTTGATTGTTTGAGCCTAATTTGATTTGGGGGCGTAGGACAAACTTTTGATCGCTCGTTATCCGTTGAAGCTAAAAGGAATTCGAGTTTCTTCCTCTCCGCGAGGAGGCTGTGACCCCAACGCTTAGGAGCTTAGGATAGGTCATGTCCGGTTTTTTTTTATTTGGCTGTTACTTCATTTCGAATGGATCATTCCGTCCGCCCAAAGAGCCCAAAGTTTGCTTCCGATTGATTAACTGTTGCTGTTACATACTAATGCTTCGTTACAGCCTAATGCTCAGAATTAACGTTTACGTAACTCGTGATATTGAAAGTGTTCTTCTCTTCCTGATGCTCACTTTCTGGTCCGTTAACTGCGCATCGAGCAGCGTCGTGTCTACTGTCCGTTACTGTCGTTTGATGCTCGAGTCATTGTAAACATCTTTTTCGATCGCCGATTCGCCGAGGCGCCTGACGGCCTGACCTTGTCGCGGTGCTTTGCCATCATTTTTTAAGCGGTCAGGTGAAGCAAAAAAAAAACCGCACCATTAATCGTCAAACCAACGGAGCGTTTATGGCGCGTAAGATGCCTCGTCGTGTCCACTTTTGGAAGGGTTTTCTCAATGTAAGGGACCGGCTCGAAACTAAAGCGTTCGCGGTACCGCCTTTGCGAGAGTAACGAGCGATCGGAAGCTCCGCGGTCGGTCCGCGTATGGTTGATGAGGCGCACGCCTTACATAGTGAACGAGTGAAGCGAGCAGCAGCCAAGGAAATGTGCTTGCAATCGCTCATCCGGGCTCCGAGCATCTCATCCTAGCGGTTGCACTTTAGTTTGAACTTTGCTTTGAACTCATTAGAAAGGGGACGCAACGCCGATTGGTCGCGCACAGCAACTGATACTCAATGCATTTGCAGTGATATCAACGCGCGATGGTGATCACTTGACGAGAAATTCATGTAAATCCCGCGTCGCATAAACTAGCGCTCACAGCTAAACGTAGTCAAGAAACTAATGTTTATGCTCCCTACCACCACCAATACACCCGATAGACCTTTGATTTACGGTGCCATTGCAAAAGCCACGAACGCAATCATCAAACCTCCTAGTGTGCTCTCCGGTGGACATTCTGAGGGGGAAAACCCGCGTCGGTCAACCAGTTTCCAGCTCGATGGCCGCACCACAGACCACGTTCTATGCAACATTGCCTTGGTGCAACGATTGGATTGGCAGCGGTATGCGGTCGGCAACGGTTATGCTACTACTCCAAAGGAGCACCCTAGCTGTGATCCGGACCGGTTGGTGACGCATCGCACCGCAACAAGCGATGTTGTTACTTTGGGAAATTTCGTCCAAAATCGAAACCACGGCTGTTCCTTCCTCACCAGAAACTCGCTCTTCCGCTCGCACCCGCGTTAATGGCGATTGCATTGAACGATGTTTGTCCGCCAGCAAGGATCAATGCGGAAGGCGGTCCTTGAGCATACATTAGCATACACCGTCGGTTTAGCTTTTGAAGCGGTCACCAAAGTTCTAACAATTCCACTCGACGCTCGTACTCCTCTCGACGCATCACTCCAATCCAATCTCAGCATAAAACCGTTTTCCGCTCAGAAAACCGATGTTTCAACTCGACGATCGACGGCAAACATTTGCTCGAAACACGAAATGTACCAGCAATTGAAATGCTACTACCCTCTTTGCACCCTCAGCATGCATGGCGTAAGGTACACGAGGGGGCTGCGGGTAATGTCAGGAGGTCCACACTCCACATGCGCTACCTCGGATCGCGAGATCTCCTAGCACCGTCGACCGTTGACTTGTGCCCCCGCTCCAATACTACCCGAACGCTTACCACCATGCTGTTGCTGTTGCTGCTGCTGCTGCTGCTGCTACCTGCTGCTGGTGGTGGTGATGGTGGTGGAAAGTATAAAAGCGGGGGTACTGTCCGGCGGTAGCGCTTAGTAGTGACCGATAGAGCGTACCGTACGGAGGTGCAAGCGTGCTGTGGAAACCGAAAGTGAAACTCCGAAAGTGACAGCGAACCAAGCGCCAAGAGCCCGAACAGTGCGAACAGGTGAGAAGCGTAGACAGCGGTGAAGCGAGGGTGGGAAAACACTTTTCTCCGTTCAGAAGCCACCGAAACCGCCACATACATACACACAAACCGCGCAGCTTTGAGCACCGCAATGGTGACCGCAAATGCTGATGATATAATGATGCTGCATTTAAAAATCATTTCATAATACGGGTGTGTGTGTGTGTGTGTGTGTGTGCGCGCTTGTATGTGATGTGGTGCAGCGTGCAGCACGCCGGGTTCGGTGAAATTGAGCTCGGTTTTGATCGAGCTCTGTTGATGTTTTTATTTCGCATAAACACGCTCGAAACCTACAACGAGTCCAGACCAGTGCTACTCGGTGGGCGGGGGGAGGGGAAGGGGGTCGGCAGCTTGCTTTTGATGTCGCGGTCGACCACTTGCAGCATTATGTAATTGCACCGAGCGCTGGTCAACTGACTCTTTTCGCACTCTTACACTTGCAACACGGCAACATGGACGCTCACACTCGCTTATAGTAGAGCAGCAGCAGCAGCAGCACCAGCAAATTAGGCCAAAATGGACATCATGTAGTGGTGGTAGTGGTAGTTGTCGTGTCGATCGAGAAGAGGTGTTCATCAACGGCGCAACAACGCGGGAGTCGTGCTCGGTCCAGCAGTATGAGCCGCCGATTGCAACAATGCCGGACCATTGGTGATAACCGGTCGTTGGTCTCGATTTGGCCGACCGGCATCGACCGGTTTTCGGTGTCGCCCCGTCACCGCCTTTTTGCATCTTACACACCGGCGCACGACCACCCTTTTGACCCTCTCTCTCGAGACCCTTGGTCGATGGCTGCACTCTCGAGAGCGAAGGTGAACGTCACGAATTATGCGAATTTGATTCGAGTTGATGAATGGATAATTATCTTAATGACGCGAACGATTTTTACCGGCCGCACCCAAGGTGGCGACCGCGGTGAGTGTGAGGCCATCTCCTTGACTAAGCCACGAAAGATCCACGAATGGTGTGGGGGGCGGGGGGTCACCGTGAATCGGGTCAATCATCGCGAGGGGGAAAAGTGAAATGTTGGCCAAGTTCATGTCATGGCCAGACGGTCGGGACGTGTGAATTTCGTTGCTGCGTTGCGTGAGTAAGGTAACAATTCCACGTCATAAACGTCGCGTCTGGTATTGCGTCGAAGAAAGGTGTGAAAAGTGGAGTCGTTTCGGCGTGCGTGCGTGCGTGCAGCCCCGGCCCGGACTGACGCATAACCGCCAGTCGAGTGTTGAGTAAGCGGAATGCTGCTGCTGCTGCGTGTGATGTGGACTGGAAAAGTGACCAATTTAATGGCGAGTGCGTACAATGCGACAAGGGGTCAGACACCATACACACACACAGTCCGTTGTCATATTTTTGAAGTGATGAACGAGCTGTTGGCGAACTTAAAAAGTCATTTAGCGAACAGCGGATATGGAATGTAGTATTTGCTTTGTTAGCCAACCTTTGACTTATTTGCTCCTTGGAATGCAAATATTTTTTCCACCCTCTTTTGCTCCTCTCGCAGTCGCACTTCGCAAACCCTCAACAACACTTCCCTGTGTTGGAGTGTCTCGCAGCACACGTGTGGCGCCACACCAGCTACCCTTGAACAATGGCATCGATGGTCGGCGGTTTCTCAAATTTACGCTTACCCTCGGCCCTCGACGCAGCAAACACGTGGAGTCGGGTTCGCTAGGACTGCTATTAGCATACTAATCGTCGGGCTGGCTGTTTGATTATCAATTATTCTCTTAGACGTATCCTCACGCGAATCGCACTCGAGCGGCTTTGGTTTGGTGAGCGATGGAGAAGAGGTGAGCTTTTAATGTGAGAAGAACATACGGCTCAACGCGCAGTTCCGCGTGTGTGCATCTTACGAGGCTTACGCCGAACGGCAACCACAGCATCGATCGATTGAATCGTTCGCTATGGAGCGAGTGAAGAAAAGTTGTTGTGGATTTCATCCTTCATCAACCGTAACATTTACGCCTCGCGACTCATGCCGCGAGTGAGTCGTGCGCACCCATCGATCATGAATATTAAATCATGCTCGTGCTAGAATAGCTGGTGCCATAAGAAAAAAATCATTCAATATCCGTTGAGTGTATGATAATGCCATCAATTCTAGGAGATTCCGAATTCCTCATTCGTGAGAAAAAAAAATCCTCTCCTCTGGATAAATTTCAGTATCAAATGATGCTCCAGCAACGCGAAATCCGCTCCGACTTTCTGTACAAGCACTGGTATCCCGGTCGCCGTGGCGAAGGAATTTCGTTTTCAACGTAGGATCAACCACGAAATTGAATTTGTAGCCTCGGTTGGCTTCACATCATTACGCCACCGTTGTACGATATTTTTGCAAACCATTTTTTTCTGTTTTGACTGCTCGAAAGATTCGCGGTAACACCCGCCCCTTGCACCGCCGAGCGGTTTTTAAACGGTATGAATTGAATTAAAATCGCTTCATTACCGTCATCGTTATTTATTTATTTATCGCGGCGTGGCATGTTGCTGGTGGTTAGATCATGCCGTGCGATGGTTACCGGCAGTAAATAGCATTAGGATTACAAGTTTATTTAATAAAAAGCAGAAAATTTACTGTAAGAGGCATCGTGTTCCAGATCGATGTAATCTCCGCCTATCTTTTGCTCGGCATCATCATTATGCTCCACCGCAACGCAGCTTAGTGTCGCTAGCAGGATTTGGACAATTATCCAGATCCGGATTTGCATTAATTACTCTCAGCCATGCTCAGCGAACAACAAGAATTTTCACCAGATCATCTGCTGTCGGATAATTTAATTATGGAAAGTTGTCACTCCGCATCAGAATCGTAGCTCGATGGCGTGCTTTCAGGATACCCCCCAGGCACTAACAGCTCACCAAGTCCGTTACAAAGCGAACCATTTTGCCAGCTTCTGTTTACAGATTGAATTGCTAAATTCGAAGGAAACAGTAAAGCTTGGAATTAATGGTGATGGCAGCAATAATGGCCCCGACAATGTCAAAGACAGCACAATATGCTAGGACGCTGCTGCTTTATTTCCTTCTTGTCATCACTACTTTCTACAAATCCTTTCAGATTAATTTGACAAACTTGTAGCCTATCTAACTTACCGACAAGCAGGCCCGGTGCGTCAATGAAACACTGAATGAACCATTATTTACGAGAATGATTGCGTAGCGAATGGTTTTTCAAAACGGTTTGCCGTCCTTCGCGCTGTTCGGTTCGATGGTTTTAGCATTACATCGGGGACCGTAAACGGTGAGGCGTTAATTCTGGTCATTGCCAACCGGTGGCGCACTAACGTGATCAGAATGACGAAGACGATTCGCTTCAATCGCTTAGTTTCCTTCTTTGTAACGCATTAAAAATTCATAAGCCGTGGCCACACGGGGCGAAAACTCTAGCGCAAACGAAAAAATTAATGCCAAAACTTTTGCGCTTCGATATGTTTACATGGCCGGGTTGAGGAAATTAAAATCGTTTTTTTGAAGAAAAGGATTGAATACACTAGCAATGATCACTCACTGTCGATGTAAACCACAAAAAGAACATATTGTGAGCCCTACCGTTTGCAAAAAGCTTTTACGCTAGGTTTTACGCTCCACGGACCAATAATCGTTTGACAGCATGTAAACGGCAAGCGTAAACGTTTTGGCATTAATTTTTTCGTTTCCGCTAGAGTTTTCGCCCCGTGTGGCCACGGCTATATGTACGATTGTTTTTTGCGAGAGGCACACGGAAGGGACCATTGTGTTCGTTTGTATTGTTTGTGTGATTGTTCACACATACCAACTTCTTTACACTAACATAAAAATAAAAATAAATTCATCATTCTCAACTGTCAATATGTTTTAAGAAACATCTCACTAACGATGGACCCTTCTTATATTTCTTATAGGTTTGTGAAGAAATAAACTACCAAACCGGAAATCAAAATGAAACACCTGACCATGGTAGCCATGTTGGCGCTGCTGGTGGCACTGGCCAGCGCACAGAAGTACACCGACAAGTTCGACAACATTGACGTGGATCGGGTGCTATCGAATGATCGCATTCTCAACAACTACCTCAAGTGTCTGCTGGATAAGGGACCCTGCACCCAGGAAGGCCGTGAACTGAAAAGTAAGTAGCGCAACAAGGGAACTCGGCGATAAGAAAATGTAGCAAAAATCAATTTATTTCCACGAAAAACATTCTATTTAAATGGAGGAATTCATTTTGCCAGATCTCTTTTGTCACCCTTGATGATAATTGATTTTATGATTGATTCAGTAGATTTCGATGAAATGAATCTCGTTTGATTGAATTTCATTCTCAGAATTTTTAGAAAATCCTTTACGAGTTAGCTTTCTTAGAACAGCGTAGAAAAATGGCTTTTTTTGTGGGAATAAATAACTCGGAATAACCCGGAAATAACCAGAATGGCTATTTGAACGCCCCAGTTTGAATGACATCCTTCGGTGGAGTCAAGCGGGTAACTTAAAGTGCCGCACATAATAATCCCTCGTTTTATGCTATGATTTTTTTTAGAAACACTTCCCGATGCCCTGAAGACAAACTGCGAAAAGTGCAGCGAGAAGCAAAGGACCAGCTCGCGCAAGGTAATCGCCCATCTCGAGGATCGTAAGCCTGCGGAATGGAAGAAGCTGCTGGACAAATACGATCCGGAAGGAATCTACAAGAGCAAGTTCGAAAAGCTCAACAAGCGATCCTAAACTCCGGCTAACTAGCGAAAGTCCTGTCGCAACTGCAGCACACGGGACAGTCGACCCAGCCGAAGGAAAATAGAAGCTAAGGGAAAAGGTGGTGCGGTGGTAGAGAACTTATGATGAATGTGATATATCCGTGCAAGCAACCGAACGGTTGGTTGCTGATGAGGAATGAATCAAGCTAGCATGAGGAGGGAAGGTCGAGAGAAAAAAGAAAACCAAAAAGAGAACAAAATGTAAACCTCAAAAACATATGGAACGCATTTGTAGCATTGCCTGGCACAGGAAACTCACTGTGGGCCAGCTCTCGACTAGCAATAGTTGTGCGTTCATCTTAAATGAGAAGTCGAGGATGATTTATGAAGTGCATTTTCCGTCCGATTATTTTACACTCCCACCATCACTCATTTTCACACCCTCCCGTTATGTGGGACCAAGCATCTAAAGACAAACGAGAACCTGAAAAGGGCGCCATAATTTATTTGATTTTCTACAACAGAATTGAAAATAAAACCATTTTGTAAAAAACACACGATGGACGCTGTGTGGTTGATTGTGTGCTAGTAAGTAAATAGAACTATATAAGTAAGATTATGGTTGATTTTAGATGTGCCAGTTTTTGTAGCAATCTCTAGAGAGCAATGTTTTCTTCTTACCGGACAACATCGCAGAGATTACTTGTCTTGCGGATCATTTTAAATTCTAACTAATCTTAACAGGTCACTATTAACAATTTTATGTTTAACATTTTACTGATGAAACAGCTTGCTCAAGCGATTTATTGCAACCAGTCCAAAATGTTGCTTATAAAATTGCATGCCGTGATTCTAGCACAGCATTCATGCACTTCATATCGCACCATTCAATCCATTTATTCCTCAACCATTTAATCTTCAACTAATTAAACTCAAGGACAGACGAACTGTATTTTCCTTTTACTGACTTTGATCATTGTAGCAAAACCTTTCACAAATGGTTAAGAGTGATCAACATAATGATTAACGATGCTTGTTTTAATTTCCATAAATGTTCAATCAATCACTTCACGCAACACCATTACTGAAGTGATCGCCGCGATCACGTCGAGCTTTTGAGCGCAAAAGCTCGATCGTACGCGCTCACTTCAGACTGAGCGCGTTTTGAGTGCGCCAACTGAGTGCTGCTTCACCGGTTCCAACGACTACTTCAAATCACTGCCAGCCGCGTCGAGTTATAAAAAGGTTCCCGGCATCGAAACCGAACCGTCAGTTTGCTTTCTCAGGTCGGCAACTGTTCGTAGCTGTCCGTAGTGCGTGACGAGAGGATTCATTTGCAGTTTGCAACGGGAAGGACATCGGTTCACAAACACAGGGGAATCATGTGGTGGAAGAAGCTAGGCGTAGCCCTGCTGCTAGTGGTGGCCACAAGCCATTACGTGCAATCGCAGCAGCCGGCCAAGGTGTTGTGCTATTACGATGCTGCTAACTTCCTGATCGAAGGTAAG
>NC_064874.1:68078556-68121056 GCF_943734745.1 Anopheles darlingi
GAAGATTGTCGTCGGTATCGCCACGTACGGTCGCGGATGGAAATTGGATGAGGATTCGGGCATCACGGGCACACCACCGATTCCTGCCGATGGCCCTGCGCCTCCTGGTCCGCATACCGGAGCGGCGGGCACCTACAGCTACGGTGAAGTGTGCTCTATGCTGCCCAACCCAAGCAATGCCGTTTCCAAGGGAGCTGATTATCCGTTGCGCAAGGTGAACGATCCGACGAAGCGCTTCGGTCCGTACGCATTCCGTATCCCGGACGAGAGCGGAAAGCACGGTATTTGGGTGTCTTACGAAGATCCGGAAAGTGCCGGTAACAAGGCTGCCTACGTGAAGGCGAAGGGATTGGGTGGCATCTCGATCAATGATCTGGCGGCCGATGATTTCCGTGGCACATGTTCCGGCGACAAGTTCCCCATTCTGCGTGCGGCCAAGTATCGACTGTGAAGGATGGAGTGCACGATTGTACGAATTAGACAATAGCCCAGCTCGTTCGCTGGACTGAACGTAACATTCAATTAAGATTACCAAAATAAAACGATATGAATCCGTTTCTACAAAATAACAAGCGAGTCTTTTTTTTTTAACAGAGCACGCATCTTTGTGCTTATAGCTACAAATAACATAATAACAGAACAGTTAGATAACAGAACACAATGTTTGTTACAAAGAAAAAGGTGAGTGAAACCGCTATGTCCTTTTGTCTTGACTACCCAAGAATAGTATTTTTTTAAATAATTCGCACACAATCACACACCGAAAACAAGAAAAATGCTTTAAATGTTAATAATGCTTTAAACAATCTGACATCATGATGTCTTATTTTTATTTGATAAGGAACCATCCGCATCATCGTAGCTCACGTTACATACTGTGCTGAGTGACCAAATTCCTTATCAGTTGAGAGCTCTCCGCGTTCACTCAAGCCTTCTCATTTGGTCGGAATTCTGTGGGAACGTGCTATAAGAGAGGCGTCCTGATCGCAATCTGGTTCAGTTGTGTAAACATTGCAGAAAGAAGAATATTGAAGTCAACACTTCAAATGATGGTGGGGTTGAAAATTGGCTCCTTGGTGCTAGTTCTAGCGGTGTTAGCATACACCGTCCATGCTAAGAGTGTAGCGAATGGCGCAAAAGTTCTGTGTTTCTATGATGGTGAAGCTGCTTTAAAGGATGGTATGGAACGATGCGAGAATGCTTTAACAACACCCGGTTCAAGTGACACAAATTTCTCTTCGCACTATTACAGATCCCCTGACCGGTAAAGTGACCTTGGTAGACATAGAGCAAGCATTGCCGTACTGCACGCATCTAGTGTATGGATATGCTGGAATTGATTCGAAAACCTATCGCCTAAAGCCCCTAAATGAAGCGCTCGATCTGGACACAGGAAGAGGCCAATACCGTGCAGCTACGGCTCTTAAAAGTCGGTTCCCTGGTCTCAAGGTGTATTTGAGCGTCGGTGACTACTATGATCTGACCGAGAAGGATACGTCTGAGAAGTACTTGGCTCTGTTGGAATCAAATGACTCCATAGCGGCGTTTGTGAGCAGTGCTCGTACTTTGTTGAAGGAGTACGGCTTCGATGGTCTCGATCTCGCGTGGCAGTTTCCACAGCCGGCACCAATGCAAACTACCGACCACATCTTGGAATCGAAAGGTTACGCGTATCGGGATGGATTTACCAAGCTAATTCGTGAATTAGGTGAAGCCTTTGGTACTGATGGATTAGGCCTGGGATATACAATTCCACCGCACGTCAATGAAAGTTTCTTCCTGGACATTGAGCAATTGAAGGACTTGCTGGTGTATGTTAACATTAATGCATTTGATCAGAACAACCAGAAACGTAATCCTGAGCAAGCTGACTACACGGCTCCGATATACGAAGCTCCGGGACGGACCCCAGGTAACAATATCGATGCAAAAGTGAAGCTGTGGAGCTCTGCGGGAACACCGCTCGATAACATCATCGTCGGTATTCCTACGTTCGGCCGGGGATGGAAGTTGATAAAGGAATCTGGTACGACCGGTGTTCCTCCCGTCCGAGCTGATGGACCATCACCGATCAAATCGCTCTCATCCTATGCCGGATACTATAGTTTCACCGAAGTATGTGCCATCCTGACCGATACCAAACAAGGTTCCATGCACAAGGTACATGATCCCCGATTTGGTCCCTATGCGTTCCGTGTTCCTGATGAAAATGAGGCGAACGGTATTTGGTTATCGTATGAAGATACAGAGAGTGCTGCAAACAAGGCGCGATACGTGAAAGCTGCTGGACTTGGCGGAATCGCAGTCAATGATCTGGCAGACGATGACTATTTGGGACGCTGCACGGGCGAGAAGTTTTCCATTACTCGAGCTGTGAGACAAAACCTGTAAAATAGTCCAGAATACGATTTGATGTTGGCATGTTAATCTTCGTTACTAATTTGAGATTTCCAATAAATGCATTGATCAGTTATAGAGCACATTTCATTTAGCTATATTTGCCGTTTGTATAATTATCTGAGCTAATCAGAGTGCCGGTCAGCGCTCTATGATTAACAAAGTTCCGGTTTTAAAATCCGGCTTCGTTCCTTTCAAAAATAACTTGTTTTTGTTCCTCAAAAACATAACCAGTTTTTGAAGCGATAACCGTTGACCTCTGCACGCCTTAACATTAAACACTTTCATGATAAAGACTATGGCGCGATCAATTATTAAATTTTTACTCGTGCGACATCACGCCATACATTGCGTTATTTACTTTCATATACGCTGTTTGTATGTGTGCATACCTTTGCACGTGCGGCAACCGTGAGCAGAACGTTTTTGTGGAAACGCAATTTCGTTTTTGAGGTACTTGCAATTGCTAGAGGTCATCATTCAATTGCCCCTTACTTGTTGGTCATTCCTGTATTCCAGGCTAATTGCTCGGGTTCCCATAACCCAAGCCAAGGTTTAAGTGAGTTACTTATGCTGCTTCGTGGGGGTACCCCAACAACGTTACTAGGTTGGTAACTCGCATGAGCAGCTGCCCATAGACTTTATAAATTCCCGCTCCACTGCTTTCTGCTTCAGTTTACTTTTCACCTTCACACAATAAAGCTCGTTTTTGCGAACGTAATTTCATCTATCAATAGTTTGTCTTTCCTGGCGATTGTTCTAACGATGAACGAAACCGCGAGAAGTAATGTGATGATAGTGCTGATAGTTATCATGGCCTGCACTATGATCACTAGTGCGTCAAATGTGCCAAAAGTTCTTTGCTATTACGATGGAGAAGCTTCGCTTAAATCAGGTAAGAATAATAGTAGATCAGGAAGCCGTAAAAGAGAATGATAATACACAACTGAGGAGATGATCCCAAACGGCACTGATTGTTATCAGCAACGGTGGCGTGCATGTGTTAAACTTTTGTGCTTCTTTTCACAGATGCTCTCTCCGGTAAGGTGACCTTATCAGACTTAGCGTCCGCTTTGCCGTACTGCACACATTTAGTGTATGGGTATGCCGGTATTGATTCTACCACTTATCGCCTGAAGCCTCTCAATGCGGCGCTCGATCTGGATTCTGGAAAAGGACAGTTCCGGGTTGCAACGGGCCTAAAGTATCGGTTTCCGGGACTCAAGGTGTTTTTGAGCGTCGGGGCATTCTATGATTTGTCCCAACGGGAGAATTCGTCCGCGAAGTACTTGTCCCTGCTGGAATCGAGTGAATCAAGAGCGGCATTCATCGACAGTACGCGCAATCTGCTAAAGGAATACGGTTTCGATGGTCTCGATCTCGCGTGGCAGTTCCCTCAATCGAAACCAAAAGGCAATGCTGATACAGTACTCGATACGAAGGCTACCGAGCATCGTGAGCAGTTCATATCACTTGTTCGAGATTTGAAAACCGCATTTGACCATGATAAGCTAGAGCTAGGATACACACAGTTGCCACATGTTAACGAGACCATTTTCCTAGACATTCCCAAGCTGAACAATCTACACCTACAGTACATCAGCATCAATGCATTCGACCAACAAATTCCGCAACGTAACCCAAATGAAGCAGACTATTTGGCTCCACTTTATGAGCCACTAGGACGAGTTCCCGGTAAAAACATCGAAGCGAGTGTGCAGGCGTGGACTAAACAAGGGACAGCTCCGGGGAAGATCGTCGTCGGTATTCCCACCTACGCTCGTGGATGGAAGCTGGTGAAAGAATCGGGCACGACTGGTGTACCTCCCGTGAAAGCTGATGGACCGTCACCGATCAAATCGTACTCTAGCTACGCCGGATACTATAGCTACGGTGAAGTGTGTTCTATACTCGCCAACCCCTCTGGTACAGCGGCAAATGCCATGCACAAGGTCCATGATCCCCGATTTGGTCCCTATGCGTTCCGTGTTCCTGATGGAAAAGGGGAAAACGGAATTTGGTTGACGTACGAGGACCCTGAAAGCGCTGCAAACAAGGCGCGGTACGTGAAGGCTGAGGGACTTGGTGGAATCGCAGTCAATGATCTGGCGGACGATGATTATATGGGCAGATGTTCCCTTGAAACATTTGCCATCACTCTAGCCGTTAGTAAAACTCTCTCCAAGTGATCCATATCAATATGAATAATTTTTAATGATTTGATACAGAACTTCTTCGATATAATACTAAACCAAAACTTGTTTGAAGAAAAAGCAAATCCTTGTTAATAAACATTTCTGCACCAGTCAACCGTTGAGTGCATCATTTAAATTCAATTCATTCTTCATCGTGTTCTATTTTTAATATCCCAGTGGAAAACAAAGACTTTTGTTTTTCTTTTCAACTACACCGAGCTGTCTTTGGCAGATGCGCAATAGCGTGTACACTGAAGAAAGAGCTAGAACAAACAACCTCCCATCTCGTTCATCTTATTACTTTTGTTACTACTTGTTACACGTTCACAATGTTGTCAGACCCTTTTAAAGGCTTCTCTCCTCCCACAGCTTCCTGTGCAAACACGAGTAGAATTTATTTTTCCAGCAAGCTAACGTGAACAGAAACTTGGTGGCGGGTAAGGACGATCAGAAAGATAGTGGAATCGGTTTTCTCCTTCCATTAACAAACGTTCGGTATAGCTGTAGGTTAGTGCACGTTGCTTGTATTTGTGTTCATCGTGTGGCAGAATGGAAATTGTCGAAAACAGTTGCATCAATGCACATGAAGCGGACACGCAACGAGCAAGAAATGAACTAGTGTTCACAGAATCGGTTAGTATCGTGCATGATCTTCCATCGAAACGGTACATTCAGTTAGAAATCATGGACGCACCATTCAACTGCAGTCCATGCAATCGACTGGTGTAGCAAACTGAAGTCAACAAAAAAAAGCGGTGAAACATTTCAGCATTCCGGAAACGAAGCAACCAAATGGACTCGGCCACAAACGAACAGTACCACACCCAGCAGCAGCAGCATGCAGCAGCAGCAGCAGGGCAGTCCGGCGTATCCGCTATCACTGAAATCACTTCAGTGGTCTCATCCTGTGGTCATACGACTCCACACCAGCTAGCACGTAATAGATAGTGTTTTTAGAGAACGCGTCCTCTGCGGGCGTGAGTGGTTTTGGAAAACTCCCCTTCATCACCGACAGATATGGGACCTGACGAACCATTGCACCAGTTCGATACTGCGTACTGAATGCGAATCCTGCCAATGGTTGGTTGGTCAGTGTGTGTTGGCCAGTACACATTCGGGCTGAGGTCCTCTTCGTATTCGCCGCCATGAAACAGTGGTCCGGTACGTGTGATATGCTTCCATCGCTGGCAAGTGTAAACAGCAGCACATCGGGGAATCTGCGGAAAGTTTGCGCAAGGTTTAACGATGGTGGTAGAAACTTTCAACAAGCTGGCCCACGAGAAGTGCTTCCACGCGAACCAGGATACTTTGGTTCGCCAGCTAGTGATGCGCTTCGCGTTGAAGCGGTTGGATGCTACCATTGTTGGAACTGAATATGGTATCGGCATGAAGTGTTTGTTTAAAGGTTTAACGAGAAACTGGTATCCTATCCGCCAACACTGGCTGAACATCATTCGTGGAGTAGGTCGTCCTGCATTCACATTTGAAATGGGTCAACTCAAGTTTTAGTCTTTGTGGCTGTTGTAGATTAAAACAAGAGCTACTAAAGAAATCATTTACATAAATGGTTTCAATACTGCAACGAGCGGAACGAGCCTTTTCGACGATATCAAGTGCATGATGGTGGTTTTAGATAAAATAGATTACAAAAATGGTGTGAAGCATACCCAGTAAGATCATTTAGAAAAAGCATTATATAAAAAAATTGGGGAAGAAAAAATAACAAAAACCAAATATGTTTAGTTCTTTATTCAAAAAAAGAGGATTAAACAAGGATTGGGTTAATTTCTTTGGCCACGAGTCTGAATAATTGGGAAAAAACATCAATAGAAAAACAACTAGCCGAAAGACATGTCTCACAATGCTTCATTCCATTCTCGGCTTGAATGTTTGCGTCGAAAAGACAGACTGCCCTAAAAAGCTTGTCGGTCTTGCTGCTTCCCATCTCATTCATTTAGTATCTTTTTAGTTTAAGGACTCATCCAATATGCAAGCACACCAGCTAACTCACACGGGGGACTCTTGCATTCGAAATCCCTGGTTCGCGCCTCGAAACTTCCCGCATTCTGGACGCCGTGCGCTCAAGAAAGTCCGCTTCTTCCCGGCTAGGCAGAATGGCTAAACAAATCTGCGGACATTTTAGGGATAGTCCTTGGCGTACATTCGCGCTCACAGGTATGCTTTGTGCAAACGGAACAAAAGTGAACCGAAACGTGCCCCGAAGCATGACCATGCTCGCCGGTTTCTGCTCGCCCGCGTTGCGTTCCGGCCATAGTTTGGCCGTTCTCGGAACCGGGCAAGTACAACGGGAGCATGTTTGCGTAATTTTGTCGGAAAATTGTTTTCAAATGGACCAAACTCTGACATGGAAATAGATAAGCGTGCCGCGGGTAGCGGTCGGTTCCGGCGGGGAAAAGTTGCTTTGTTGCCGTTGGGAAGTGGAGTACCTCCCCCCGAAACTGTTGCCGTTCCGAGTTTGCTTTTGCTCTCCCCGTGGCGGCGTCTTTCGGAACTAGCAACTTGAGGAACTTTGCTAGACAAAGAAGACCGCCACAGACCGGCGGATGTAGATACACTTTTTTTTGTTGTTTGTTCCTTCAAAAGTTGTTTAAAATCCCCCTTTTTTTAGCTGCTTGATACTTTGGAAATTCTTATGTTTTGGCTATTATCAAAAGAAGGAACAATTAGTGGGAGCGCAACTGCACGGTTCTCAGCGAGCCCGGCTGGCGAGTGCTATTTAAGCAGAGAATTATTCATGATGTGTTGTTCTCTGTTGAATTTAGAAGGATGTCAAGATATACTCCAAAGGAACACACGCACACTCCCTAGCGGTAGGTTTCGCTTCGTCCCAGCTAGCCACTCCTTCGCGAGGGTTGCGCTAATTAATGTTAATTTTATGCCCCAGCATGTAGGCATCAGCCATTCTAGTATTACGGAGCGAATCGTTTTGGGAAAATATTAGAGCTTACATCCTAATTAATGGCCTCAGATAAGTCGACCATGCGCCAGCCGGACTGGGTCCGGGATAATGTTTAAAATGAGGAAATGCTTGCGCTGCTTCTGTAACCAACCACGTTACCTTTACAGACAGGTCGCTCAAAGGAAACATTCGCCAGGCCAATGTTTACTGGCGACCGCCACATTGCAGTGAGCCTAGAAGAAATAAATAATGACGCCAAGCGGCCCCCCCCCGCTTAAACTTAAACAAACTACCAGAAAGGGCAACATAAGCTGAATCATTAGTGCGCAATTTGCCAGCACACGAGGTCACGGAACGAGCGCGCAGAGAAGACTTAAAAATCTGGAAAAAAAACCGGGAACGACGGAGGGCAAGGGCAAGTAGCAGAATTGCGCCACCACCAAAACAATGACGGCAAAAAGGGGGAAGAAAAAAAAAGAACGAGCGAAACGGGTCGGTGCCCGCTCGCCGGAAAGTAATTTGTGAAATTTTAATTGCCTTCTTTCTCCGGATTAGTTGCTGGGCGGCGTGCCGAAATTGCTTCTCATCCTGGTTGCTGATTGGATATGGAGGCGCCCGGCTGATGGAGGCGCCCGACAGCCTTCCCATCTGCACGATGGAGACGCCTAGCTCGTTGTAAAATAGACCGGGCGAGTGCAAGGCCGACTTCAAGATTGGCACCCCCACCCTCCCAACACGGAGGTGCTCCAAGGTGAGCTGTTTAATTAATCATGATTAATGGAGATGAAAATTTCGCTTGCGATTAGTGTCGAACCGATGGGTGGAAGGGGGTGGTTTGCGGAGCGCACGCTCGTTTTTCCGATGCGATGGCGTCGGCAACACCTTGAAAATTCAATTAAAATAAAAACTGATGCCTCCGGTAGACTGTACATGGTTCCTTCGTTACTGAGCAGGGTGGAGTGTAGAGGAAACGTGCGCCTGAAATAATAACTAACGTTGAAATCAGGGAAAAGGAAAAAAGAGAGAAGAGAACGTCGCTCTACAAAGTGTTGATGTTATCATATGGCAGTTTATTGATTCCTTCCCATCGATGCTGGTTGTTGGCGACAATATGTAAATTTATGTCATCACTTGTGCACTGTTATATTCCATACTCGGTAAATGGCAAGCGAGGGGAGAAATGCATAAAGCATGACGATCGATTGAAACTGGAAAAAACCAATATGGCGAAACAAGTAAATTTTAGCAAACGTACGCTACGCATTCAGAGAGCATATGTAGAAGCTGTCTGCGACGTTGAAAGAAACCCATTTTCAATAACATACAAACAACCAGCATGTTGGAATAAAATTGAATGATGTTTCTGAAAGCTAACACCTTCATTATATCAACATCAATAAATTCGATCAAGCGAAAGAGCAACGACCAAATACACCCGGATCATCTTGTTGTTAGTGTAATGGTATCCCCCTCACCCCTCCGGCCCCAGCACAAAGCTAAACAAAGCGTGAACCACCATGAAACAACTGAAACATGTTGTGACATGTTGAGCCATATTGAGCTCAGGACGGAACGAATTATGATGTTAGGTCGTGCCATACATCCACCACAGCATATTGGAAGAAAGGTGACGATGATAAAAATTGGCCTGGATGTAGCTGAACATGCATTGTCAGAAATTAATAGAAGTTGCTTCTACATGAATCCGGAGATATTCGAAAATCAATACGTCTCGTTGATACGTTGATCAGATACGTTGTCAGGCTGGGGTTGCAGAGCTTCCAGTAGTTTTACTGCAAAGCTTTCCACCAGAATGAAAACTTTAGGCTGACACAGGATTGAAGGAAAAACAATGTAATCTTCCATCTTCGTAGTGAAGAAAATAGAAAAGGCTACAGCATACTACACACACTAGCGGTAATTTAAAGTCAGATAATGAGCTCGAGCCAATGCGTTCTATCGAGTTTAAACTTGTTAAATTGTTTAAAGATTTATCAAAAGAATATATAGAACGTTGCAGGCACACTATTGAACATAAGAGAACCTTTCTGCTGGAATAAATGACAAAACTATTTCTTGTACACCAATAATGGAATCTACTATCCACAAGGAATCCATTAGCAGAATCATGAGACAATCCAGCCAAATCAAATCAAAGCCAAGCGGTATCCATTGTAATAGTAAACACACCTGGTATCCAAGTCCATACTCTCTTGATGGTCTAGAATTCACAGGACCATTCTTACCACACAAAAAAAAAAGAACGCACCCGAATCACTGCTCCGTCGCCGATGGTCAGTCTCGTTAGAATACCTCTCACGTGGTTGGCGTCTGATCACTTTCACTTCGCTGCGTATCTCTTTACGGACCGCCTGGAGCCTGTGTTTACCCTTACGACCAAGAGGCTAAGTTGACTTTGGGGGAACATCTACTCTCGCCTCTGAATGTATTGATTAAATATGCATCAATGTCAATATGTTGGCGTTGGCAAAGAGGGCGCCCTGCGGCGTTCTTAGCTTCATGGTGAAAGCCAAGACACCCCCGGTTCACCGCGCTTCAACACCTACGAACGAGCGCAGCACTCAGCGGCGAAGAGTCTTCGATTTTTCGCTTCCCCTTCCACAGGCGGTGTCTTGCACCCAACGCACCTCAGCGTTCTCACGTTCGTCCGAAGTGGGTAAGTGAATCCTTAAAAAGGATAAACTTCATCGCGCCATCCCGCTGCGGGGAGCTTTCCCCGTCTGCACCGGTCCGTTGGGCGTCGGATAAGTTGTTTCCCAATCCTTGAAGCATTCTTTATTAGCCGCTCTCGAGACAGCTTCAAGTGTGTGCGCGCGCGTGTGTGTGTGTGTGTGTGTGTGTGTGTGTGTATGTGTGTGTGGTAAGTGTGAACGATACGGTTGCTGCCTTGGCAACACGCACCACTTGAAACACAGACATATGAGCCCCGATTCGGTTTCGGGCATTGATGGCATGTGGTTCATGGAGTGCTTGAACGGCGATGAGCCTGGCACAGCGGGTGGTGCGGCTCCCACGGTTCGCTACTCGATTGAACCAGTTTGAGCATCAAGTTTCTTAGCTTCAATCTATCGGTAGGGTTGTAAAGATCGCTTGCGCCTAGGCCGGGCAGCACTAAAATTGAAAATATTTCAATTTCGATTCCAACGACACCCTTTGTCGCACTATGGGTGTGTGTGTGTGTGCTACGACCTCTGCGTTACCGTGATTGTTACCATTGTGGACCTGCTTTTGCTGCATTCGCACTCGAATCGATTTTCGGATCTAAAATATGCTCCAGTGATTTCCAACACCACGGAGTATGAGAAGTTTGTTTTCGATTTCCGCCAACCAACCGACATCCCGTCCTACTGTCATCCTATAAGGACACTGCCAGGCCACTACCGGGACCCCCAGTGGGCGGAAGCTATAAATTGTGGTAGAACGTCTCTCGCTCGAAACGGAGAGACTATCGAGCGATACGATTTACAGCAGCGCATCTACCCGTTCGGCACCGCCGGTTGGATGGTATCGCTTTTCACCGCCAGGGGGGGGGGGGGGGGGGGAAAGGAAAGAAAATCGATCGACGGTTAGGAAACAAAACATTGGATGCTCGGAAAAGGGTGTCGCGCGGTGACGAGAAAATTGATTGGAAGTAATGAGCATTATGGCGATGGATGGAACGTTTCCGCATCGATCGAAGCGTTTTGTTGTTTTTTTCTCTCTCTCGGTAAATGTCTGTTCGTGCTCGACGTCACCAGACCAGCGTCATTAGTAATGAAAAGCTGTGGAGCGCTTTGGACCTAATGTAGTGCCAGTGATAGCGTTATTGTCGCCAAGGAAGGAATGGTTCTCCTTGTAATCGGAAGAGACAGATTAATGTTTAGATTATTTGCTGAAAGACGCACCACCAACAAACCACTCTCCGTTCATGGTTACTTATGACAATCTGGTCCTTTCTTTATGGTGCAAACGTGAGCTCATAAAGTATGCCAACCGGACGGGGTAGGCTACCTTCTCGAACGGTGTAACAAATTTACGATCGAACCAGTGGCTAACCATCACTGCGCACTGGCCACATCCAAGGAACCGAGAGCTCTTGCCGCAAAACCTTCCTGCCCTGCCGTAAAGTCAAATGGTCTACTCATAAATTATGCCATATGTTGGTTTGGCGACCGACTGTCCGCAACCTTCCCGTAGCAGGACACCCGGTGGGCTCCACGTGGTTTACCTTGCACCTCACCTCCCCTTCCCCAGCAACCAACCGCAACCTCAAACAACATGGAAGGAATTTGATTAACCACTCCCTCTGTGTGTGGTGTTCTGCTTGGTTGCTGCTTGGATTCTCAGACCAAACGCACACACACGCACACGCACGAGCGCACTGGATTGAAGACGGCTGGGGATCAAAGTGACCTTGCGGTGCGTAAAGCTCTCGGAGCGGTCGGACGGACGGCTCAGGACGTAGTAATTCCAATTACGAACGGTCGCTACCTTCCACGGGCAAGGGGTCGGGTGACGAAGGGTTACGAAATTGATAGTAACTGTTTCGGACGAACAATAAACCGTTTAATGGACGATACATGGATGCAACGCCGAGTGGTCCTAGCTAGGGGTCCGAAAAATGATAAAAAAGCTCACAAAAAAAAAACAGCAAGAACAAGAACTCACCAGTTCGGTCCAGACAGATCCGAAATGTAATTGAATATTTATATCGGTTCACGAGAATGCGCTGGTGTGTGTGTGTGTGTGTGTGTGTGTGTGTGTGTGTGTGTGGCTGTATTTGCCATACGGTATCATACATTATACATTCCCGAGTTTCCAACGGTCTCCAATTCTCTATTCCATTCCGTTGCCGCTCGGCTTTGGGGCTGGAATTTAGAAAGCCCTCTCCATCCCTCCACTTCCTGGTCTGTCCTGTCACGTCAGCATGGCTGGCTCAATTTTTGTGCCAGCATTCCAGGGAACTAATCAATCGTTTTAATCGTTTTCTGATACAGCCGGTTTCCGGCCCCGGGTTTCATCATCCCGGAGCTGACGAATTCATTTTCTAATCAAGACTCGAGGCCGTTTTGAAAAAGATTTTCTTTTGATCATCCAGCATGTGATGGTGAATGGGCCCCTTCCTTCCTCGGCTGGAATTGTGTGTGTGTGTGTGTGTGTGTGTGTATGTGTGTGTGTGTGTGTGTGTGTGTGTGTGTGTGTGTGTGTGTGTGTGTGTGTGTGTGTGTGTGTGTGTGTGTGTGTGTGTGTGTGTGTGTGTGTGTGTGTGTGTGTGTGTGTGTGTGTGTGTGTGTGTGTGTGTGTGTGTGTGTGTGTGTGTGTGCCAATTCCCTTATAGGTTTCAAATTACTAAAGTCCCTGGGACGCGAGTGCTTCGTTGACACGTGCCCGAATGGTACCGACGGGAGGAAGAGACGGGAAGAAATTCACAATCAAAATTCCATTTTCACACCCAACGGCGCCCGGCACATGAATTCCGCCGTGCCGTGTCGATGGAAAAAATCGAAACAACAAACGCTGTTCATGGGGAGATATTTGGCAAGAAAAGCGAGAAAATTAAATACAGTGCCACCGTTCGACACAGTCAACACAACGCAATTCGATGCTGCGTCGACGATAATAGTGTCCTTCCGTCGATGATTTCAATCAATACTTCCCTTCCTTCGTTACCGTTCTTGGGTTTTTTTCCCCATTTTCGTCTGACTGTCTTACTGGTTTTGGATCCACTGAACGCGATGACGACGCGACTCCAGTTTCACTTTTGCTTCCGTTAGCAAATTCTTGGGCTTGAACTTATGAACCCACCCCGGACCCAGGGTGGGCGACCCGGACGCACACACACACACACACACACACACACACACACACACACACACACACACCGGTTACAAGCGGTCCCCGGTGGCGATCAATCCGTTTCGAATCGCTTCTCGCATCACGTAAGCTCGGTTTGAGGGAAGGGCGGCGAGAAAGGAAATCGTGCTTAGCAATAAAAATAATAATAAATTTTCAAACGACGACGGCGCGATTCCTCGCTCCTAAGCCGGCGAGTCCATGAACGTATCGCTTGTCCGCCCTGTCCGCCTTTTTGGAACCCCTCGCGCGAGAGGTTGTTGCTGTGCGAGCTTTGCGCTCGTCCCTTTTCGTCGGCGTCGGAATTGGAAAAGGCTTCTGGCCTTTTAAACCCCTCCCACCACGCGGGCACCGCAACCATTTCACCAAACGCCAATCGCCTGATCGGGCCGCTGTCCTTCGAAGCGGAACTCGCAGCCACGTATGTGACATTCGTTAGCGATGGTATTGTGCCCAACGGGCGGACCTGGGCCTCTGCTGGTTGCCTAGCAGCAACTCCATCTCCGTGCCGGGGGGTCCGGACGGACGTCTTGGTTCGACCTTCCTATTAGCCAGCGAAGACGAGGTCCTTGTTACTGTGATCGCCGGCATTACGCGACCGTGACCGGAGGCGAAAGACCATTAAGCGGATTTGTTGAGGACAGTCGAGGCGTGCAAATGGTATACCATGGTCGCTAGGTCGTCGAAGTTCGTCTATGGTGTGCCTTTTGCTCCTCGGAGGCTAAATTATTGGCCCTGACAGCATAATAAGATGGCGGTCGATTTTCAACCAACCGACCGGAGATGATGGCGTGATGATGTATGAGAATCGCTTGCCCGAAGTCAGCTTCAAATCAAGCTTCAAAGCAGCCGACTATCGCAATGCGAGTGTTTCGATTCGCGGGCCATTTTTGGAGTGTTCCAGCGGGTCCGGGAGCTTAATGGTGTGTGTGAACGGCACGTTTCGGAGAAGGAATTCCACGGCACTCGAAGTGAAACACTGATATTGCTGATGTTTGCGGTTTTCTGCCGATGATTGACAAGCGGAACGATAAACGATGAAAGCGTTTTCGTGTGCTGACGTGTCCCTGGACGTGGCTGGATGGTTCCAAGATATTGCCCGACGAAAGGTGAACCGTTCCTCGTGCAGCGTCGATCAAGAGATCAAAAGTGTTGGTTTTCTCAAAATAAGGAACCTAAAAAATACGGTACACATTGGATACGATAACAGGGCCTTCCATTCAATCATCTTTATTCCATCAAACGCAACCAAACACTGAGGGAAACGGCCACCGCCAGCCGACCAGCCGTCAAACGTCGACTCCCTTTGCCCTGTAAAAGTCACTCTACAGAGGAAAATGGGCCCTTACAGAGCGAAACTGATCGTCGTTGTACTGTTATGTAAACCTATGCACGTCAATGATGATGTCCTACGCTAGGGTAAATGATATTTCTGGTTGGAAGAAGGGGAGACGGGGGCCGTGGAGTTTGATATTGTTGTTCTCTGTCAGGATCTAAGCCTTCGGCGTTCATCTGCCTTCGATGAGGCCATCGCGAGCCCAGCGAAAGTGACATGATACCGCATTAGGGTCGTGTTGTTGCCTGTTCTGTCTCGATGGTGGTGGGGTGTGGTAGGGGGAGGATATGATTCTATCACATAGTTCTGTTTATTTGATATTAATGCTAGCCGTTAGCCAACGAGTGTTTGACTCTAGCACGCCGTACTGGACGTACTCGTTCCGATGCGTTGCACAGGGATGAACGAGCAGCACCACAACCAGCGACAGCCAACCGCCCAAACACAGACATATCCACAATCCGATTATGCGTCACCGCGTTGCCATACAAACAAATTAAGCGTACACCGTCAAGCAGCAAACTCGTTAAGCCGCTTGTCGTGATGCCGGATGTCGCTGGTGGCGTAGACAGCTAGCCGGAAGAACCCTTGGTTATGGTTGTGGCAGAAAGACGAAGAAAGCTTTAAGCAACTCGCGAAAACTCGCGCGAATCCTTTCTCGGAAACCATAGGCTAGTTGTTGACGGCGCTAAGGCTTTGGATCTGGGTCTGGGTGACAGCATCAAAAAGGAAGAAGCTTCGGTTGATAAAAATATTGCTACCACATGGTGCGCTTCGGGGAATTCGATGTTGTTTCGGTGACATTATGATCGTCACAACCATACACCACCGGTCACGACAAGTGGAGAGTTAGCTTTTCTTTTTCCCAGCTGCCTTTCGCATCGCATCTGATTGCCGTCGTTCGGCTGGAATAGGATGCCCCCCTGAGGGAGCGCTAGATATGTGACGATGCTGCTGATCTGACAGTTCCAAGTAACGGACGTATGCGACGTTCGAGATGATGGTCGCTCGCTCGCTCGCTTGTCTGCTTCGTTGTCATTCTTCGGTGGTTTTTTCCCCACTTCGTTGGTTACGCTTTGCTTCTGCTTCGCCTTGCTTGGGTTGGACGATTGATTTGTGCGGCTAAGACTTCACTTTCCCCCCTTCCCTCCATCGTTTCCACCTGCCTGCTGTCAGCTTTTCTTCCCATTTTATATATATATAACTTTTCACGCCTGCGACGCGCTCAGTGCGCGCGTGTTTGGCGTATCGCTTAGATGGTAAATCTGTTTCGTAGAAAAGAAGAAAAGAGGAAAAGTCGATCCTCCGATCCGGTGAGGAAGGAAAGATGCAGCTTAAACGGCGCCATATTTGCGTATTAACATGGCCCACACTTCCGGGTAGCGCGTCTGGAGGAAATTCGTCAGCTTCTGTGCATTTTGGGCCTGCTGGGGCGAACAGTTCCGACAGTTGCGCTGTATCACTTCCGGTAGAGCCGCTATAGAAAAAAGAGAGAGAGAGAGAGAGAAAGACAGTGTGAGAGATCCGGTTACACAATGATACGAAAGATGCATTAAACATCGGTTGTGATATGCAGTTTTCAAACAATCATAACATTATGCTAAACACGAATCGAATGTAAATAAATCCGTTCACGATCGGCTTCCTGTAGTACCGTCGGTCTGGTGTCGTTCCCACGGCCCAGAAACTCTTCTTCGGTGCACGTGTAATGATCGATTTGACTACCGTATGGCCAGCCCTAGAGACAAGTTGCTCATGCATTCCCTCATCATATAGACTATTTGCCGCATGTAAACGAAACGTGCAAGCACCCATGACGGTGTGCATAAAGTCCTTATGCACCATGTTGTTTGTTGACACTCGGCAGTCACGCGAGCAGCGCGATTGCTGAGAAGCGTGTTCGACAGCTACTCCAACTTGGGAGCAACACTTTCACATGCAGCATCACCACCGCCATTCGCTACCGCTCATTGAACGGGCATTCACTCGAAGCAACAATGTTGTCGGAGGAACGGCCGGCATCACAAGCAACACAAGCAGCTTAAGAGCAGCACTGAGAGGACCATCCCCGTTTCATTAGAATGATGGCCCCGTGCTGACGGTCGATGGGTTGCATCGTGTTCCGTCGCTAGAATAGCGTGCCAGAAACGCCAGAAACGCCACGTACCATGCTAGCACAAGATGAGGACGTTGGGTTTACGTAACAGCAAACATTAAGCTTTCACGATACAGCACGGCAACTGTTAGCGAACGGTTATCTACGCCCCTAGCCCCAGCTGGAGCAATGGGATTATGGCAGTTCGTTGGCCCCAAAGGTTAATGCCAAGGTGTCGGAGTGAAGGTGTAGCACGTACGTTGTAGAAGAAGGTAAAAGTGCTGGTTCATAAAGAAAAAGTTATGGACGCTGGATCATAAGACACCATCGACGCTATCGAGCGCCGACATTTTCAACATTAAAGATATGATCCGGTGGGTAGAGAAGTTATTTACGAATGGCTGGTTACATCGCTCCGTTCGAAGCAATGAGTCAACAAAGTGTTTTTTTTTATGTCGGTAGTTGAGACACTAATGCTATGTTTATTTAGTTTGCATAAACAAACGCAAATGTTGTTGCTTTTCTATCCAGTGACCTGCAACTAAATGCTGCTGAGGAGCTTTAAACTTCTCATACAAGTTCCCTTGTTTCCAGGTAATTTCCATGATCTAACCACAAAGTGCAAGCCTTGCCAGGTTAGTGGTATGTAAGCGTGGTGGTGCGCGAGCGAACACCACAAAACACATAAACAGCGGCTGCTGGATGATACTCGTTCACGATTGGTTGCGTAAATAGTGCTAATTAGTGGTCAAATGGCTGGGATAGCATTTCAGGATAATTAAATTTACAACAACATCCGACACGTGCTGCATACCAAATGGCAATAACACGATTGGCTGTTGGTAGGCTGATAATTTTTGCACCGTGCATAATTGCAACGCTCCATTTAACTCCATGATATCAGAGTGAGGGTGTCCAATTGAACGGTCTAATTGCGTGAATAGAATCAAAACTATTACGTGGTCGCTATACCACAGTAATGTTTAAATTACAGATTACTGTGAACACAATGGCGTACCATATCAGAGACTAGTTTAGCTCTATTGATCATTGCTAAATACTCTTTAATCCCTTTTGTATTTTTATCTGATTATGATACCTGAAAATCAAACTAATAAACCTGATTATACTATTAAACTGATAATGTTCAACATAGTAAAGACATACGCCCTTGGTTTGGTTAAGTGTCCTTCTAAGAGCATCCATTCATCTTAAATATATTCCAATTCTTTCAACCGAGCAAGCTCCAGATAAGGTAAAGCGTAGTGAAGGTTCTACCACAATTCGTACCCCTACCCCGTTCGTCCGTAAATATGTAAAGAGAGAATATTAAATTTTCCATTTACAAACGCTTCAAACGTTCTAAAACGTCATTATCCTTAGCAACTGCCATTCCAACAAAGTCCCGCAAGCTACCTTTAGATGGAATGTGGTTCAATATGAATATCCGAGAACTGTAGTCTATTTCAAAGAATGCACTTATGACTGCGCTAGTCAATATTGGTTGCATTTGCAGAATATGCTACGACCAAAGCACAACTAGTTCCATGAATTTGGATGTATTTCCGTTTCAAAACGAACGAGTACAAAGAACGTCTTGTTTAACAGGAACTTATGCTTCATTCTGTGTGCACCATCTGACAGTAGTTAGAGAGTGAACTGCACTGCTACGCCCTAGCTATACTACTAGCAAATTGGTTGTCGGCACAACATCGTTTCGGAAAATTGTACCCAACAGAGCGCACGAAGAGGAAGCCCAATCAAATGGTCCCGGAGGCCCCGAGGCCTTCTATGCTTGCAACACGGGTGCCCTAGCATGGTAAAGCTCTACCTCAACTTGCCGTGTTTGACGCACCTATCGGAAAGTAATACTATTCGATTGCTGCTGCTGATGATGATGATGATGATGATGATGATGTAGATGCAAAGGATTCGATCAAGACGAATTTCCAGGACCTGCTCGAATATTCTCTCGGAAGGAGCGGGAGCGCTTTGCTCAAGGTTCTTGCCTAGATGCGCTTCTCGGTAGGATTCTCTGGAGACACCGGCACCCGTAGCAGTTGGAATAAATAATGATATGCTTTCTACTCGATTGCGAACAGCAGAAGCGCATGGAAATCGCTATTCCTAAAGGCTATATTCCGTAGAGTGGCAGCTAGGATGGACAGCATGACTGAATGTAAAAATAGTTACCTCAACGATGGAGCCTGATAGACAATACCATTAGTGCTATGCTACAGGGATCTGTCCGAGTGACACAGTATGCGATGTCGACCAAATGGAACGAGTTTTACCGTCGTTAAAGAATCGATTTCACTTATGCTGTAAAATCAATGTTTATACAACCGTTCGGTGATACTTCTTTGTCTTTGTCTCACAAAACTCAATCGATTGCTGCTCCTTGTTCTCGCGGTAGCCGTCGTTTGCGTCGTCGATTGCATGTCAGCTGCCCATTAGTCGGTCGGATGGTTGACCAGTTTGACGGCATCAGTAACCTTTGGGTCGCCTCCAACCCCTCCAAAACACACGTTGACAGTCACGACATGCCAGCTTGCCATGAAATGCAAAGTCCAGCCAGCAACACAACCGCTAATACCATTTGGAATTCAGCGGCGCTGCTCTGGCGGAAACGCTCACGCACGCACGTACCGGACACACGCAGCTCCGAACGAACGAACGAACCGTACCGTGACCGTTGGTAAGCAAATTGCGTTAATAGCCGCTCGCAACGACGTGCAAATGGGGTGCAAATCGGTTCGCGTAGGAAGAGCGCCACCACCACCCCATACCTCCGACCATCTCATCTTGGTGTGAAGTCCCCTTCTGTTTATGTTGTCCCATAAGCCTTGTACCTTGTGTGTGTGTGTGTGTGTGTGTGTGTGACGGCATTTTAGCTTCAAGCCAACCAGCCAACTCACGCCCAGATGCACTTCGAATCGCTGCCTCTCAGATGCCTCGAGCATCAGCAGAATGTATGTCATCACAGCTGCCCCGATACATCGCCCCGAGGAACGGCCAAAGCATCATGGCGGTACAAATTGGATCTCGTTGGTGCATCCCATCGCATGCAGCTGCTTTCACCGGATATGACCCCAGGATGCCGGTGCCGACGACAGCCAAGAAGATGCTCCTTCCACACGGTACGCTGTAATGTTGGGTTAACATGTTTAGTCAAGCTGTCCGTGCCAGTGCTCGAACACGAAGATCTTGACGTTAAGAACTTCACAGCACCAGCAGCACCAGCACAGATCATCGACGCTGTCGTTGCAGGACCGGAACCGGCTGATGGAACTGTTTCAACGCTCTCGCTGGTACGGTACGAACCGATCCGAAAGTCAACATTCCGGCGTGCAGAGTGAACATACGCAGACATGCCGACAGTGCGCGTCTTCAGTCTTCGTCTTAATGGGTTGTACTGCAGCAAAGTGAAGAGTTCGTTGCATAGCCGTACTCACAGACGGCGGAAGTTGGATAATTAAAGAGAAGTTGCTTGCACTAACAGCCGTCCCTCCCCTTTGGCATTGTCATGGTGAAGAGTGACACTAATCAAAGCATACGATTTACTTTGCTAATTAAATGCCGACTTCTGTGTTTCTTGCGCAAGTTATTGCCAAGAGACTCTTCAGTAATCAGTGAGCGATTATATATTGATTCGATCACTGAACCATCCAATGCTCCAACATAATCACGGTCTGCAAAGTTTTCCAACACAAACACAAAGTCTGACCTTCATCCGGGGAACGCAGCACAGATTTCCGATTACTGTTATCGATTACGAATCCTCTCCCACTCCGGCGTTTATCTTGTAAACACTCACCAAGAATAGCATCTCCAGGGGCTCCTGCTGATCCGGGGTCTTGATTGTTTGCTAATCGGATGGTACTACCGGAGAAACGTGCCTCGGTTCTCGGTAGACGGTCCACGATGCGAAAGAATCGCTTCTCGCACACCTTCCTTCCAGGTGATCAAGCGGCCAATTACAGTTTTGATGATTCATTATCGATAATTGAAAAGAGACACTAAGGAGAGCAGCTTCCTATGGTTGAAGGTGAATCACCGATACGCTTAAGCAGCCAAGCGTAAACCTGACCAGCAGCGTGGTCTTCTGATGTAACCGATCCTTTAGATTGGATTGTTTTTCAATTAAAACTTTCATCCCTGTTTCTCTTGGACAATGGGACGATGTCCTTATCAAAGTTTCCAAGTGAATAAAGGTATGCTACCCGTGAAATGGACCGTTTAACTCACTCACCACATCACATCACATCAACTGTTCACTCTCATTCGACGACCTGATCTTTAGTCTTTAGGCCTCCACAGAACGGTAGAGGAGATTGTAACCACTTCCATGCTCTTCGCTTTGGAACAAAGAAGCGCTTATCCGTCTATTGTTCGATAGTGAGATTCCTCTTTAAAGAGAAAGGAGAGCAGTTCGTGGACAGATTGCCTAGGAGGCAGGAAAAGTCACATGAAAAGGCGATAAATGGAGTTAATTTTTCTCTCAGTTTCCGCCCGGGCAAATTGAATTGGCCCTCGGCTATCCTCTTGGGTAGTCGTTGTTTTTTTCCAATTCCACATTCCCCTTCGGTCGACATTCCGTTCCATCTGGTAGACGTAAGTGATGAAAAATGTATGCTTGCGCCCGGAACACTCTGCAGTCTGCACCGATTCGCTTACATAAATGTTACATGGACCTTTCGAAGAAGATTCTAAAGTGGAGCCGAAAATGGATTCAGGAGGCATCTGGATGTCAGGAATTATTCACCATTCCTTTCGGCGGGGAAAGAACTTCAATTTAAAGTGTCACGTCAATATGCTGCTTGGTTAGGAATATATGTGTTTAAATGTTTTTCCCATAAAAGGGAATAAAATTATTATAAATCGCGTCACATTGTATATTTCTGCAAATATGAACGATGATGACAGGAACGGTGAAAAGCGACTGCTTTTCAACAGCAAAAGCCTGAATCTTTTTCAAACCATCTCGAGGCTTGACAAAACGAAGAAAACGAAATTTTATGAATTTTGATTGAGTTTTCCGCAATGAATAAGGCGGTATCAGATGCAGATGATGGCATTTACGGCCATTGCAGCATGTTGCAGCCAGCTGTGTGCTTCGGTGACGGTTGCTGTCATGATGAAATGTGATAAATATGATTATCAACGCATCCGTACCGCTAGCTTGCAGCCTGCACCACCATCGAGGGAACACCATCCATTTTCACTGGCGCATCACGGGACGCAGCTGCAGCTGATGGATCTACATTGCTACGAATGATACGTCCGCCGAGCATAATTGAAAGGGAAGATGCAAAAGCGACGCCTGCCATGCTCTTGCTGCACATAATTGATCAACTTCATTGCGAATTTCCTTACTGCTCTGGCAGAATGAAGCAGTTCTGGGTAACTGGGCAACTTGTGCGCTCCGACCCGGTACCGTACTGGTTCATGGTTCTTCGCAACGGCATTCACTGGCGACGAGTGAAGATTGTCACCGTCTGATTGCGGTAAGATTTCAAGTCCGACCAGTCCTTCTGTCCTATCAACCTCAACAGTTTGCTGTCGACGTGCAATTAGACAATGACAACCAATGCTAGCAATTCCCATCGTCTTGGGACCATCAAGCAGTCTTAGCAGCTCGAGCACTAATGAAGTTGGTGGAAAAATCTAATTACTTGATGTCGAGACAAACCACCAACCAGCAGACGTAACGGCAAGGGGACCCAAAGCAAGACAATGCGAATTTCCTCTTCTTTAATCCATCGACAGATTGAGCTTCGTCGTGCTTTGAGTCGAATAATTGTTGCGTCAGTTTTCGCTTCGGAGGAGGATTCGGTTACACTTTCGACCGGTTTGTCTCTCGGGTCTGGTCTGGTGGTGGTCTGCAGTGCAATCGCACTTCCGTGGCATAAGCATTATCTGCTTTTTGGAGGATCTAATTACAGCGAGCATCTCAAGGCGTAAGCCCCCGGTGGGCATTGGTTAAGCGCTGGGTCTACCGCGTCCTAGCAGCGTCCTCGGACGAAGACCTATGGCTGACTCTAAGTGGCAGCTTGTAATTTATCTCAATTAAAGAAGACGCTTGGTGGTGCCGCCGGTACCGGTGCCTCGCCTAGCCACGCCGTCTACCCACAAGAGGCCCCCACAAGAAGGGACCAACGACCGTTGCAACGGGTGAGCAAGCAAAGGCCCTCGCCCGAGGCAGAAGACGGCCCTTTGGTTGGTTACGGGAGCAAAAGAAGGAAGAAGCCAACGAACACGCTGCTCGACGACGGCATATCCTGGCTGCAGTCGCTGTAGGTTTTAATTATTCAAATTAAATGCCTTCCTGGCTGGCGAGGTTCAGGCCGGTACAGGCAGCCGGTACCAGTGCTAGTGCTTTTTGATAAATGATTCAAACTCAACGAACTACCAGCTGCTCCTGCTGGTGCTGCTGCTACTGCTGCCGCCGATGTTGCACGTGGTTCCGGGAACAGGGCGCACGACGAAAAGTCGTTACCGAGAGTTCCATTACACATTATGATGGCTGTAATTTAATAATGTAATGTTCGTGAACGTACCGCCTACTTACTAGCTGTTGGCCAAATAGTCGGACGAGGTTATGTTCACATTCAATCAAGATGTTTCGTTTAAAGGCTTAAAGTGCAGCCAGCGTTATAATAACATCGAGGAAAAGTAGTGTCAGGTATGAACAGGATCTGTCATTACTCAAAATGATAGTTTGTTTAATTCGAGCTCATTATCAAGGAATTCGTAAAATGGACTTTCAAGAGGAGTCGAGAGGAGTTGACGACATCCATGTTGAAACCGAAAGCAACTCTGCCTGACTCTGATCGACATTGGCCACCTTTGTTATCCTTAAAATGGATAACGTTTAAGCAAACTGGAGTCGTCAGAACTTCCAAGAACAGATAACGAGCAAAGTTCTCATTTGTGCTGAAGAACTTTGTTGCACCCTATTAGCCTAATCCCCCTATTAATAGTCCCCCTCACTAAGCTTTATTCTGACTGAAAGGATGATTAGTGAGGAAGTTCTGCACAGAAAACATGATACATTTTTCAGCTAAAGATAAATTGGGGGAGTACATTTTAAGGATATTAGGAAACAGTTTGATGGAAATATTTTAAAAACATGTGACTCATATGACTTTTTGCTCTTCTCATATGCCATATAAGAAAAACTATATTACTTAGTTAGATTACTCAACATTCTAGTATCAGTCAGGGTTTCCGTGGTATTCTGAACAGAATTTACGCGATTATTTAAAAAAGTTTGTTATAAACTTAAATATCGTTTAGAGTACGTCGTAAATTAAGTCCAACTGATGTGTTTAAAAGTGCAATATTATCGGTTCCATAGTGTTGATGCTAGTATATAAAATTATCAATTTCCCCTTATGTTTGCTTTACATGCCCATAATGAATAGATACATCATTCATTTGCGCCATAATTGCCAGAGTCCTATCGAGGATCTTTTCCACTCATCGATTTCTTTTTATTGCAGCACTAATTCTACTAAAGGTCTATCAGGCCTTCCATTTCCACATCATCGGAAATGGTCGACCGCCGTCGAATAACTCATATTTTCCCAATTTATTCTCGAACCGAACCCTACAAAAAAAACCGCGAAAAAAATAATTATCCCAAGTTAATCCAATTCCGTCAGGACCGATACCCCATCGTTGACTTCTCATTCACTTACCTGAGCCCCGCGGACCTAAACCAACGCGTTTGTGACCTTCATCAAAACCGATGGCCTACCTTTAACCTCCCTTTCCATTATTTGCGTTCACTCGTGCCCATCCCAGGCCAGCTCCTACTGCCGAGGGCAAATACTATTTTCTGTTTACTTTCCCATCACCTTTCTCTAACTTTTACCTTTTTTTTCTTTTCTAATCCACCATCGGCTACGCCATTTCCGGTTCCGAGTCTTCCTGACGCATGAAGGGCCCCACCCTTGGCCACACCCCAATTATGAAGCCATTCTATACCGCATCCATAACGGTCGATTATCGGGTGGCCATTTTATCGGTCCCACCAACGGCAATGGTGCTTCCGGAAAATGAGGAAAAGGGGGGACATCGTAAACATAAAAAAACCAACCCAAAGAAAAATCCGCTCGAAACACGACCACTCACCGGAAAAGTAAATCTTCACCTTTACTACCGGCAAGCCGGAAGTCACCTCCAGTCCTCTCCCTCCTCGGGGAATCGCCGATCATCCCCCGATGCCGATGCCGGTTACAGTTTCCGCCCGTTTCCTTTCATTCTACGCAATCCAAAGACCAACTTTGTACCTTTGAACCATGATTAACTTTTCCATTTTAGCGTACCAGCGACCGAAGTAGCAGCGGCGAAGGGAAATTGAGAAATAAAAAACCCCCCCGGGGGGAGAGAGCGACCCGAGTACACGAGCGTAAACTCGCTCCACGCAAAATTACGCATTCATCGCGATCGGGCTCCCGTGGAAGGAACCGCGAATCGTCGTGAGCGTGAATCGTCTTCGTGTAATCTGGTTTCTGCGGAAAACTTTTCCGAACATCTCCTTGTTGAGATCGCGTTCCTTCTCTTCCCTCCTGCTCGGTCGCCATTGATCCGTGAAATTAAGAATCAAATTTTCGGCAATGAATAAATTGTTCCGTCGCCCGGGCACGATCCTCGGCGGCGACGTGCTCCGGATGTGTTGAAAGGGCCAACGTTTAGTAAGAATACGGCGCTGGAGGAGAAACGGGAAAAACGAACATCGGCCAAATGAACAAACGGCGTGTTTCCCGGCACCCGATGATGGAACGATGATGGAAGCATTACATCCACTGTCTTCTATTCCGTCTAATACTGTCGGCCGATGTGCGTGAAAGTCTGCACACAGAGCGTTGCCGTGTCCTTCACTGGACTGGACTGGAGTATCCTCGCGGCAACTTGCAGATGCGCGTCACGCCGCTAGTAAGAAAATAATCTCCCGAACAAACATGTATTTACATTTTATTGGCCAGCGTAAACAGCCTGGCCGGAATGTTAAAACGGGATGGCTGCATCCACTGCTGCTGCTGCTGCTGCTGATGCCACCAAAGGGATACTGAAGGGGCGTTCGACAGGAAAACGGCACGAAATAGGCGCCTCTTCCGCGCGACGAACAAGCATCGTCGGACAAGTTTAATTTTGTTTGAAAGTAATTTGCCTAACCCCTCCCCCCCCTATCTCTCGCGATGCCTTTCCTGGGTATTTTCATTCCCTCTTTACTCGCGCACTCTCTCTCTCTCTCGTCTCTTCGGTAATGGACGCAACGCGCTCGACGAGGCAAGTTAAACATTGTCTAATGTCTGATGCGTGATATGTTAATCATGTTGGTTTGAAGTTTGGAGCGAAAGTTTTCCCGCTTTTCCCAGCATGTTTTCGATGTTTCTTCAAACGCCACGAAATGCCACGTCAGCAAGATCGCTCGCGTACGCCCGGTACGCCCGATACGCCCGCCATTGTGGGAAATGGCAGCTTGTCTTGCTGGAGTGTAGATTGAATTTGTGCGGACAATGTGCTCCGTCCCTCCTCGGGTCGGGGACAGCCACTTTGTTGGGAAGGGGAAGCGCTTTCGCCGGAAGGAGGGCTGTTTGTGGTGTTGTCTTGGTAGCGAACCTGTCAGCCGCTGCGATACCGTCTGGTGTCGGTTGAGGACGTTTATCTGTGACGTAAATAGCGAAGGTAAGCAGCAGCTCGATAGTAGGCAGGAACGAGACAGGTTGAAGCAAGCCCTTTTTGCAGTCGCCATTTCCATAGCGGGCTTCCACCGTGCTCATCCCGAGCGCATCCGCAACTTGCTGTCCCCTTTTTCCGGGACGCTACCGCATCAGTCAGTGCAACGGAGTGCGGTAAAATTTATCACGTTCGCCACGGCCTGCACTGCACGCGGCGGCATTGGGAGTTGCATTTCTTTTCACTCTCTCACTACCGCCACGACTGAATGGAATGTAGAAAGGGAAGGGAAAGGTTGCGGAGCGGTACGGTGCGGTGCGGTACTTTTGCTGTTGTTCTGCAAAATTTATTATCTGCAAACACGAAACTTTTCCCAAACCTCTCGAGGGAGGGGGGGGGGGGGGGGCCAAACCCGGTGGCCATGATGATGGGTTGCACGCAACGGCACCACCACCACAACGACACATGTCTTCTAAACCCTCGAGAGGGGGTTGGGATGGTGCTGGGGATGGGGGTAGGGGTAGCGGCTACAGTTACAGGGATCTTGTCGATGGGTGAAGCGCCCGGTGGGCTTTCGTTTCGCTGAGCAGATAAACGGCCATCGGTTTGTTGGTGTCGTCGGTGCTTGTTGTGGGATTTACTTTTGTTGCAACGTAACGAACGTAAAATTGTATTCCTGGAAACATGAGCCACGTGATTCATTGTTGAGGAACCAAGTTCAAAAGCATGTTTCGTGTTTATTCTTATAAACTACATATGTTCCCCATGTTTTTTAACAAAATAGAATAGAAATAATTTCATGTTGTATCAAACACTTGCTCCATTTACTCGGAATGCTATTGCTTAGAATTGGTATTGTTTATTTTTTATACCAAATATTTAAGAAAAGATGTAAAGAGAACAGTCAGTGTTAATCAAGGTTGAACACTCACTTTTGAACCTACTTGTTACTTGTTTTAATTCAAGAAATAATTCAATAAAAGAACACTATCGTCAGGGTAGATATGAGCATAGCTCATATTAGAAATCATATCCACTTCATTCACGAACTTAATAAAAAACCATTCAATTCAAACAATCTTGTGTCTAAATAAAACACTCTCTACAAATAATACCATTTCGTCTGAGTTTGTTTCTGAGGTAATACAGATGATGAGAGGTTGCTTGTTCATGTCGTATCCGAGATCATAATAAATGATTCCAAAACTTAATGTGAGAGATTTGAATAAAAACTGGGGATTTTTCTTAGATATTATCGTTTTGTTGAGATATTTTTCATACCAAAAGAGGTATCAGAAACCTGTTGTTGTGAAATGTAAATCTGCAGCGAGAACATCGTTTTCCGTAGCTTTATTTCATTAGTCAAAATGAAGCAGCAGCTCAAAAAACAGTCCGCTGTTCCCGGCTGCTTGACTAACACTCCCCTTCCTTATTACCTCTCGTTTATATGGCCTCCTGCGCGCACGCACACGTACGCACAGGGGAGCCTCTTGCGGCTGCGCACGATCCCTACCGATAATCCCGTTATCGATATCGGGACTATCGGTAACACTGTAATTTAATAATAAAATAACGGCTTTAAGTGAGTTAAACCATTTTTAGCCATTAAAATATATCAATATATCCAGCTCTTTTCATCAAGCATTTGAAACTCCGTAAACAAAGCTATTTTCTCATTCGTCATTATAGTACACTTCGATTCGACCATTCATCTGAAACTTACTTCAAAGATATGTATGAGTCTGAAACAATCAGTTCGATGGCCCGAGCAACCTTTTTCCGTTACCGACAATGTTGCTGCAACGAATCGTCCGCCATCTCGTCCAATAATCTATCCCACACACATTGGTATTTCATTAGTAGCTGGGAATGCTGCAACGAATTCCTCCTCTCACCTACCGGAAATGGAATGGAATCTACCGGCATCAATCAGCATTGGTTCATCAATTGAATTCGCCTTCTACTCTCTGTCTCTCTCTCTCTCTCTCTCTCTCTCTCTCTCTCTCTCTCTCTCTCTGTCTCTCTCTCTCTCTCTCTCTATCTCTCTATCTCTTTACCTCTCTATTAAATTCCAATGAAATGCTTCGCACGCCATTCTCAAAAGCTACCAGCTTAAGCACCAACCTACCATAAAGGATTGCACCGAACCTACCAGGAAACCATTGGCTGCTGGGATGTGAGCTATGTGGCGATAGATGCTCCCCCTTACCATCCGAGATTATTGCCCAGAACTATGCCGGCACACTTTGCCGGAACAAACACAAAGCCTTTCGAACAAAAGTGCTGACCAACGAAGCGAATCGAAGGATTTACCAGTCTTGCGTCTCATTTCACGCGATTTCACTTATGCTTCCGTAATGCCACTACCACCATTCCCCTCGTTTCGCCAAACCAAAACCCATCGTTGACTCTGGCACCATCCATCAAATCGTTCTGCCCATGGCCCATGCTGGAGCACGGAGTGTGCCTGTGCCAGCACTTTAACCCGCCAGAAAAGAATGGTGATAAAATTTCATTAGCCATCACGATTCATTTCCGGCCCGCAGAACTTGCCCCCCTACCGGCCCGGCGGTTCGGGATTATTGGTAATTTATTTACTTTTGCTCCCAACCCCCCCGGAATTGCCCCCGGGTTCGTGGGACCAGCCGTGACCATTCATTCATCGGGCGAACCACGGCGAACAGGTTCGCTCTTTGGATCGATCATCGGTACCAACGGTGCACCATCAGGCCACCACCACCGCCATACGTCAGCGATAAGATTTAACGATGTTGAATAATTTATAACCGGCACCGCGCTGCTGGACGTTCCTGGGAATCCGCTCGTTGCGAGTAGAACACGCCAACGTGCGTCCGTCCGGGAGCACTCCCCCCAACTTTGGCAACATCGCATGATGGTTTCACGTCATTTCATTTTCGTTTTTTTTAGGTTGTTTTTTGTCTATCCATCGTCAGCGCCAATTTCAAGTCACGTACCTCAAAAACCACCGAAACCTCTACTCCCTCCCCTACAGCTCATGTCACGCCGTTGCACTCGAAGCGTCTCAAAAAGCTCAACCAACCGCTGCCAGCCAGCTGTTCTTATGGCAGCTGATGGAGACTTTGTTTTCCATCGCGCCTCGTTTTCTCCCTCAAGGACCGACGATGCGAGGAACATTGAAATGGAACAAAAACGACGAGACTCCTCGAGTAGTCTGGGCTGGCTGACCAGGCGTGGCGTGGAGGACATTTTTGCGCTTCCGGCGCAGTCATTCCAGGGGAGGGTGCTTCGTCGCATGCAGCAAGAGCGATAAGCCACGCTCCGGAGTGAAAAGTATGATGCATGAAGGTTCAAAAGTTGCAGTCCTCTTTCCCCAGCTGACTGAGGACCGATCGATGCGAGGAAGGAAGGCAGTTTGGAACCGGAATCGCTTCGGACTGCTCCTTTTCGTTGAGATCATCGAAGGAGAGGGCTTTATGACGGGCGCCCCCTATGCTTCGTTAAGGGACGAAGGGATAAACCATAATGTTCGCCTTCCGTAACCCGAAGCTACCGTGACATCTTGCCAGATACCGAGCGGACGACGAGCAGCAGCACCTAACGGATGCGACGGAAAACAGGGAGAAAGGTAACCGAGCACCGTGGTTACCACGTTACCATGTGCACACGGTTGCTGCGAAGCAACGAAGGTTGAAAACTCATTTCAAAGTCTCCGGTATCCCATTTTGTCACAACTCGCTGACCGGGACCAAAATGGAAAGTGTCACGTTTCACGCCCCGTTCCTCACGGCTTACGATGGATAACGAGCGGTAGGACGTTCGAGCCTTCGCGTGTCTTCGGGGTTTTCGGTAGTGGAAGGTGATCCCGGGGTTTTGTCGGACGATGCCACGGTGTGTCGGACGATGAATAGATGATGGGTAGGATTAAGGGATTTTTACACTCGCAATCCTGTCCTGCTAACCCGCCTCACGTTCCGTGTTCCCGTGATGGTTCGCTATCATTAACAGGCTTTGCGGGCCTCTGGGGGTCTTGGAAATCGTGTCCGACAAGGCTTGGTTGAGGCGTAATATTTCCGAGTAAAAGTTTTCTCAAGAAACAAAAGCATCAGAAGGCATTCGAAGGAAATTATTCGAAGGGAATGGAGTTCCTCCTGCGGTTCCGTTTTTGGCGCAGTGAAACGCTTTACTTGTCGGAGTGTCGGTCATGAATATTCCATTCGTAATTCGGAACCATTTAGCATATTGAAAATCGGGATGCCCCGTAGCATTACGTTTCTGTTCTGCCATTACTAAAACCAAACAGATAGCGCGTCAGAGAGAGAGAAAGAGAGAGAGAGAGAGAGAGAGAGAGAGAGAGAGAGAGAGAGAAATATTAGACTCCAGACCATACGCAAGCACGATGGCCAAAACGAGGACTGCTTAAATAGTGTTTCGCCTTGAATGAGCATTTACGATGCGGTTTGTCTTCGAAAAAGTGAAAAAAGCAACTGGCTAGTAAGTTGATAAAAGAACAAATCCCGTAGACCATCCTCGGGGGAGGACTGCTGGGACGATCCCATGATGTAGCTATTTGCTTTCAATCATGATACAGTTCAGCAATCTGCTGAATCTGGGATGTAGTCGAGCATCCGGCATTGGGACACTGTCCACTGTCCACTCAGTAGCAGCTGTTTCGTTTCGATTGGATGGTCTCTTTGCTGGTGTCCCAAATCGCCCGAGGATTCTATTTCTGCTCGAGCTGCTGGCCAGTTGGCCTTTTAGCTCGAGATTGCGTTTCACAATTTGTGCATCCTGTAGACCGAGAGTGCTTCCCCTCGGTGCTTCGACTCATTTCGACCCCCCGTTGGCTTCGTTCGTTTGTTCTTCGTGTTTCTTCTTCAGCTGATTGCGTTCCCTGCGGGCTAGACCCTTTCTTAAGTGGTAAAATTGTTGTACGTTGTCTTTCTTGACCGGGTCAAATCGTTGATCAACCCTTCCGCAGTTGAGCCCCCGATTTATGCTGGTAGCGGCAAGTTGCTGCAAAGTTTGTGTACTGCGATCATTTTCCTTAGAAAGCCAACAATGGCGAGAAAGAGAGAAACGCAAAATGCGGAAAAGGTTAAGGAGAATCCATGTTCTTGGGACACCAATGAGCTTTCAGAGTAATATCAAAGGTTGTTGTTACTGGTAAGTGAAGTTTGCTTTAACCTGGCATAGCGGTTTAGGCAAAGGCTTTCGCATAAATCGATTTTGGATACCAACAAGAGAAGCTTATTGTTGGGAATGGATTTTGTTTTTATTTAACTTTTTAAAAGGGGAACAATCAATTGCGGAAATCAGCATTCAGTAAGAGGACAACGCCTATGTTTCATTACTAGTATAAATTAATTCTAATGAAAATCGACAACGCTACATATTCTGTATGTTAGCGGCATGTTCTGTAAAATAATTATAAATTAGGCTTTGATTTTTGCAAAGTATAGATTTCATTAATTTTAATCACTCATGATTCAGATTACGAACTTTAAATTATGTTTTGGAAAATAATCCTTCTGCAGTTGCTGAAGATATGCTCCAGTTTTAGACTGTCTCGAGCAGTCTGCGTGTGTGTTGCAAAAGGAAACTATTAAATTAATTATTGATTTTTACACTTGAAATAAACATCAAGTGGATATAGCAGCCAATGGATGGCTCTAAAAAATAAGTAATAAGGATTTCAATTGTTCTAAAGAGCTGCCTTTCTACAATATCTAATAGTTTCTAAGAAGAATAATACTGTCCCTCAATGTGTGTTATAATAGTACCTAAGTGTTAGTTAAGATCATTCTCTGATAAGAAAAATCGACGAATCTATGCGATAACCTTACAAAGAAGCCACACCACCTCAAAGTTATCGATGAAAACGAAAGAACGATTTCTCCTTGGAAGCTGAGGGCATACCCCCCGCCGCGGCAAATTACGATATGATGCCCGTCAAAGTATCTACTGAAACAGCTGTAGTGGTAGTAAATAGAATGGACCATGGCTTTACGATGGCAAATAAATCTTTTACAATCTCACGCTCACCATCTTCCAACTGCTCCACTTCCGTTTCCCTACCGCCATCCCTTGAGGTAATAACTACCAATCGATCGAGCAGAGCAGAGTAGCAATGCGGTTAACGAGCATTTCATAGCTCAAGTCTCGTAAAGCTTTCATCCATTCCGTTGTGTACCGCCCCGCTCCTCGACTACGATTGCGTTTTGATTTCCTTGTTGCATTTTCTGGGCCCCCGGTAAAACCGAATCTCTTAGTCTGCTTTTGTGACCCTCGGCAAACATTACCGAGTTTGATGGTCCTACAAACTCAGCACTCACGGTGGCACCGTATTAGTTAGATAACCGGAAATAGATCCCTAATTTGATCAACAGCAGCGTACGGATCCGATTGCGCACGGTAGCACCCGGTCAACACCAGGAAAGCGTCACCGATTTAATGCTCGAATTATCAGATCGCACACAACACGACGACGACGCCGACGGTTCTCAGTGACTCGCAGCGGCGCTTCCGGCAAACCTGACGAGCGGAACCGGATCCGGATAAGAATTTGTTTTACGAGATCATGCCCGCCTCTGCCCGTCCTGACGCCGAGCGACGACTCATTCGATGGTGCAACAAAAAAACAAAAAAAATGACCAACCCTGATCAAATAAAGTGCCAACTGGTCCTGCTCCCAGAGCTGGTAAATCCTCCGTTTTCCCACCCGGTCAGAACGCCACTCGCCCCTCGGTTAGACCAGTAGGTAAGGCCCGGCACCGATATCGCACGGTTCACGCCAGGCCAGGGCCAGCATAATTTTCAATGAAATTTTGGAATTTCAGGATGGAATTTATCCCCGATCCTGTGCGCTTACCCGGGAGTCCTACTCCGAGGGGGGACCGGGGCCGTACACTACGTCGGTCTTCGGTCTAGAATTTAACGACCTGGAATGCCGACTCTCTTTCCGTCCCTTTTTTCCTCTCTTTCCGTTCCGTCACGCAAAGGAAACAAGGATGTGTGCCAATCAGTAGGCTTTTGGGTGGGATGTCACTGTGTTGCCCCCTCGGAATTGTTCGGTTCGCTGGCTCCAGAGAAAAAAGAAACGATTTGGAGCGGGGCTTAGGTTAGCCCCATTCCGGCGCTTTTGCTGAATCGTACAACAGCGCACTAGGATTACCCTCCGCCAAGGCCTCTCTGCCCGGAATACGGTGCCCGGCTTCTGATTCTGAACAGCCTTCCTGCCTGTCTGTATGTATGTGTGTGGGTCTATGTGTGCTCGTGTCAGGGATTCAATCCAAAAGTTTATCAACTATTTTGCAGACATCGGCGAAATGAAAAGGAAAAGCAAGGAACGAAACGAAAAAAAACACCGAAATTTTCAATTTTCCTCCCAGATCCCCTTTGATCGCCGGAAATCAGCAAATGCAAACAACGTGACCTCGACCACCACAAACACGGTGAATGGAGATGTCAGGCTGGTGTGGGCTGTTCCTCCCTCCCCCCCCCCCTCTCGGCCATACCCCGGCCGGTCCGGGGGGAGAGCTGTGTGGTTGTGCCGTGACATAATTATTATGCTTGATGAGGGTTGTAAACTCGAACGCTGCTGACAGATTTCGCTCCCGGGGAGTGAGTTATGGTTTTTCCATTGTTTTCTGCCCCCCCGCTCCTGCTCGCTCCAGCCTCACTTCTCGTGGCCATACCGGGGTGCCCACACTGTCACCGCAATTGGCGTGCAGAACCCCTCCTCTTCCTCCCCCGAGTGGGGATGAAAATAATCAAATTAATGGGCTAGCGACGCGGAAAAGCGGAACAAAAAGATACCGGGACGCCGGGGCCGGAATTATCCGGATTAAATGGTTTCATGTTTTCGGTCGACAGTCTCCCCCCCCTCGGTTGGCTGGGGGTGGATGCACCAAACGTGTAGCAGCACGAAGGGGAGAGGACATCGTTGCGGCATTGCGAGAGTTGAGAGTCATGGCATTAGAGTGGTGGATGAGCATTTCATTAACATGTCGTCGGTAGATTATCGCTGGTGGTGGATGTTTTCGAATGGCACAAACACAAACAACAGCTAAACCCAAATAAAAAAAGTGAGAAAATTCGGTTTGTTCAGCTGCTAAATTCACAAAGCATAACGCTCTTCGGTGGTGGTTTGGTTTTTCCCCGTCCGATGAATTCCTGGCAAGCGAAACAAGTGATTCCTAAGAACGGTCCGGCATGCCTAAAAAAAGGGGCCCAACCCGTGACCGGCCTGTGATTGCGATCGCAAACAGCGACCGATGTTTTCGTATCGAACTGCGCGAGGGTCTAGATTTTTTTGGGTGGGGGAAAAAGTGCCCGGGTTTCTCGGGAGCGGTCCAGATTCTCGGATAAACACATAAAGCTACTTTTTTAATGGTTGCATTTTTTTGGGCGAACCGTCCGCTTGACGGAAAAACAACACGCGCCGCCCTGAAAGAGCAGCGTCGTGTCTTTGTTTTGGTATGGTCCCCCGCCGCCCCGCCACTCCTTCGCTCCACGTTTTCGTTCATCTTTTATGAACGGGGCAAAACAACGGGTTTTGTTTTGTTAGGTCCAATCTACGGTGCCCCTTCGTAAATCATAAATCCTTCAATCTCAGGAACAAGAAGTTTTCCATTTACCAGGGAAAAAAAAGGTTCGCCCTTTTACGCTGCTTTCTTGGGGGGTGCAAGGGGGAGGGGGGGTCACCTGTCCTGTCCGTTCACCTGGTACGGTTCACGTCGCCGAAGGACGTCGATCGATCGATGAAACTGCCAGCTGCAGGTGACTTACCTCAAGTGAACTAACGGCCAAAGTATTCAATTTCCCGTAAATGCGATTCCTCCGAACGTTCCGTAGCTCCGTGCCCCAAGGCTCTAGCTGTTTGCTTCTTCGTATTTGCTGCCCAAAAAATGGAGAGGACGGGGAAATAGGTGAAAATTTCATTTTCCCTCCAAACGCCTCCAACGATCTGACGGTCACGGCGAGATGTAGGTCAAGCAGCTTTGAAAGGCTGCTCACTAAGTAGGACGACGACGACGACGAGAAGCTGGCTGGCTGGCGGGCAGAGAGTGCGAGTACCGCGCGGTCCTTCGCTTAGTGTAATCAAAAAAGCTTCCGTCAAGCTGCTTTCGCTCTCGGACTTTCTCCAGCACGTGTGTGTGTGTCTGCGTCTGGGCCATAAAGAAGCGAGAAGTCTTACCAAGTCTTGCGCCCGGTTTTCCACAACAGAACACATGCAACCGAACCGCCTCGAACTTGCGTTAGACTTTTCAGCAGTCCTTATAGAACGAGAGCTGTTCCAAGTGAGTGAACGAGTGTGCTGGATGGAGTCCATTTGCCGGCAGAGACTTCCCGGTTCCGAGGATTAGGATTGCTCGGCTGCAGATGGCAGCAAATCACTATTATATTTACTACTCCACCCCATCCCATCCCACCCTACCCGGAACATTAATGCTCGGCTATTGATAGTGAATCGTTTCCCTCCGTTTCGGTCCATTCCGTTGTGCGGTGCTTCCGGAAGAGGAGCAGGGTTTGAGCCGGAGCGTTTCCACACCGGACCTAATGAAGCAAGAAGAAAGCAATCTCTGCAAGTGCACCATCTCCTCCTCCGGTCTGTCTGGCTTTTGTTTCTTATGATCACGACATTCAACAGGCGCTTCTTGGAATCGGTTTCAGCATCGGGCCTTTGGGCTGCGTGGGCATCGTGAACAGCTGACATTTCTGGACGGAGCCGTCCGTCCGTACCGTTCACATGCGCACGGGTCTCTTTGTGGCCATTGGATAAACATAGAGCCTCGCCTTCGACGCACTGGCAACGTGCTGGTCGTGAAATTCCGGTGAAGCAGAGCAAACGACACGACAATTGCCGGAAAACTCGGTCACAAAATAGAGAGCAATCAACCGGTGTCCGCCACTTTTTGGAACCGTTTTTCGTGGCAACCGAAAACGAACAAGCAAACAACGAGTGAACAGAGTGGAAGTTTTTTTTTATGCCCATTGGGGATACAAAGCGTCCAGCGTCCACTTCCTTTCCTTTGGCGCATCTTCTGCGCCATTGACATGGTCCCGGTGGCCCGGTGGTCGGAAAATTTAAATGCTTTCTCCGTGGCGCACGACCTTTAACGCGTGCACACGGGAGGTAAAAATGGCAGAAAAAGTGCAGACGCCCTCGGAACAGCACTAGACGACACTAAAGACGAACGGTCACGGCCACTGGAGTCGAAAGTGTTTTAATTGAAAATCTGTTTGTCCAATTATTTTGGTGCTCAAGAACGGGCTGCAGCGACAAGACCTGCTTTAAGATGCTACAAGTATGCTCAAGCTATGCAAAGGTCGCCCCTCCAGCCGGCTGCCGGCTAGAACACTTTGTAAAATGCGCTTCAAATCCCCAACATCCACGCAGCAGGATGGTTGAAGAACAAGCTCTTCCGCCGGTGCTTCTACTAATGGATGGTGTTAATTCCTCGAGAGCTTTGCCCCACTCAACTTTTGCCCAAGAGCATACGCCCACCCGTCCGCCCACTCACCAGCCCGGACGTAACGTACGAACGTAAAAACCTGCCAGCAGAAGATTATTGAATCCCTTCCCATCGTGCCATGCCTTGCCAGAATGGAGACGCCTGGCACCTCATCTCATGGGTTTGTGGCAGGGTTGATGCGAATGGTCCCGTTGTTTACGTTCCACCGAACCCCCTTCAACCGAACGCAATAGCCAAAAAACAATTCAAACGTAATCCAACATAATCTCCTTCTATTTCACTTCATTATGTGTGCCGTTAATGATTTTTTTTTTCGGGAGAGCCCCGACCTCGCACGTGGCTTCCATTTTGTGCTATTTCTGTTGTTTCCTTTTGTGTCTTTCTGTGGCCTTGGTCGGCAAACCCAGAGATCCAAGGAGTCTGGTCCTTTTTTTGTGCTGACGCAAGGGGAAGGAGACCAAAGAAAAAGAAGCGGAGCGCTGAGTGGCGGACGAGGGTGATACCGGGGCCCCCTGGTCTTGCTATATAATCATTGTCAGCTCGACCGAAAGTCCCAGAGTGGGTGGTACCAGTCTCAGTCGCTTAATTCCCGCTCGCTGGATTAGCGCGCTGATTGGTGTTGATAGGAAACAGGGAACTGGGATTTGGAGCGTGCGGACAAATTGATTCCACGAATTGGAAAACCTCCCCCGGGGCGAGAGAGAGAGAGACCTGAGGGATGGAGTTCCACTTTAACGAGAAGCAAAAAAAAATCCTCAACAGAAAGGTCATTATGTTGGTGTATGTTGGAACACAGTCGCAGGCCCTGCGAAGCATCATTATGCTTTCATTTCTTCGTCACAATCACACGACCTCCGCTCCTTACTCGAGTGAATCAAAACGTCAACAAAACGGTCTCCTGCAGCGACTGATTTCGTGCAGGAAATGAGGGACGCATAAGAGAGCGAAAGAGGTCACCACGAGTTCCAACGCGCAGACACGCGGCCACGAGGAGGTTGGTGGGTGCAGCGGAAGTCCATTAGTCCATTAGTCCCAGTGTCCAACTAAGCACACACACACACACACACACACGGGGGGAGAGCGCAATACAAACCTTTCAGTTGCCGACCGAGCTGATCGCAGGGGCTCTTCTCCAGCACGCACATGATCTGCCGGCTGACAATCACCTGATTGTTCAGCAGTCGGTTAATGTTCTGGCTGTCGTTGGCCGCCACCGGCTGCGGTCCGGCGATCAGTGCCGCCATCAGCGCAATTACCGCCGCTGATAGCATAAATAGATTTGGTAATGCCTTTGAACTCATTTTTGTGCCAGTTATGCGCGCTGCTGTGAGCCGGTGCTGCTGCTGCTGCTGCTGCTGCTGCCGCCTCCGCTGACTACGCTGTTGGGTTGGTTGCTCGCTCTGTTCCGTGCCGAGTCGGTGCTTATCCGGGGCCGAGCATCAATCCGTGTGACGGTATCGTGTCAACGTGGTCGCGTCTCCAAGGTCTGCAGACCCTAGATTTGAAGGGATCGCCAACCTACACACACACACACAAACACACACGTAGTCTCGAGAGCGCTCTTGGCAGGGCGCGCTTCCGGTGCGAAACCTTCGTTATGCTCGCCCTTTACACAGCGGCACGTTTGGTGCGTTAATGTAATAAATTAATGCTTGTTATGGCGTACGTAAGCCGAAACCGTTGACTGGTAAGCCGCACTGCTACGCACTCACTCCACTGTCATAAACTCGATAGGACGGGCACACACACACACACACGCACTTATGCACACATACAAAAGCCGCAACAAAGCCCGCGGGGTGCTGATATGCCGTGACGCGAGATGAAAAGAGGCAGGACCAGGGCGGTGTGATATGATGTTGGCACTTCCGGGTTCACCGTAATCCTCTGTTGTTCGCGGACGGTACGACTGCGTGGCGGCACAAATAGCGTGCCAACGGTCTGCGAGATGGACGATTCGTATAGCTTGAACTCCCGCCAAAGACTGAATTTATACCCGAAGTGTGCATGCTGTTTTATGCTGCATGTTGGCGAAACGGAGCGAGCACGAGAGAGAATTTTCCGGGTTTGTTCGGAATGGCGGGCAGTAGTGAGTGAGAGACTATCCGAGGATACGAGCCGAGAGCATGGCATTTGTTGTCCTTATTCTCGTGGTTGTTCGTGCGTTGACGGGGGGATTCGGTTATTTCGGGTCAAAAAAAGGCTTACTTTTGACGATTTTTAGTGAAGAAACAATTCAACTTATTTTTTTCAAAATAATGTCATATTGAACTACAATTTTTCAAGAATATTTGGTTCTATTTTGGGAAAGATTTGATCAAAACTACGTTCATGGCATCCAATCTAGAAAGGCAAATCTGCAAAAAAGTACTTTTTGCGGTGCCCATCATAGCAACGTGCCTGGTCATCAGAAATATACAAATGAATATTCTTTTGTTAGGTTATAAGTTTATCCAGACAGCCCCGTTGCGTTTTTGTTGAATTTCCCATTTTTCGATTTTTGCCAAATTTTTGAAGTTGAAAAAGTTATCATTTTTTGGATGTTGTCTCAAAACACGAGTTTTTCATAGTTAAAAAAATATTTAAATTTTAATGCCAATGTTACCATACGATTGTATTCTATCAAATGAACCATATGCACATACTTGAATAAGAATTCATGTGTTAAAAAACTGAAAATGTTTTGCTTTGCCAGGAAACTTTTGAAGAGTAACGGTCTTTTTAAATCCTTAAATTTAAAATAACCGCTGTTCAAACTTTCGAGCACAACAATCCAGGATTCAAGCAAACTGCTTCCCAGAAGGAAAAAATCGAACGAAACTGCTCGATGTTTTAAAATGTTCCTTTATGTCGAGCAGTTTGTTGGAAACGAAAAAGCCCTGCTACACGAAGCGTAAACTCTAAAAAATAAATAAAAAAATAAAAGCTGTTTGCAAACGGGAGGGCTCGCAATATGTTTTTTTTGTGGTTTACATCGACAGTGAGTGATCATTGCTAGTGTATTCAATCCTTTTCTTCAAAAAAACGATTTTAATTTCCTCAACCCGGCCATGCAAACATATCGAAGCGTAAAAGTTTTGGCATTAATTTGTAAATTTACGCATAAATTTACGGTTCATGTAGCACTCCCTAAACATTTTGGACTTTTGTACGGCTCCGCAGCGCTGTTGTAGAGCTCTTGTTGTCAAAATAATAATTTCCTGAAACGAATTCCGAGATAAAACCGTAATAAATCCGTGAAAATGAGTGAAGAAAACTCGGAACAAACGCTGATTTGTGTCCCCGGTCAGGTGCTATGCGCCATCTCAGAATTCACCGTGGCCAGCGAGGGAACGTACGAGAAGTTGGGCTACATCCACGCAGCGCTAGCCGGTATCGTGAAGCTGAAGAAGCGCGAGAAAAACACGTTTATCTCCGTGATTTCCTTCGGCGGCGGATCCACAGTTCCGGTGATCGGCGATATCGTGACGACACGGATCACAGCGGTGCACCATCGGATGGCCAAATGCCGCATTTTGTGTATCGGTAAAACTGCCCTTAATCGCCCGTACCGCGGAATCATCCGGAAAGAGGACGTACGAGCGACAGAGATCGACCGCGTTGAGCTACACAAATGCTTCCGACCCGGCGATATCGTGCTGGCCCGGGTCCTGCATCAGATCGAGCTGAACGTGTTCCATCTTTCGACGGCGGACAACGAGCTCGGAGTCGTGGTGGCCATTTCACCCAGCTCGCGGGCTAATTCGGGAGCCGAAACTGTGCCGATGGTTCCGGTTTGCTGGACGGAAGTTCAGTGTCCGGTGACGCTGATAAAGGAGCCACGCAAGGTAGCAAAAGTGGTTCCCGAAAAAGGCGAAGCGCTTAGTCGCAATTTAGAGTTATTTTAAACCGAATAAAAATCAGTTGTATCAACTTTAACCACTAGTTTCCCTTTTTTTGTACATTTCCGGAGAAACCGGTGATAAAAATCGAAATTTGGTCCGTAAAATTTTGTATGGCTGTTGACATTTGTACGGTTCCGCTTCGCTGTTGTGGGGCTCTGGTTGTCACCGAGAAAACAAATACAAAACAAAAATCGAAATTCGTTTTCCGTAAGAATTTTGCAACTTAATTTATTTTCTTTAGCTGCCCTTGCTGCTTATCTGCTGATACTACTTCTAATTAGCGAGTTCCGGCAACACAGTGTTCCGTTTTCGCAACGATGCGCAACGTGGTGGTGATTCTGAAGTCGGAAAGTGAGAATACGGACAATTACGGGGCGCTGCTGGAGAAACACGGATACGAGCCCGTATTCATTCCGACGCTGGAGTTCTCGTTTCAACGGCTGGATGTGCTGCGAGATCGATTGCTATCGCCTTACAAATACTCAGGATTGATATTCACCAGTCCACGGAGCATTACGGCCGTCCGGGATGCGCTACAAGGCCAGAAACTGAAGGACGATTGGAAAACGCTGGAGAACTACTGCGTCGGAGAGACCTCACGAGACCTGATACAGCGAACGCTCGATCTCGATACCAAAGGACATCATTCGGGAAATGCTAGCAACTTGGCCGATTTCATCAAGACAGATCTCTACAACAAGACCGTCACCTTGCCGTTCCTCTTTCCCTGTGGCAATCTCAAGCAGGATGTGCTCCAGAACAAGCTGTCCGAGTACGGCTATTCGTTGGATTCGGTCGAGGTGTACGAAACGGTTCCGCACCGTGAATTGGAAAGGAATCTAGTATCACTGTTTCGCAGCGAAACCGAGGAACCGAGAGGGGAGCGACGGATCGATAGCTTACTCTTTTTCAGCCCCTCCGGCATCAATTACTGTGCGCACGTATTCGAGAAGCACCGCATCAGTCTGGCCGGTAAAAAGATCATCGCGATCGGGCCCAGCACGAAGAAAGCGATCGAGAACAAGGGCATTCAAGTGCACCGTACGGCCGAAAAACCGTCAGCCGATTATGTCATCGGAGCTTTGTTGCAGGATACCTAAGGTGATGGAGGACACGGTGCGCGGGATGTGCAATAACGATCCGTCTAAGGTGTTTCCTTTTTCTAAATGTTGAATGGAGCAATGATCGCCGGATGTGTAAGTGATCCAATCTAGCCTACTGATCGAGTGCGATCGGACGTAACTGTCCGCCGCACGCACCGACCGACAAACTAAATGCAATTTGTTAATTCCTTCTCCTCCCTTAACCGAATGAAGACAGATAATGTTAAACTCGAAAATGCAACGGAACGTCGTCAATGTTATCGGAATCTTGTTATCTTATAGAAAAGTATACTAGCCAGTTGGAATTAGTGTGATGGGAGACGGGGCGAGAGAGAGCGAAAGATAGTGGGAGCAGGGCTGTTTGTTGGTTGTGTTTCCAAAATATTGCCATTTTCTAAATCCCTAGTTTAGCTGTGCCACTCAAAACCAAGCTTCACAGACCTTACCTGCTGCTTTGAGGTCTGTCTTTGGTTATCCAACTGTTTGACATCCCACGAAACCACGCGTTAATTACCAGTGTCCTTAGCACCAGGACACCAAACAGGTCAATTTCCAACATGGAATAGGAAACCA
>NC_064874.1:68126056-68176056 GCF_943734745.1 Anopheles darlingi
GGATTGTCTCGAACATACTGAACTATACCAGGCACAGACTAGGTGCGGAGCTGTAATCGAATGAATGGTGAAAATAGTATCGCCAACACCGTCACTCTTGATTGCGACGACAGCACACTTGAGGTGAAACCTTATCAAGTGTGCGTCGTTGATAAGACATTGCATTGCTAGATACTTGCGTACCCGTATTGAACCCTGAAGTTATCTTGAATCAGTTGACGAAGTTCCGTTCAGTGTTTGGGCGGTGCTGTTGGTTACTCTTTTCTCAGCAGCTCAGCTGAACGTGATTATCATGAGTTTTCATCGCATTTGATAAGGAAAGGATGTCCTATATCAGGTAAAGCATTAGATTGGCTTGAGGAAATTTAATTCGAAAACTCTCACAACCCGGGGGTGTAGCTCAAATGGTAGAGCGCTCGCTTAGCATGTGAGAGGTACCGGGATCGATACCCGGCATCTCCAAATATTAGTAAGAAATATTGAACATATTTTTGAAGAAAATAATTTATAATTGCTATTAGATATTTAAATACAAAAATTACACTTGTCTGGGTAAATTTAACACCATCTACTGAATGTAAGTTTTAATTGTAAGACATCCTTAATGCCATTCACTCCTTTTTCTTGCTAAAACGATTCCAAAGTATCCTTAAAATTGATTGGAAAGAGCTTTAACTCTTTCATGTCGTCAAATCGGTTTTACAATTAAGTATCGCTCAAGAGCCACGTTCGCTGATTTGCGTTAAAGGCTGTTTCGTGCTCTGAAATGCTCCAGAAAACCAACCAACGGACCTCCCTATCAAGCCTCATCAATCATCGGCCTCGTGTGTGTCGGACGCGCACCGTTAATTGAAGATATTCAACAATTTCATTAACAATGACCCGGTATCGGGATGCACTTTGCGGCGTAGCGTGGCGTGGCGCGGCATGACGCGGCCACGCTGCAAACGCGAAGTGAAATCACATGCGATCCTCGCGGCTCGAGGCGACGCACCATGGGAGCCGCCACAGATAATATCGGCAATTAGCGATTATTAATTACGGCGGGACCCCGACGGCGGTGTCCGCGAGTAAATTGAAAAGCTGAACCCGATTCAGCGGGGTTCCATCCGGTCACACCCGGCCGGATAGAACGGAGTGGACCATCCTGTCGCAGCAGCAGCAGCAGCAGCACTCAACCCAACAGCAGGAGATCGTTACATTGCCGACACGACCCACCAGAAAATTACTCAACGCCTCAAGTGGATCGAGGCACATCAGCGTCGCAGAATGGTCGCCGCTTCGCTAAATTCTCCGGGATCACCACTCCTGAGGTGGTTGGGTGGTGTGGTGCGGATACAACATTATGTTACTGTCCGGCAGCACCGCAACAACGACGACAACAACGACAACACAGCCAAACAACTCTTTATCACCGGTCCGGATTCGTGCAATCATGTGGAATCCGCACGACACGTCCGATGCATTCCTGCATACCGAACCGTGCAGCCTCACCGGGACAAGACATTCTCCGCCAAGGGTGCCGCCGGTACGCAGCATTGGTAAGGTATTTTTTCAGATCATCGGAAAGGTAGCGAGTCACGTCGTGTTAGGGGCATTAGCAAAGCATTTAGCAAGTCAATTGAATTTTCATTTATGCTCAATTTCACAACCGTCGGTTGGGTGGACTTGTGCGCACCCTGTGTTGGCACTGATAGCGATCAATGAGGCACCCTTTGGTCGCATATTATCTTTGGTTGGATCGGAGATGGAGGAGCAAATGCGGTTGAAAGTGATCGTCGGACATGGATCATGTGTCGTTCATTTTTATGGATTTTATTCGCGGTCTAAACGATCACGATCACTAGACGCGACACGGATACCAATGTAGACGATAAGTAGACGAAGAAGTGAATTGCTTTCCTTTTAGTATTAACTTGGAATACATAAGCTACACCTATAGAAAAAGTTGCTATAATATAGCGAAAAAATTATATATCAGTGTCATTATAGTTGGTTCTAGAAAAGTTTGATGATTTGAGTAAGTATCGAAGCCATATTTGCAATTTTGAATAGACATTCCATGGAATGATGATTGTGAGAAGCATATCGCCTCGATTGTAAAATCGAGGTTTGAAGTTTGAAGTGTAGTTTTAAAACTAAGAATTTATGGTCGAAAACCATCAACACATAATTTTAAATGACTTCATAAATACTAACTTTACCTCTAACTCCGAGCATGCGACTCCAATCTAACACCAGTGTTCGATGTGGCGTAAGACCACCAAAAAGAAATAATAGCCAACGCCACGTACCATAAGCCGGGTCTCATCCTGCTGTTTGCACAAACTTTTAACACATATTTACTCACCCATAATAACTATAATCACGAACCCGCAAACAGTGTCCCATGACGCCAGGAGCAGCCCGTTCGTTTCGCCATTGCCGAAAAACCTCCTTCTCTCCCTCCCCGTCACGGTGGTCGTGGAGCTTCACAAAAATGAAATAAAATTTGCCGAAACCGAAAATGCAATTAAAATGCTCATCGACGGGCGTACGGCGAAGAAGGCGAGCCAAAGAAGCAGCCGCGATCCGATCATAAAATCGAACTGAAATGAATTTTCGATGGCCGACCGCAGGCCGAAAAGGGACCTGCGGTAAGGATCGAGAAGTCCTACCGTGGGGGGGTGGGACTAGGGGCACATCCTCTCGGTCGACATTTTTGCTTCTCTGTTTCACGCTCCTTTCTGGCCCCTCCTCGAGCCCCTCTGTCTCGGTGTTTGTTGGAAATAATGTTGTCAAAATTATAACCGGAGCCTCCGGTGCACCGGCGGTCGGCGGCCGGCTGCCGGCTGTATGCGCCAGGTTGCGCGTGGGCTGATAATGGTTCGTAAATTATATTGTTCCTGGCCTCGGGGGGGAGAGAGAACTTACGGATACAATCGCCATCGCCAATAATAATGTCTCGACCACGAAATTGGATGCCTACCGGGATCCAGCAGGATCCAGCAGGATCTAGCACCGAACACCGCAGAGCAGGAGGTGGATCGTGACGCTTCGTAAATCAACTGTCACGTGGTGTACGGCATTATTTTCCCTCCCGATGCCGTTGACGCGTAATTGTATCTGCTCGTTAGCCGGAGCTCGATGCCGATCCCGCTGTGATCGCAACATTATTATCTGGTGCAAAATTGGGTTCACCACGTCAACTGTTATTCAAAACCGAAACGCGCCAACCGTTCTGGAGGGACCATCCGTCAGACTTTTGTTGCTTGCTAGTGGCGTGTGTGTGTGTAACGACGGTACTCCGACGGGTGATAAACCTTTCAACATCATTATCCCAAGCGAACCTGGCTGCCGCTGAATGCTAAGGTTCCTGCTGACCAAATTTCGTGACCAAACACTCAGACATCCGCTCGACTCAGCAGGTGACGGACCATTCGGAACAACTTTGGTTGCCTTTGTGTGTACGCGATCACGCGCGGATTGTTTCGGTTTTCACTTGTTTCTTCGCACCGCAAAAGTTTGCGCACACCATAAAATGTGCGAATTCACATGTTTCCTAAGAGGCCCGGCCTTTGATGCCGGAGGCTGATGATGATGGTCCGACGTGAGTGTTGCTTGTGCCGATCGCCACAAGCGCGGAGACAACCCGGTGCAATATGCGGTCAAGTCCGGTCAGGTGGCCCGCGCTCTCCCCTCACTGTTCACTCCACTCCACCTCAACCTCAACAGCGGCCCCGGGTCCGGCACCGAAAACCTTGGCGAATGGACCATAAAGGCTGGCTTTAACGGGGCAATTAAACTGTGATAAGATTAAAGCAACGTTCTTTACTTTCCTTTACGACTGATCCAATCAGAGGGAGTGCGTTAAGTGCGCTGACTGGCACACACACACACACACTCACACGCGTGCACACAGCCCCACGGGTTTTTGGCTTTACGATCGGTTGCGGCTGGCGAGCCACGAGCTCCGTCACCGGGCTGCGTCCTTCCCTGTTGCGCTGGTGCTGGCTTTTGTGGCGAAATTGGAGCATGATCGTTAAGATACGGCGAACAGTGGCCGCCAGGTCCCTGGGGCCCAGTTCCCGGTACCTTTGGTACCGGGGCAAGATTGTAGGATTGACCACGGTTTGGTTGTTTTGATCGTACTTTTGTGGCCGAGATCGGCTATCTGATCCACTTGCTGCTGCTGCTGCTGATGGCATCGGGTACTACCGGATGTTGGGAGTATCTTGGGGGTTTTTGTTTTTGGCCTCTGGTCTCCATACAGATGTAATCGACCTGCTTCGACCCCCGAAGATCTTTTTAGGTTCGCGGCCTGCTGGAAGATCCTAGTTTCGCGCGAACTAAATAAACCCTAATTGCATCCAATCTCGCTATCTTTATGTGTTTGAGATCACCGTTCACCTCAACTACAGGTTCCTCGGCTAGAGCCCCGGTCGTAGTCGTAAAAACCACACGCCTCCTGTTTCTCCTTACCAATCGTCTTACCAGGTCCGCCCAGTCCGCCGGGTCGCGCGCTAGAAGTTGTTTGTTTAATTTTTTACGACCCAACACACCCAGACACTTCGACGTCAAACGCGGTAGGAAAAATCGCACAAAACATTTTAACAGCACAGCGTCGTCCGGATCGGAGTGCGAAACCGAGAAAGAGCCGAGCCCCCGTGTGTGTGTGTGTGAAAACGGTGGTCCTGGGTGCAAACATTTTTGTAACACATCAAGCGACCGCTTCACGAACGCCACTTCTTGCTGGTCACAACCCTCAAACGGGAGCCGTTAGGCTCGAAAACACGGGCTACCGTGCGTGTGTGTGTGTGTGTGTGTGTGTGTGTGTGAGCGAGCGAGAAATTAAAAGCGACTGTGGAGCAGTAGTTCCCCATCCCGACCGCAAAACAATTCTCGCACCAGTGCCAGGGTCCAGGGTTGACGGTTCCCAGGTCCCAGGAGGGTTTTGATGGATTTGATGGACCGCCAGGATCACTGCCACCGGGCGGTGGTGGTGATGGTGGTGGTGATGGTGGTGGTGGTGGTGGCAGGCCCGCTGAATGGCGCTGAAATGGCGCTGAAATGGCTTAATGAGGAGCGGCGTCACTGGACACAATCGGTCATGGCTGGCTTCTGTGGCTTCTGGGGGCGGCTGTGCAGCAACAAAAACAAAAACCAAAGAGAGGTAAAGCAAAGAAATCGGCTAATTGTGAAGCATCATAAAAGAGGAAGGACAGGTTTGGTCCCATAAATTTTCCCCCCCACAACCACCATCACCGGCGACTTGCACGGCCTACGAGGACGAATTGACATTTTTCTTCTTCTGTTCTTTTTTTCTGCCTTTTCCTGTCCCGTTTTTTTTTGCTTAATTTTACTGCAAAAGTTTATAGCCCTTCAAATGGCATAATCAGCGCGACCAGCGGCTATCTGGATCATTTTTTTTTTTGGTTTTGTTTCGTTACTACTGCACTGCACCCTGCCCCATCCCGTAAATGTCCGCTCCCGGGATGAGTTATCATTATTTGCAAACCCCTCGGACGGTGGATAATGTTGGAAAATTGATGTCATTACCGTGATGTGATGGAGAGCAACGTGCGATGGTTCCACGATGTCCACGGAGGAAGTACATTAACCGTAGGAGGGAGCCGTTCCCTGTTGGTGGACAGAAATCGGTCGTCGGTCGATGCTATGCCAATGCTAAGCCCAGACCCTTGAGACACTTGACTGAAGCACCCGCTCGTCACCGGGAAATCGCATCGCGAGGTGAGAGAGGTTTTTGGACCTTCGAGCGCCAAGATGGTGACGGTGCAATCTGATGAAAATGGACGGATCCGAACAAAAACAAAGAGCCCCCCTCTCGTATAAAACAATAAACAAACAATCGATCGTGTGTCGAGGCTGCCATGAGGCCACTGGGACTCTGGGTTGGTGTGTCTGATCGACCTTGCACATATGGCGACGCTGTGACCCGATTGTTGTAGTAGGAGATCATTATTTCTTCCATCCAGCATGCCCTCCCCCCCTAAGCCACACACATGCACACACAGACACACACACACACGAGACGCAACGCAAACCAACGCGGCGTTTGCGGCGCGAAGGTTCGTCGCTTGTGGCCTCAGTGGAGTGGAGCTCGGCTATGGGGCGGCCCCCGGGACGTCCCACGGTTCATCGAAACCGAACTTACTTATTACCTGCCTGGCCTCACCTAATCAACACGTAAACACCGGACTCCCCGGGGCCAATTAGTGCATGATTTTTGGCTTTTTTCGCCACCACTGGAGAAGTCGCTACTCATCTCATCTGCCGGTGGCCGCGGCCATTCCCATTCCCCAGCAGAAAAGAAGCTTTGAAGCCCGGTCGCACCGTCGGTGGTAGGTGATGGTGCTGACCTGTCTGGTGGATTCGTCGGTGACCGCGGGGGGTTGTGCGATCTGACCCTGAAGCATCTGGAGGAAGGAGAGGTGATCAAAATGAGCGCAAAAGTCCAGCAACATCAACAACAACAACAACAACGGTGGCAGTCGCAGGTCACGCGCAGGGGCGATCCAAATCAAATCAATCGAAATTATTGATGATCGCGAACGTCGCGACGTTGACAGCGCGACTTATTTTTTCGGGAGTTTTTTTTTTAGGGGGGGACCTTCGGCTCCTACGCGGTTCCCCAATCCCACGGTGCTGGTCCAATTAAATTGTTTCTGGCCTCCCCCCTTCCGCAGCTCGAATGTATGATCGAATGTGATCTTTCTATCGCGTCTTTCATCGTGCTCATTGGCACGTTGGCGCGATGGCGAGACTCGTCGATGAGGTGGTGGTGTGTGGTGTTGTGGCGGTGGTGACTTCCACAATCCACTTCGCTTCCAGCTAGCATTCGTCGCCAGCCGTTGGTTGCTGACGGGTAGTTAGTTTCGGGACAAGGTCTCGTTCGCTAATCTCTGTCTCTCTGTCTCTCTTTCTGTCTTTCTGTCTTGTGCTTGCATCGTCGTCGTTGCCAGTCATCGTCGACAGTGTGTCACCCAGGCTTAGAATGTCACCAGGGTCGCGACCACCCCTCTCCCCCACCCCCACCCCCTGTGATCGAGAGGAGGCTCAAAGCATGGAGCGCGTTATTAATAATGGTCGTCATAGAGAGCCCCAGCATCTGTTTTAGACCACCAATGTCGCGTCGTCGACGTGCGCGCTGTGTGTGTGTGTTTCAGCTCTCCTACACCACCTCTTGTCCCTTCTATTGCTGCTTCTCCTCCTCCTCCTCCTCCACCGCCAACGAATGTCAACGAAATCGAAAGTCGCAACTCGCAACCCTCCGCACTGCTGTGGAGTGGAGCAGTGGGTTTCGCGCGGTGCTCGCTGCTCCACTTCCTATCCCGTACGCGGATCTTTATGTTTCTCCGATCGCGACTGCCATTTTGCCTGCCTGCCTGCCTGCCGGCCTGCCCCGCAAACTCCCCGGTGACCGCGAAAAGCGAGTTCGGTGTTCGATCGCAATAAAGCTAATAGCTCCCGGGGCCAGCCGCTTAAACACACAAACCGCAACGCTTTGCTGCGCCAGGCAGGCAGGCAGGCAAAGCAAAGCTTTTCACCGCCAAAGCCGCCATCGAGCCAGCGAACCAGCGAGCTAGCAATTGTTTTATAATAATCCCCGGCGGACACAGTGACACAGACATGCATGCGGCACCAGCGGGTTTCGCATAAGGTTAATCACGAGCCATGTTTGCAAACATACAAGATCGAACGGTGCGGCGGTTTAGATAAGGGCGATCGCGACCATGTACTGCTGCTAATAGCTAAACATTGATTTGTTTTCACCAATAGGGGTCAATGAGGGCATTTCCAACCCCCAAAAGCAGCCAAATATAGACGCTTTATCATATTTAAAGACAGAAAATAACAGTATAACCATTATAAGTTAAACCATTATAAGTATATTTACTGTCTGAAAATGTCTCAAGATCTCAGCACCTTCATTTCTCTTTATCTTCACTACTATTACTTATTCAACTAATGTAAATCATGGAAAAGTGTTCCGAAAATGTTCAACAACATTACACAAAGTGTTCTTCACTCCATCACAGAGAACAAGAAGTGTGAAATTGAGATTGAAAAATAAAGGAAAAAAAAGTCGCGAATAAAATAAAATAAAAAGAAAAGTAAATATGTAATGCACTTGTTTGCTAAAATACTCCTATTCCAGCAGTACGTCCATCACGGTGTCTCCGAGTCGCGCCATAACCGCCAAGGAAGTTGAAATCGGAGCCTCGCTCGAAGTAAGCAAAGCAGAACCATCCGATCATGATTCATGCTGCATGCTCCAACGCCAACGATCTCGCGCAAGCAGCACTCTCGCGATCGTACACCGAAGGCACTCCATCTTTGGGGCAGTTGCGCGGCTAATCGTATTGACGCAGCGGTTATGTAATATCGCACCTTGTCATGCGTTGCGATCGCGCACGCGTTGGGAGGGACCGACGGACCGACCTGGAACGGCTAGCCACCTGCCGCCAGCCGTCGTACAGTTGCAGAGGAGGGGGAGGACTTGTAAGGACTGACCAGCCACTAGTCAGCTCGGCATCTCACTCTCGCACGTGGCGCACGAAACCCCCGAGCCCCCTACTTACGCGTGAGTGATTTATGCAGCGACCGTCCAATCGACGCCCGAATCGTGGGGAGGCGCATAAGCCTTCTCGTGTCACGTGACGTGCCGGGCAGCAGCACCAGCAGCAATCGTGTGCCCGGCAGCGATCACCGTAGTGTGGACCTTCGACTCGATCCCCTCTCCTGAAGCTGAGGACCTGCGGACCAACCCCTTTTCGCGCTCGATTGATGCGTGTGCGAGCGAGTGAGCAGCGCGAACGAGCAACAACAAGTGCGCCCCACAAGTGAGAAGGACCAAAGAACACACCTCTACCCAGACCAGACGCACGCACGGGATCACGGATCCCGCAAACCACAAACACAGAGACGCGATCATCGCGCGACGTTTCGCGTTTCGTTCGTCGCTTGCACGAAAGCTGTGAACGCGAGTCACGCGTGAAATGAACTCATCGCGCGGATTCATTCCGCGAATCCGGTGCTATATACCCGTGCGATCGCGACCGCCTCGCTGCGATGCTGGAGCCAGATTGGGGCCAGAGGAATCCCACATTTCCGTGGGATTAATTATTGGGAAAATTTCCCATTCCTTTCCCCGGCGGCGGAAGGGCGGTACACGGCTGCAGCACGAAGAGAAGTGCATAGATCCGCGGTGTGTCAGTGAATGAAGTGGAGTGGATCAGGAGGTGATGTTTATGGCGATGATCGTATGGTGGCTAAAAATTATGCTGCTCATTTACCTACAAAGCACCTCCCGGCGGGCATATCGTGATGGCGTCTGGTCGCTTACGGAACGGCAACCGTGTGGGTCCGTGCTTAATTTCCCTGACACGAACCCCCAGCCGGGTTGGTCGAAGGCCTGGAACAGTGCGCCCTGGGGCTATGCATTACTTGTCATTGATTTAATGCAAACACGCCTCACCACCGCTATGCTACATCTACAATTTCAGTTGATCTGTCTCGCTCGCTAGATGGAGAGAGAGAGAGAGAGAGAGAGAGAGAGAGAGAGAGAGAAAGCGATGCATTGAGATCCGGTGCTTGTTTCTTCTATTTAATGTTGATGGTATGATCTGTAACCCAACCCAAGGGCCAGTCAGTGGGGAGGGAGGGAGGGGGGGGGTATCCGATATCGAGGAAGAGGAGAAGGCCCCGTCCCGCACGATAACCTGGCCGGCCGCACTTAATAGCTATCGCTCGAAAGCCATAACCTTCCACGAGCCTCTCAACAGACCGCTCTCTAACCCTTGAGCTCGAGGAGGGGGTCCAAGCGGAATGGAGCAACACGCAACGCAAGTGCATGCTTCAGTACCAAGTACGCCCAGCCACCGGCCACGTCAGGTACGCGTTATGACGTTGGAACGTCGCTTCCAATGGGGTGGCCACCGGTGGCGTGCTGCAGCAGAATAAAGGGACTAAATGAACGGAGAGCAGCGCACCGGCTACCGAAAGCCGCCACCGGCAGCAACCACAACGTTTATGAGCGTTTCGATCGCGTATCCCTCGCTGGTGGATTGTTGCTCCAGGCGATTTATGATCCATATTTCTGCCTCCCTGGTACGATCGTTTTTCCTTTTCGCTGCTCGCGAGGTTCACTGTACCACGGTGGACGGTTGCTCTCCTGCCATCTGCTGCAGGTGGGGTGCATGCATTCCGGTGGTGGGTTCCATCGTGCCAGATCCAATCGCTATTAAGCGCCGATTACGATAGACACATGATGGGGTATGCTACTTTATGTCTTCATTGCGACAAATCCTATTCTAGCGTCTGCACATCAATTAGTTTTATGCGCTCGGTTATGGCTTCAATCAGATCAGGAGACCTTATTTACGGCACCAGCAGGTTAGTCGATACTACCGGCACTCCTGGAGCTCCTGGAGCAGCTTCCTGTTACCTGTGTTGCGGTGGTGGCTGCTGGCTTAACGCCGTAAATTGTGGACTTTCTTAAGGTTGCGCTGCTCTACGCGGATCGCTGGATACAACATGCAATCGTCGACGGTATCGGTGCGGCACTGAAGTTTTACGATTATTGGATTTCCACCACTAATAGTTGTGTGAAAGTACGGTTGTAATGGTTGTAACATGCGGGGGGATGGCAAATCATAGCGAATCATGTTTTTCATTAGTGCAACAGGTGATAGTGGCGTAATAAGTGTAAAACATAGCCGTTGACCAACCGGGTAAGTTAGCATCGCTAGTCATCGCATCATTGTAGTTTGAACACTTTCAGTTTCTGAGGACATCGAGGCCATGCTACAACGAAACAGGTTCATTAACAAAAAATACATTTTAATTATTAGAGTTGGTCGTGACATCTGCTCGAAGACTTGACTAATCTCATTATACGGGCTAACATTAATGCTAATTAAGGTTTTGTCGATAAGCTTATGTAATTGATACTAGGCCATGCTGTAACAATATTATTAGATACTTTTACCTGATTACACATCAAATAAGAATTACCTTTCTGGCGGCTGCGTGTCTCCATGTTGGAAGAAGCATCATCGCGAATCAACGCTGCGGCGGTACGGCTCGAACGGGGGTCTCTGGTTCGGTCAAACCCAATAACCATAAAGTAAAGGCCTCGTGTACCATCGTGTACCCATCTGCGAGCCGCATCCAAATGGTCAGATCATTATCGGAAGGATTATTGGCGTTTTACGATGGCAGAGCCAGACGGACGGACGGACGGACGGACGGACGACAACTCCGCGGTTGACAGCGTTTTGCAATATTTTGACATCGCCGTAATTCGATAATTGATTGAACGGCAGCAGGAATGCGACGTCTTCCGTCCCGTCCCATCCGGACAGTCGTCCCCTGGCAGATGGTGTCGAATTGAACCGAGCGATCGCGAGGCAGCTGGGTAGAAGAAGCGGGCAACAAAATAATAATAAACCAGAGGGATGAAACGAAAATCCTTCGGGCATAAAACTCACTTAACCCGCCGGAACGGACACGTAGTGCGGTCCGCGGCCGGCGGTGGCGGAACGATTAAAGATAAAATAAACTGCCATTCCGCAAAGTGGACATTTTGTTCTTCGCGATAGTGTCGCGCGAGGAAATTTACGAACCTCCTGATCGGGCGTGCGCGGAATGTCGGGGCCGCGATGCGGTTTTCGGTTTACTGGATGGGAACAAAAAGGGACTTTTAGTGAAGCGCCAAACATGTGACCAACAACAACCAAAAAAAGGGGGCAAGTAGCAGTACGTTGTGGACAGAAGGTAACAAGAAATTATCGGAGCATAACAAATGAGCCAGAGTACAATTAAAAACGGCACTTAAACGATGTAATCGTTTGTAGAGGTTGATCGAAGATAAACAAAAACAAAGAAAAACGAGAGAAAGTAGATGAGTACGAGGAACAATTAGGTAGGACAAGCATACACATGTCGACGAATGAAAAAAGGATGAAAATCATTTGTTTCAATTGATTGAAACGAAAATTTATCAAATTGATTTACAAATTAAGATCAAAAAGTATAATTGCGCCAAAAATAGAATATACAATTAGTATAACCAATACCTTTTCCTGTCGAAAACTGTAATGCAGAGACAAGTTGTAGCATTTTAAATTAAAAAGAGGTTTATATTATGCATAATCATTCAAATTACATTGATATGTGATTCTTTAGCCGTGGCCACACGGGGCGAAAACTCTAGCGCAAACGAAAAAATTAATGCCAAAACGGTTTCGCTTAACCCTTACACGCTGTCAAACTTTTATACGTCCGCGAACTTTTTCGCTGAACCCTTGACGCTATCGAACGCTTTATTTACGAAAATGTAGGTTCTTTTCGTATTGTTTTTGCATTTTTAATATAAATATAACAGCAACAGCAACAAAATCGTTAAAAACTGCAAAATTTATTCGGAAAACAACTTCAGCGGCCAAAACACAGATGAAAACAATACGTTTGACATTTCGGCATAAATTTTCGGGGTTTTACGCCTGCCACACGAAGCGAAAACATTTTGGCATTAATGTGCAAATTTGCGCGCAAATTTTCGCCCCGTGTGGCCACGGCTTTTTAGTAATGCAGTTCGTCCGAAGTGAGTCACTATCCAGTGTGCTATCATTATTGTGCTCTTTCATTTGGGTTTACGCACAGCGTTTCAATTTATCATTTTGGTTTTACCAACATAAGGATCCTCCAAATTAATCAATGTTGCTTGCTACAATTTGGCTAATTTAAAACCCTTTCTATTTTCCTAATCTGAAGCCCTTGAAAATCAACTCACACAAAAACACCTCACGTACCTGGCATACGAAATCATAAAAGAATGTTCGCAAAAACACATTTGCGAGCTTCAACCATTCAGCGGCTCGCGATAGTTTTTGGCTGCTGCATTGACCCTGCAATGGGCGGCAAAGAAGTAGCCAAACGAACCACCGGGGCAAGTGAACGGCCAGAGCGAGCACCAACGCACGGCAACTGGAACTGGACAAGGATGTTGCTGGTATGTTAGAGAGCGCGCGCTGGTGCGGCTTGTTTTAGTTGCGTTCTGTTCGTTGCGGCACATAATGTTGGCAAAAGCCTAATTGCATGTTCAACGCGACCTGCAAAAGCGCCGGTTGTGCAAAAGCGGCCATGGGACGCAAACGCACCAACCACCTCCCGGGGGTGGAGGGGAGCCAGGGTGGGTGACCGTTGGGAGTTAGCTTTGCGGTATCAATTTATCATTTTAATTTATGCTGTTGCGCCCGCTCCCGGCACCGGACTGGAGCGTTTCATTCCTTTCCAATTTTTTTTTGTCTCTCCTCCGCCCGGCCGCGGCAAGGATCTCTCGTACGAACAACTTACATCCCCTCCGCTACATCGTGTACCTTCGCCCTACCCTCCTCCCACCAGGAACGGCATCTCAGGGTCTCTGGATAACTGGACCAACGTACGCCACGATTCCCAGGGCCGCCGGTTCATTATTTAAGTTCGCATAGACCAGCTCTAGGGGAGGGAGAGGGGCGCAGGTTGCCAGCCAGCCCGCCCGCCCGGCTGCCTGTTTCTTGCTTGCTTTTCGTTATTAATAAGTGCCACCCCATCGTGCGCCACCCAACGCCCATCGGTGGAACATCGGTGAAAAGTGAAACACCTTCATCCAAGTCCACGTCCGCGTCCACTGTCCGCGTAACTCGATCCGCTCGATGATGGAAAACCAACTTCTCAGTCTCGTTCGCAGGTGGTACCTGGTGTGGTCCCTGGCTGGACTCCGTCGCCGACTCCCGTGGTCCAGTTTTAACGGACTTCTCGAATGACCCGGCAGCCAGGAGGTGGCCTCTGGTCAGCTGAGCACGACGAATACGATGAAGAGTCGTTTGCGTATCACGGAAAGCACGCGGAGAGCAAGATTCCCGCGTGATAAATAGGAATGCGGATGGATCGCTGCCGTCGACCACCAATGAAGAGAGAGGAAAATGGAGGGGCAAGGAGAGGAGGATGTTCCGGTTCGGGGATCATATCTTTGAGTGATGTTTTCCTTCATTTTCTGTTCCCATTTCCCTGCCGGTGGCGTGCACAAGTTAGAGTTAATTGATAATTAGCTGCAGCCTTCATTCCATGTTCATTTAACTTCATTTGCATCCGCTCGTCCTATTCCTGAACTCCTGGTAGTGATGCAATCTTCTTTTTGTTCTTCCTCTTTTCTCAAGGTTTTTGGTACACTAGCAGACACTTGCGATAACGAAACTGTCAAATACATATACAAAACATTGGTTTGTGTCTTAGCAAATTCCATTCTCGTCTGTAAAGCAACTCGTAGAAATTCGTAATGCCAGTAAAATGGCAATCGACGCTGCGACAACGAACGACAACGAGATTGTTATTAAAGTTGTACGTTCCGCTACCAACCCATCGAGATTCCCATTAGCGACTTAAAGGATCTTCATACCCACGAAACAGGATACAAATTTTCATTGTGAATGCCAACGAGATCAATAAAATAAATAGAATTCCTTTCACTGGCGACTCCACAATTCAAGACAAACGATCCAAAGCAGCCTTTTCATCCGCAAGGAAGACGTTAGTTTGTCCAAAATAAGCTTATCGCGGGCGCGCTTCCAATACGACAGTAGAAATGTGCGAAATTAAACATTCCAGTGTCACAGGGCGGTGCAAACCAGGGAGGTGGCCAACCAAACAGCCGACAAAACACCGACAGAGCGCGCTTTTAAGCTCGCGGATTCGCAACAATGTGCGAAAAGAAATGCGCAGCATAACATTGCCGGTCGCGGCGGCGGCAGATCGTGATGCAACGCGCGATCGCGCGATCCATTTTTCACTCCACCGCCACCACCACCACCACCACCACCAAGCGAAACAATTTTCTCCATAATTACGATATTGTCTTTTGATCGACCCATTGTGTGCGGGGAAATTTATGCTCGCGAATGCTCCCCTCTGACCGGTCGAGGACGATGCGTGTGACAACGGGTCCTTCTTGGTCCAGCATTCGGGGTCTGACGCATGGCGTGACGGTTGATTGTCGTCCCTGGGAGTCTCGCTGTTTTTGCTCTCGTTTTTCGACTCCCGGGACCCAATTACCGGTCCTTACCGGGTCTCGCAGGACACCTCCCGGGCCCGGGTGTTCGGGCACTCGTTAATCAAGGCTCTAATTGTGGCACGTTTGCGCCCCGATGCGTTCGCATAATTTGCCTGCCCTTCGCCCTCCACCCGTGCGTTCCTTACCCCCCCCCCCCCCCCCCCCCCCCGGGACGGTCATCGTACGATCCGCGGCGGCAACCGGCAACCAACCGCTGCAAGAAGCTGCGACAAAATTTGTCTCTCAACGATCGACGGCCGATGGACCGTGATAAACACATTTCAGCACGTCGCCGCCAATGAAACGGAAACGGGCTGCTCGCACGGTTCTCCGGCATTTAAAATTCACTTAACTCCAGCCGCCAGCCGGCGATCTCAAATGGCGATCCCCAACAACGGCAGCAGCAGCAGCGGCAGTGGCGGTGGCGGTGGCGGTGGCGGTGGCTTGGCGTTTGTGTTATTTGAATTTTATTTCCGAAAGTCACGCCACCGCACCACCGGAGACCCGGAGGCCGGGAGCCACATTAAACGGGCGAGAAGGCCAAACGCCAATCTGGTGGTCTACATTCCTCGAATTTCGATAGTATCTCCTCCATCGTCCGGATCGGATCGGCATTCGGCCTCACACCGCCATTCCTCACCCCGGGTGTGTGGTGCCGGTGATGAGGGAGGGGGCGGGGGCGGCAAAAAACGATCTACAAATCGGCAAACATCTCACTTTGAAGCACGCGATTGATTTTGTGTTTTTTTTTTGTATCCTCGTTCGCTAGGATTGTGTCTGGGTGTGTGTTCCTGTGTACGTGTGTGCGTGTGTGGTTCGGTTGTGTGGCCCGCGTATTTTCGCCTATCCAGCCCACCTTTCTTTCCGTGCCCGTCCCCCGGAGCGCTATTAATGGTTTATCATGTATCGGTGATCGCATGTTTCGCGGCCGGATCGCGGCCATCTCGGAGTGACCCTGGTGCCAGTGGTAGGCCGACCCCGACAAGGAATTGCGAAGCCATTTGGCTGGCCGTGCTGGCCACCGATCACCAGACCAATGCTGAAGGTATCTCCCGATAGGAAGAAGCCGATTGTCGAGAGGCCTCCGAGTTCAAAAAAGCCTAAATCGTTTTGGCCAACCTCACACGAAGCGAACGGCCACCTCTTCTAAACGGCACACCCTCGTCGGCATCGTCGTTGTTGTCGTTGTTCGTTCGAGAGAAACATGCCAGCGGGATGTTGTTTTGGAGCAGAGCATTCGCGATCGAATCGCGTTTTTTTTTGCGAAGGTCAAACGCCAAATGTGTTCCCCTCAAGCAACAACAGTAATCTATCGATTGCCGCGTTCAAAATGCGTTCAAATCCTTAAACCATTCCTCCTCCTTCTCCTCCTTCCCTCTTAGAGATGCATGCGATAGTTAAACGACCGCGAGATTTGAGACCGCGGACTGGCGACCGCGGAATAGCGAAAACATCTCCATTAAGGCCGCACTCCGCTTTTGGCGCTCGCGGCTCGTAAAGTTGCATCTTCATTAGCATACCGGGCGCGACGGGATCCTCTCGCTAATCCCTGCGACTGCCGAGAGGTTATTTCGCTCCGATCACCCCACCACCGTCGATAATCCGCCGGTGGAAAGCTAGTTGCAGCAGCCTTCTCGAATCCACCGCCGGAAACCGGTGCATTTAATTAGATCCGCATCGATACGTCGATCGAATGGCAGGGAGCACTACACACACGTGCAGCTGTACACATCGACACATCGACCAGGGCACACCGGAGTAAACCTGCACTGCACGAAGCGAAATGCAAGCGAAATGCGAGCGTCGCCCGGACGCCGGAAGATTATCGTCGTGTGATCGCCACTCGACGTACGTACGGACGGACTGCGGTGTGGTGGTGGTGGTGGTGTCGTTCCAGGTCCACCTAGACCCGGGCGACTGGCCGTAATTTATGGCCGTGTGCCATTCGAAACACGGTTCCCCGGTGACTGCATCCTCGGGTCACCAAGCAGCGAACAGAGAGCAAGCGTACGAAAGAGAGAGAGAGAGAGAGAAAGAGATAGAATGCCTTGAACTCGTCGAGGATCGAGGCTTGTGACACACACACTTTACGGTCCCGTTTGATCGACCGATCGAAGGGTGTCGAGTGCGGCTGCGTCAACGAAAAGGTAATCCAGTAGCCGTGGTGGCTGTGGCCGTGTTACGCCGCGTAATCCATGCGCCAGAACCATGCTCCCAGGCCCGGTGCTCCCGTTCTCGGCAACGGCGGGCCTGGAACACTCGCCGGCCAACGTCAACACCGTCAAGGCACTTACTGGGGCCCGATCCGAACCGATGTAATTAATATGTTAATTGAATTGTCAGCCACCACCACCACTGGACGCAGATAGATCGTGGCCAGCTGTGCCCGACGCGTGGTGATTGGAAATGCAGGAGTGTCCCCCGGTAGCAAACGCCGGTGCACCATTACCTAATGCCGTTCGGTTCGTTGTCCGTTTAATTGCACCGTCCGCTGGCTGTGGGATCTTTGGTTTTGTAGGGCTCTACCAAGTCACAGACGTGTGTGTGTGCGTGTGTGCAATTACTGCTCCAAGTGCAGGATTGTGTGTTGGTGGTCATATGGCAAGACAGATCGCCATCAGATCTTCACTCGCAACTCATCCAGCGGAGTGACATCAGCAAATATTACGACTTGATTTATTATCCCACGGACATCACTGCTGCGTCTGCGTCGACGGGTATGTGTGTGTGTGTGTGCTCTGTGGGTTTAATTTCAATTACCCAGCAATTTGGCACGCTTCTGTCCACCTAGGACCATCAGGTACCGAAGGAAAATGGGCACGATGATAGATGTTCCCAGCGACGAAAACCCATTGCCCTAGGGCTCGCGCGGAATGTCGCGGAGTCGCGGATCAATTTGTCATCGTATTATGGCGGATGTGCGCCAGGGAGGGAGTTGAGCTTCCATGCCCCCGTGCCGGTACACGTCGTCGTCATCTGGTCTGATTGCTATTAGAGGCGCATCCCCGCACACGAACACAAACGCGCCAGTCGCCAGTTGACTGATGATGATGACTGATGCTAATCTCCGCTCTTCGCCGGTCTAGTGGCGAGTGGAACGAACGCACCAACCACACTCTGTCTGTGTGTGTGTGTGTTGCCCTTTATCCCTTACCTGGCTGGTGGCTTACATTAAACGGTCGCTTAGAGCTATCGTCGAGCGCCGATCCATCGATCGAAGAGCAGACATCAGAGATCAGGAGTCGCCCGCGCTTTCAGTGCGTGGTAGTGATCTGTCATTCCACCGCACAAGACCCGGCCATTGCGCCGTACAGATTAATGAAGTTGTGCCAAACGATCCACACGCACACACACACACACACACACGATCCGATTGAGACGGACTAGGAATAGGATAAGATCATCCCCCCAGTTCCGTCAAAGACGCTAACGAGTTTGGGGGTGTTTTCTGCGCAAAACGAGAGTCACCGACCGTGGGACAGACCGATACAGACATCGCCTTGGTGGTGTTGGCAGCGACAATTTAACCACAACACAAGCGGACATCGGAGAGATCCGATGATGCATCAGCGACCCCGGATCCGGACCAGATGATCTCGAGAAGGTGACCATTTGACGATCATCTGGATGAACATTTGGATCGCAATTGGCGACCGTAGCGGTGATCGGTGGCATCTGGTTCGACCGAACATGCTTCACCATAAGTCGGCTATAATGTTGCAAGTCGGCCGAGACCAGAACGCATGTCTGCGGCCAGCGATACTTTGTTGGAAGCTGGTTTGATCGTTGATCCGTCGCGTTGATCCGCCAGTCCGTCCGTCCGTCCGTCCATGTTTTGATCAAGTGCAGCGAGATAGGAAAATTGGAATTTAATTAATCTGCAGACCTCACTCCCTGTCCATTTTTTTCCAGTTTTCTGGTCCGAACCTGACGCACTACTGGCTGGTTGGTCGGCTGGTTGGTCGGCTGGCTACCGAGTGAGGCTACCGAGGACCTGATTTGCGTCCTGCTGTCACGCACCGACGATTCGATCCATCTTCTGGTGCCATAACAGGTGGCATCCGGTGGCAACGGGCGCGTGCACCACACTATCTAGTAGTGTCCTCGAGCAGGTCTTGCGAGCGGAGTGATGAATGGCCCCCGCCGGGGGGTTGCTGCTGGTCTCTCAACTCGCTTCATACATTTTAGTCGCCGTTTGTCAACGCGCCGCAAAACGCGTTTCTGTTTATGATTCTCGAATTAAAACATTTAAGCATCCCGATGCTACACTCACGATCTGCGATGTCTCCGGCTCCGGTGTTGTCGGCACGCTCATTGGCTCGTGATTTACACTCCAATCCGTGCCGACCGAGGGTGAAGCCCGTCACTTTCGTCACGACTCATAAGTTTTGAACCGAGAAGCACCGAAAAAAAACCCTTTAGGGAGATTTCGGATTAACGGCAGAGAAGATACGCGATGACATCCCACCTCTAGCATTTGATCTTACAGCAATCCTTTGCGGGCCGGTGCAGAGGAGACATTATGCTTCGCGGAGTGCGTACGAAGCGCACATTACCACAGGAAACCTCGCTAATGAACAATTGCACTTGCCAAGGTACCCCGGATTGCGAGGTTCAGAGCCCAGGGCAGAATGCCAGTCTGCTGATGTCTGCTTTTAATTGCCGAATCGTGAAGTAAAGGCCGTTATCGCGCGAGGTGAAATCCGTAACCCGTAGCCAAGCGAGCGAACGAACGTTCCGACCGATTCTCCGGACCATATGTGGGACTGCACATCAGGCTGCCGAGGACACCACCAGCAGAGGACGGCAGAGAACCGGGTTGAGAAATCACCTCCAGAGAATGCTTGCGGCAGGGACTGGCCATTTTTCTTGAGCTGCCCGCCATGGCGAAAAAGGCAAGCAAACTAATCGAATCGAAGCCCTTCTTTTCGGCTGCCGGCAACCTGCGAAGCCGGCAGATAGCGATGTCGGACCAGAGTTATGGACACACATTTGTCTTATTTCGGGAAGTTCGCCGTCCATCGCGGGTGCCATACTGTAGACCCTACCCCCTGGCCCCCTCCACTCCGGGAGTAATGGAGATAAACGAAGCTTTAATTAATGAGCGGCAGCGATCACTGGCCGCTCGAGGGATCAGTGCTCGCTAGCGAGATGCATGTGCGAGCTGTGTTTGCAGTTGCAAACGAGATGGGAGGAGGCATCAGGAATGGAATAAAGCCGGTACCAGTTAGAACAGGTCAACAGGGAGAACAGGGAGCTCAGCAAAGAAGTAACATAAAAAGAAACTAAAGTTGTCATTTTGTAAGTTTGTGCTGTACCTTTAAGGAGAAATATTGATGCAAGTTGTTCGTTAATGTTTTGAATGAATTTTAAAGCTTTTACTTCGACATCACCCAAACATTTTTTAACAGAAGTGCAGGTCACTTCATCTGCTCTCTTATTGCACATCATCTTCATTTCAATTGATTTTTATAAGTTGCTGACACATGTATCATGTTTTTAAATGGTAAATTGTTAGGTTTTCTTTTGAAACGAACAAATTGACGCCAAACATAGACAGCGGTTTCAGGTCAAACTTACACAGAATCATTAGTGGACACCAATTGAAACACAAAATCCTTTTCTGTAACCACTCTTCTTTACACAAATTTCGAGTAAACGTTGGCCTAACAGTGAAAACTTTTGAGATTTCAGATTATTGAGAATAAACTTTATCCGTAGAATCAGGCTTATGATACATTTTTTCGGCTGTTTTTTTATGCCAGATTCATCGTAAGAATCCCCTAATATCGCTTAAATATCATATTTTGAGTTGAGGTTAGTAATTTGAAAGATTTTGCACCTTTTCCTCCAGTGAAATCATGGTTTTGTAGAAAGTGTAAAGAAGCTTTTAGTGTGAGGTTAGATTTTGACCCAAAAATGCCAATAAATGAAGAAACTAGTAGCGACATATCGCTGTCAAAAGAAATGCAAAGTGACCTCTAGGAGCGGTGCAGTGATTAACAATTAGTGACCAGATTCTAACTGGAACAGGCTTAATAAAAAAACAACATCAAATGTCCACCCCTTTTTCGCAAAACATCTGCTCAAACAACATATACACTACCACTTGCGATCCACATGCTCTCTCGCGATGTACTCCTTGGTTTCCGTGCCCGGAACAATAAAAGCAAACGTCAAACAAACCGGAGCTACTTCGAGGGCAGCGGAACCCCAACATGCCCAAACATGGTGAACATGGTGTGGCTACAAAACGCATATGGCTGTCCTCCCCAAAAAAAATAGCCTCCCGCCCGATAAATGCCAACCATACCGAGAGGGGCAGCCTATGCGTTTCGCAGCCGGCGTCCGGTTGTTGATTGCTACTGCTGACGTCAATGGTGAGGCGAGACATGGTCGAGAATTAAATCATGTTGAAACATGAACTGTTCTGGGGTCATCCGTCATCTCCGGCTGACCTTATCATCGGCACACCGAACGACAAAGGAATCGAGGGGGTTGGAAAAATAATTAAAACAAATCAACACCCCTCGTCATCCAATGTGTGTGTGTGTGTGTGTGTGTGTGTGCAGCTCGAGACGAAAGCTGACGACAAGAGCTGGGAGCGATCGAGACTAGATCGAGAGCGAACACTCCCCGAAAAAATGGCCAGACTTGCTGCTGCTGCTGGAGGTCGGATAAACGAGATCAAATCGAAGCTGATACATCATCATCATCATCATCATCGTCGTGAGGCTCGCTGGGTGGCGCTGGGTGACCCCCTAGAGACCGAGCCCCTAGACCGCAGAATGTCGAAAGGAGGTGGCCGGATTTTTGGCACATTTTTGCGGGGCTTCTCTCGGTTGTTGATTTCATTTATTAGCCTCCGTCCATTCGCCATCGTGTTCGTGGCCACCGTGGTCCGCTCCGCGTGGACTCCGGAGAGGTCGTGCCATACGCACAGCATTAGCCGTGAGCATAGGCGCATGGGAGCCCCTTGCGAGCCCGTGAAGGGGGAGGCGGGTGGGGCTTCCATCGAGCATATCTAATTATTACATTCCCCCGGCCAAAACCATCAATCATATTCGGTTTTGTTTTTCTGCACCACCGGATCGGCCGGACGGAAGGCGATCATTTGCGATCATCGGAATCCCCACCCCTCTTTCCCTCCTTGAACACCGAGTGTGGAAAGGGGAGCAAACTTTCGATGTGGACCAACGATTTGTGGGTTAAATTTTTTTTCTTTATTCGGAGAGGCTTTTGTGGCTTTCGTCCGGCCAAATCTGAACCAGTTCGCGAAAGAAATAATCCACTTCCACCTCTGGAGCTGTGCCCAAAGAGCAGTGCGGGGAAGAAGTGGAGTAGCGGGATAGTTTTCAATGATCGCTGCAATGTTTTGATCGGTGTTTGCCCTTGGGGCTTTGGGGTTTCGGGTTGTTTTCGGTGAGCGAATTGAAGGATTGGTGCACGCGGGGAAAGTGATTTATATCATCAAGCCCGGTATTTGGGTGCCTGGTGCTAATTCTATTAACCACAACTGGACCGAACGGGCGTGATGGAGTGATGGCTGTCAAATTGTATTGACTATTACTTTTAGCTTAAGTATCTGATTGAAAGTGGGACAGCTTAACGCCCAGCGACGCCATATTGGCGGAATAAGCAACCCCTTCTCCTTCTCCTCCTCCTCCTCCTCCTCCTCCTCCTCCTCCTCCGTCACAAAACTTGGTCAAAGGGTCGTCGGAATTACGTGGATTATTTTTTGATTGCTGCTGCAAATTGCTGCCGAAGCGAAGCCGCGAATTGAGATGCAACTCGATACCCCGGGAGTAATTTGATTTGCTCTTTATTACGAGTTTCAATATAATACAATCCTACAATTAGGTGTGTGTGTGTGTTTCTGTGTGGGTAAGCATCGCAAGGAACGGAATTCGCTCACCGATCACCGGGCAAAGGCGCATTAATCATTATCTGATCGTATTCAGCAGCAACGCGGATCGTAGCGACTACCTCGTTCGATCCAACTCCATTTCTGGGAGCAAGAAAAGCGAGAAAATTATCGTTCAATTACGGCCACGACAACATACTATTTCATCGTGCGTGTGTGTGTGTCGTCTTTGTCGTGTTTGTCATGTTTGTTTTCTTTGCTTTCTTTGTCCCACCAGTCGGGCTCGGAATGAGGTGACCTTTCAAGGATCGCGAAGGACTCGATTGATCGTCGTACTCCCCGATTCCCCTCTCCGCGTATCCTCCAGTGAAAGCGTTACATGCCCGTACGCACAAATACATAAATAACACACCCGAGAACGAGTTCGCGACAAGGATCCCTTACAAAGAGTCCATACTGGTTGCCTTCTCCAGGGTTTAGACTCTGCTTAAGATACTAAAATATGAAACAACAAGGATGGCATTCAACCAAACACAAAAAAAGGTCACGCCCACAACTTGTAGCTAGGCTGCGAGTGTGTGTGTGTTCGTTGCCATCGTTGGGGTCGAGGGCAATATTTTCACTTTCGTCTGTAGACCGCGAGGAACCAGGAACACCAGCACAACAAGGAGACGGTGGGGGGAGGGGGATGGGGTTTTAAAGAACAAGATCAGCATAATCAACCGTGGAACGCGTTATAAAACGCGATGTTTATAGAATCATAAAATTTCATTGTAATCGTAATTTTTGGGGAGGTCACCACCACCACCAGCAGGGTCCAATGTACTTCGGAAAGGGAAGGTGGCTAGCGGCCGGGTGGTGCGACGGCTGGCACGAGACACTCCCATCGTCTGGAGTCTCGCGCGAGATGAATGGAACATTGTTGCATCGTTGCCGCTCGACTGAATGTCAAGCTCAGAGCAAGATGAAAACCGTTGGCCTTCAACAACAACAACAACAACAACAACGAGTGGCGCGGGCCTCAGAGAAAGCACCGAGGCAATAGACTCGGCCCGGGGCCGAAGCCCGAAGCCCGGGGTACCGGGGGTCCGTAATTAAGCACAATATAAGCCGTGCTGCTCCATCCTGCTGGGCCTTTGTTTGAAACAAGATAATCTACGTTCGGCGATCGATTCCAACCAAGAGAGAAAGAAAAAAACGCCTCGGATCGGATCTATCGAGTTGGCGAAACGCACGGCGATAGGTCAAAGGCGCAGCAGGAACCGCGATCAGCCCCTACGACGACAACGACGACGGCGAGTGTGTGTATGTGCGTTACCGTTTAAGGATTTATCCATTCAACCGATCTCGAAGTCGATGAAAAGCCGTCAAAAGCGGCCGCAGCAACACCGCGCGACCATCACACTGTTTCTCTTTTCTCATTACTTATGCTCAGGGGGTTCATGCTTGCAGCAGCTTCTGCTGCCGGTGCTGCTGCTGCTGCTGCTGTTGCTGCCGCCGTTGATGATGATGATGAAGGTGATGAAGCAGCTCGTGGCGGATGATGATTCACGCAGCGTTTTCGGACGATTTGGTTGATAGATTGGCGCGGGCGCGCGCGATCGTGCGAGCGATTATTGAACCTCCGGGTAATGAATGAACTAATCATCGTTAACGAAACAAAGTGGCACTAATTTGCTGGATGTGGCGGAAAACCCACACCAATCTCATCCGTGGTCAAGCCGTGGCCACAGATGCGCGTTTAGGCTTTTGCTAGGCCCCGGAAGATGTGAATCAGGTAAGGCCGGCCTACGCAACGAGATCCGCTCGATGCGATTAGACACAATCGACCATCGCCGTTAAGGCCACCGCCTGCTACTCTGGTATGCCCTTGTCTTGGGTTTCTCTCTTTCTCTCGTGCGCTCTCTCTCTCTCTTAGGCAAGTGACTGATTTGGCCGTCAAAAAACCAACCTTTCGATTAGATGAAGAAGCCTCACACACTCACGCATGCCGCATGATTAAGATGAGCAAAAAGCTTTTTAATAAAACCGAACAGCGAGGAACCAGGCATCGAAAATCGAACAATTTCACGCCATCGGAGATCGTTTTGAAACAACAAAAAAAACCGGCAGATAATCGTATTCATGGTGGAGCGGCCCGTCCGTACCGAGCATCCAAAAAAAGCACAAAACATATTAAAAACCTACCAAGCTACCCGGAGCGCAATTCCTGCCGCAAAATCATGCGGTTAACCACAGCAACCGGCATGCGGTGGCCATTTATGATGCGGCGGCATACGGTGCGCCGCGGACCAATAATGTCACACCGGTGCGATAACAAACTACCGCCACACCACGCCACGCCACGCCACGCCACGTAATTGATGTGATTGATATAATGATGTAAATTTGAGGCAAAATAAACTACACGTCATTGGCGGCGCGATGCTTTCGGGGACCCTCATCGTGCTGATGCTGATGCTGATGCTGGTGGTTTGGTGGTGATCCCTTTTTGCGAACCGTGATCGGCGGGTAATGGGTTTTCAACGCGATCGTTGTGCGGTTAGCGAAATGAAAGGCTACGAAGCGACGATCCGGCGATCCGTTCCAGGAACCTGTGGCACGCATTCTGCTGCTGGCCACTTTTGGGGGATGGGGGGGAAGATAATTTTATCCTGCTCCTGGAGCAACAAAACAAGCCAAATTGCACGCTCGTTCAATTCAATAATCCATCGCCGGTGGTGGCGCGTTGATAGTGCGCGCAGGGATCCGGGAGTCACGGAATTGCCGCGAATCGCCATTCGATTTTCCCCACGCGGCAGCGCGTATCGCACACCCGATGGAGCGCTACCGATACCTCTATCCAGGGCGCCAGTAACCGTGCACGATGGCAGAAAGGGCTTGGTATCATATCTGTCTGCAGGCAGCTCGAGCACGGGATTGAACACTTGATGAGAAGCGATCGTTCCCCACGCCTTTTGGGGGGATCGAGTCCCGCTTTATCCTTGCGAACAAGCAATAGCTCCGAGCGATGACTCGCCTTCTGGAGCGCCTGTGTGTGTGTGTGTGTGTGTGTGGGTGCAGACAGCCCGATTGGTGCCGTGTCGATCGCTATCGGGTTGATTTACTCGCTTTAATGGAATCGACATCGACGCGAACCCGATCGCGCTCGGGAGCGATTATGGTGGTCTACTGCACCAAAAGCTTTAACCGGGGCCGTATCTCCGTGTGGCTAGTGAGCTGCCAATTCGTTCCAATTAAGGCACGAAACTGTGTCAGTTATGATGAGAACCTGATGAGGGCCTTAACATTTCGATGCTACACGATATGCATCCGGATCTCCTGCACCGTTAATTAGAAACGAGTCACAACGAACTGCATTGGCGAAGAGCATAACATGCCCGTTATGCTCTAGGATCCGGGCTCAAAGGGGGGGGCGCTCATATTTATGACAAACATCCGTGTTTTGAGCTCCGGATTTCCCTGATGCTGACTCAATGAGTTCAAACGCCAAGTTGCGTCCAGTCTATCAGAATGCTTCTCACCAGTCATGGGGGGGTTAAATTGCACCCCTCGCACCCGCCGGCAGTCCCGCAACCCTGAAGGCCATGACCGGGACGGTGGCGCACCTTGATGATGTCGTAGCACGCACACGCGGCCATTGTCGAAATGAAAAACAACGCCAATTAATCTTAATATTTCCAGCCACCGCCGTCGACGTCGTCACCGCCGCCGGAACAGCACCGAAATTACGTCTTCTTGGGAGACGCGAGCGGGCGGCCCGTGCGGGTGCTGGTCATCGATTGCTGCAGGCGATTTGATCGACCAGCGGCGACGGGGAATCCCGCTTCGATGGACCGCTTTTCGAGGTCGCAGCAACCGTTAAGAGCCCTGAAACGGAGAAGCACACATGCCGCAAACACCAACCAACCGACAACGCGTATTGTGCTCGGAGGAAGTACCTCCTGCGTCGTCCCTAAAAACTGTTCGATCGAGACACCAATACTGCCCTTCCCTTCACCCAGCAGCAGCAGCAAACGTGCACCACTTTTTCAAGATTTCAGCATCATAAAAAATTCAATTTCCCATAAAATAAAAACCTGACGGAACTAGTCCTGAAAGGAGAGCACCGTGGCGGACGGTGTGCTGTTGAACGGTGTGCAGCATCCAACGGAACGGACCTTAAGGCCCGTACTACTCTTTTTGATTGGGGTTTGCGAGGCGAGGCGAAAACAATCCTTTTTACGAGCAGCGCGCGAGTCCGTCATGGGGTGGCCAGGCGGTCCGGTGTTTGCACAAAGTGTGTTGGTCACAAGGTGTGCGCCAAATGGTGTGCCCATGGGGTGAACGATGGCTGCCTGGTGGTGTGCAACATTGACGATCGGCACAGCAGGGTGTTGATCGATTCGCTCGCAAACACCAGGTTGCAGTGATCGTACTTGCACCAGCACACACACATGCTCACAGACACTCTGTGCAAAGACAACCTGAGCATTCACTTTAGTTCCGTGCTTTCGCTGCTCACTTTTCAGTGAAGTCCACTCCTAACGGGGTGCTACGAGTGCTGGCTGGCGGACTGGCTGGTGCGTCGAGAATTGATCGATACACTTCGGTTCTCCATTTTCGCTGGAGGCAACCGACACTGACGAACGGTGTTAAGGAGATGGATTGCACAATCAAACAAACTGCAATGATGCATCAAGTGTTTGGACACTTCACTTGCTGTGACTGCTGGGCAGAATAATATTAGGGTGTTGAATTGAAACGTACGATTCTGACAACAGGTGGCACGACTTATTACGATGATGAGGTTCTCAGCCCTTTTTGGTTCTGTCGTTTCAAAACACAAACAAATACCTTTACAGTGCAGTAAGTGAATACTCATAATATTAACTATAACATGTTTTTTCTAGAGTCATAAATGGCGAGTAGTGTGTGCCTGAAAAGTTTATTTTGCGGGGAAGTAACTTTTTTTTAATTTTAAGGAAAGGACTATGAAAAGATATCGTTTGTTAGTTAAAGCTTATGATGAATATGCACACACATTATGAAAACTTGCGAAAAAGATTAAACAGGAGAGATTCTCACGTTAAAAATAAAGAAAAATGCCGGAAAGGAAAGTAGTGACTAAATTGAGGATAATATTTTTAAGAATAAATAAAACTTTGTTAAACAAAATAAATCCTTTTTTTACCCAAAAAATCGTAAATTTTAATTCAAGTTCCTCATAGCAGGCAGCGACCCCACAAGCCTGTCATTGGTGACGATTAAGGATTTATACGATAATTTGAAATTCTTTGCAACTGCTTCTAATAATGAGTAATAATCCGGAGCAAAAAAAAAAGGAATGTCACTCAAGTGACTCATCTCACCTCAACTCGCTGGCCTTCTCTAGTGCGTGTACCAACGGAGTACCAAGTTTGCGCCAGGGGTGCTACTGACCTTCGCAAGACTCACCGTTCAGCTGATCATTAATAAGACACCCATCGTCAGCTTTCGTTACAACACAAACTGATCAATCGTCAGAACTGCAGAAACTATCGCACGCAAGAAGAGGATGCGAAACAGCAGAAAAGGCAAACAGCAGCCCCAAAACCAATCGACCTGTAAGAAAGCTAACCAAGCGGCAGCCTTACAGCCTTACCCCTCGAAGCATCCTCTCCCCTTCTCCAGCTTCGTGCGTTAGTGAAGCGAATATAAACATGGCTTAGCGAACGCGCGCGCACACGACGGCTCTTGAAAAAAAATCAAGGGATTTAATAAGCAGGTGGCCATCGACGGCGCGCATGAGGCTCCAATAAGAACATAATTGGATCCAATTTATAATTATCACTTACACTGACTCTAATCCCTTCTCCCGGGAGAGGTACACGGCGAACGGCGGCCGGATAGGGGGGGCGGAGTGTGATATAATTATGCAAACGGAACAAACAAAAAATCGCCTTTCGGATTCATCGCCGTGGCAGTGGCCATTGCGTGTCGCTTTTTAACGAGATCAAATATGCTCGAGGATGCTCGAGCTGTGGTTTGTAGAGGGATTTTAGAAAGTTACAAACGGTGCTAAGCCTTAGCAAGAGCTAGATTTGCAACAGTCCGCCTAACACTCTGACATTGCAGTCTTCTCGTTATTGAATTCCAAATATTCTTTTTGCAATACTGTGACTCCTTTCAACTGTAGTTTAACTCTCAAACATTGCACTGAACCAACGCTGAAGCAGACTTCCAAACACGCAGCATCGACAGAGCTCTGCGCCGATCGAGGGATCGTAAAATAAAAGCAACAGTTCGGGTGAACTTTGGCCAAAAACCACACCAACCCTTCGTACTCGCGAACAACTCGTCTGCTTGGTGAACGCACGTTCGTGGTCTGCTCCACCAACAACGACGACGACGACGACGACGGACGAATCGCAGACACTCAATCGCACGATCGTGTCGATCGCCGCCGTCGTCGCCGTCGCCGCAGATGAAGAAGCGAAAACGAGACCAAAAGAAGTTGGACTCCACCGCCGCGGCAGCAGCAGCAACAGCAGCACGCTGCACGGTTCATGCGCAACACGCAACACGCACCACCAGCAGCGGCACGAACCGCAGGTGTGCGCGCGCGCGCGTCTTCGGACTCCCGCCTGAGTGCCGCTCGATGTCACAGTTCAGTTTTCAGCTCGAGCCCGGCGGTGCGTTTCGCGGATTTGTTGCGCGCGCGCGTTTCGACCACCCTTCCCTTCGTGTAGGCAAAAAGGAAAAAAAGGAAACCAACTGGTGACCGCTCCGGTCCACTCTTCTTTACCGGACGGACCGACGGAGCGACCCGTGTTAGGGCCAAAAAAGGGTTCGTCGCTTGTTCACGACATCTTCCAGGTATTGATTAATTACGATAGTGCGTGTTAACCCGTGTGTGTGTGTGTGGGCACATTTTCTCATTAAGCTACCAGCAAGGATACGAGTTTCCGTTAACAAAAAAAAAAACGGACCAGTTTGAGGTTCGTCGCTTGCACCTTGCCAGTTGAAGTCTTTTGTTTCATTTCGTTAAAGCTGCTCGTTTTTAGTAATTTTTTCCCCCTTTTTGCAATAAACAACGAGCAGAGAGTGTGAAAACGAGTAAAAGTGACCATCACGGAGGCACTGTGGTGTGTGCAAAGTGTTTTTTTTTTTGTCCACTTTTTTCCCCCAATTTCGCGTTTAATGATCAGCCGCTCCGAACAAACTGTCGGAGTGTTTGTGTGAGTGTTGTTCGAGAACCAAACGTGAAAAGAATAGTTCGCACTGACCGAGAATGGAAGGCTCTACAGCGCGTCCCCCCGCCGACCAGCTGCTGGCCAGCAGCAGCAGCAGCAGTAGTGAAACCGAAAGTGATCCGATGGCGGCTGCAGCCAGCTCGCGCACCCCATCACCACTGCCCGGCCAGAAGCAACCGAAGAAAGTGTCCTTTTCCGACGAGCTACCCCAAACGTCCGTCGGAACAAAATGTTTCCCCGAAAACGAAAGTGAAAGTGGCCGCGCGCTGGAGGAAAATCCGTTCGTGTTCGTTCTGCGCCAGAACAACAGCTACCTGGACCATCTGCATGGTTCTGGTTCTGGTGGTGGTGGTAGTGCTGATCACGTTGATGGTGGCGGTGGCGGTGGTGGTAGCAATGTGCCCATCTTCCCGAACCAACGGCGTGCGTCACTCCACTCGAACGAAAGTGAAATCACTTCCAGCACGGCGACACCGGGCAGCAGCTCACCGACGGACGAGTCACCACCGCTGCCACTGTCGCTGCCACTGCAGCATCCCCGTGACCCAAATCCATTTGACCCGATTGCGGCCGGGCTGGTAAACGGGCTGGGTGGAACCGTCGCGATCCCAGGCACCCCAGCGACCGAACCACGGAAACCGTCGGTCAGCGCGATGGAGCTGGAGGTGCGTCGTGATAAGCGACGCTGGCTGCTGATCTCCGAGCTGAGTGCAATCCTCGGCGAGGACAAGCACTCGATCGATGGTTTCAAGCGCATCTTCCGTGAGCAGGTGAGTAGAAGTAGGAAGAGGAGGGGGTGCAACAAGGGGGGGGGGTGCTCGGTGGACGTCGTTTATCGTCGCATCCCCCTACGTCGGGGGTGATTACGCAATCGATCCCATCGATCCGACACGATCACGCCCGTTATTATCTGGCCGCAGTGTTTGTGTGTGATGTGCGCGTGCGCACGACCGTGTGTGTGTGTGTGCGTAGCTTTCGCAAAGCGGATGACCCTTGATGACATGATGGAACAGCCGCGCGGGGAGGGAGTGCAGCAAAGTGCAGAAGGTGATGCGCAGAGATGATCGAGAGGACCGAAGGTGATGATGCATCTTCGTCCGGCCATTCCGGCTTTGTTCGCGCTTGTGTTCGATCGACCATCGACCGTTGCGCCGACGTGTTGAAAGAATGTCCAAGTGATGTTTACAACCAACCAATACCAATGACAAACCACTGCTGTCTGCGTCTGCGTCTCGTGTGGAGTGATAAATGTTTTCATTATTTAAAGTGATTTCTTCAAATTACTTCACACCCTGTGCCAACATTCGTGCATCGTACATCGTATCGTGCACCAAACAGCCCTGTGTGTGTGTGTGTGTGTGTTTCCTCCGCACAATAGAGAACCCAGGGTCCCTGGGCCGCTCATTATGTGTCCGCGAAAAGCGCGACCAAATGCAGAAATATGCGGCCATTTCCATATTGCGCGCGGCATGCAAAAATGCAATTCGTTTGCTCACAGCTCGCGTGCACGTGTGCACGTGTGTGAGTGTGTGTGTTCGAGGGGTGCGTGCATCCGTTCCGTCGGTTTGTACGCTTGCGCTTTCATCGTGCACCCAGCACCGATGCAACTAACTGACCTTCTCGTGCTGCACCGATCGAACATTCCGAGTCTGAGGTCTGAGGTGGGTGAGACATGCAAACACGAGACTCATCTCATCTGCACAATTTGACGATGTGTGTCGATGCACGGGCTGCCCGGGCATGGGCTCGAGCCATCTCGAACCGTTTGCGCAGTGTCTGGTGTGCATCATTTTGACGTCTGCAACCTCCGGGCGCACTCTCGGTGGGCATTACGTCCATAAATTGTGATTGAACGTTGCTTTGGAATGGCTGGAATGGCTGTTTCCCATCCACCACCATCGCCGTCAAGTGATGATACTTCATTTGATTAAGTTGTGGCCTCCTTCCACTGATGCACCCACTGTGCTCGGAGTGTCGCTGCTGTATGCATGCAGATCGTGTGTTTGCTGTGTGCCTAGCTTGTCGGTGATGGCGGCGATTTAGCGAGACAGAAGCACATTTTACGATCACTTAGTGTCTATTGCGGATGAGATTTGTCTTTATATTGACATCGAATTGCAATTGCATCGACATCAACATTAAATACGATTGCCGTTAAAGAGAAGCAGCAGATCAATCAACGCTCAGTTACAACCTTTCTTTGATCGTGGATCAAAACATGTAATGATGGACGTTGATCATCTGATACCTTCCTTCTTGTTTTGCATTCCTGCTGCCTTTCCCGATAGCAGACGGGAGCGAAAGCGATCCCCTTTTTTCTGCCTCCTGCGAATACCGGGAAAGGAAAGAAACAACAAATCGATCCCCTTTCCTCTCATCTTCCACAATGCGCGGGGCAATGCTCATGTGTCACCGCAACACTTCGCCAAATGTTGTAAATGAATGAGCACATTAAAGGGCATTGCTGGCGTTCGCGTCGTGGCTTCCAACGAGCGCCAATCCAAGGGTCGGTTTCGTTTGGGTCTTTTCGTTTTCCCGAACAAAACATCCAACGGCGCCGATCGGTGATCGGTGCCTTGGTCCACCTGGTGGCCCAACCACCAGCCGTACACATCATTAATCTTTCCGCGTGCGGCTCGAATTTCATCGCACCCACCCTTGGGCGCGTTGTGGTTGTTGTTGTTGCGGTTGTCGCCGCCAAGCAAAAACAAGAGCAAAACGAAAGCCACCACCAAGTGACAGCGAGCGAGTCATAAGCGGAATGATACGCGAACCGCGAACCGGGAACCGGGTGTTTCGCTCCTGGGTCCCAGGAGGGAGCACAAAGAAAACCGAACAAAAGGTTGGTGCCGGGTAGGTCCTGTGGTCCCATACGGTGCTCTGGACACTTGTTGTCGAAATTGTTTTTCATTCTCGTCTGCACGATCACGTCACAACACATAACCGCGCGGACCCGGACCCGGTGGACCAAGCACCCAAAACACAGCCGATGACAAATTGATGAGCGGCCACGGAACGGAATGAGAGGAAGGGCCCCTTCCCTGCTTCTCAAATCCCTCTCTCGAGCGCTCTCGCAATCAACGGAAATGTTTCGCGTGCGCATTTCTTTTTTTTTCTGTGCAAAGAAAATTTTGTCATTTTCATTTGTCACTCACCCGAGGTCCCGAGGCATGCCTCGCCGGTGGTGGGAAGGTTGCTGGAAACGGGGGGTTGATTTTATTTATAAGGTGTCATTTCATCGAACACAACGTCCAACGTCATAGCGCCGGGCGTGCGCGCTTTGTTCTTTATGCCTTTTGGGTGCCACCACCCCTCTCCCCCTCCCCGCTGGCCCGACGGGTGGTATTTTGATTGCTTCACTGACCGTGATGCCCAAAAGTGGATGCCAGAAAGGACGAATCAATTTGTCAACCATTGTCCTCGGTGCCCAACGGTACGGAATTCTCCTCTTTTCTCTCTTTCTTTCTCTCTCTCTCTCTCTCTCTCTCTCTCTCTCTCTCTTTCTCTTCCTCTGGCCACAGCGCTATATTTCAATTAACGATGCAGCTTTTCAATATTAATATCGCAACAACGATCGCAACAATTTTGCCAAACTTCGTCGTGATCGTCATCGCGTTTGACAGTTGAGTGAAGGAGAAAACAAGAACGAAATCAGGAGAGATCTTTCTAAACCAAGAACTAGAAGAGCAATAGAGGCACACAATTTAACGAATACAATCATGATGTATGCTAGTGCACGTTGATCTTGGTGTTGATTCTCCTCCACGAAGCAGATCTACTCCAAAGCAAACAAACAAACAAACAGACAGACAATTCGGTTTAAGATTTTCCAATCTACCAGCACCGAATCCAAATAAACAAAAGACTCCAACGAGTGGTCAGGGATTGCGCCGCGTTGGTAATAAATTCGCCTGTCTCGGTAATGGTGCGACTGTTGCTGCTGCTGCTGCTGCTGCTTCATCGACAACATCGTCACAGCCAGAGTTGATTGGCGCGATAGCCATATCGGTGATGAGTGATCTAGTTCTTACCACCACCCCTCTCTGCCCAGGTCCATTCTCATGTGCCCAGCACGCCAGCCAGCCAGCCAACCAGCTCTGGCTAGTCTGCGGAGTCCGTTCGTTCCGATTCCGGATCGGAGGAAAACATGCTGGTCGGAGGGCGAGAAATCAATAAATCATTCGCGTCGCTTCGAACGCTCTTCCTTGTTTCGCATCTAGAAACGGTGTCCCTCCCCCCCTTCCCAGTGGGAGGGAAGAGTTCTGCGTGGCCACAACTGCTCCGAAAATGCTGCAAATGGACCAACGGCCACAGCGTGAAGGGGAAATCCGACGGCCTGGGGGAAGAGTGATCTCATTCGAGCACTCCACCAGGTCCCGATGGAGTTCCATTCCGGCTTTCCGGGGTGGTGTGTGAGGGTGCTCCGGCTCACTCCAGCCGCACGACCACTCTCCGGCGTTGATCAGGTCTTGGCCAGTCGGTCGGTCGGTCGGAGTCGTGCCATCGGTTTTGCTCTCTCCCCATATTTATATATATGGTCTAATTGAGCATAAACAACATCATAAATAATAAAAACGGTTCAATGGACCGACCGACCGACCGACCGACCGACGGACCCATGCGCCGTGGCCATTAAAATATATTACATTTCAACAAATTAAGAAGTGTATCACAGCCACGGGTTGAGGGGGGTAGGGGGGAGGAATCGTGCGCCGGGAATCGGTGACCATGGACCGGTGATCATCATGCGCCCGCCGCCAATGATGGTCCCTGGCAAATGGCGCAGCCGACGCGAATGCGTGAAGAGAACATTTTGTTTTTCTTTTTTTCTGTTGTTGTTGCTGTTGTTGTTGTTGTACGGGATCCCTTTCTCCCTCTCTGGGTCTGAGACTGAGACCAACGCACTTGATCAGCGGTTCGAGCGATGACAGGACGGCTGCTGTGGATGCTGCTGTGGATGCTGCTGCTGCTTCTCCGTGTCAGTTTCGGGTTCGGAAACGTGGCTCGCGGAACGCAAACGATGAATGGACTCCGGCGGCCCATGATGACAAGCGGTGGCCCGGTCGAGACGAGATGGCCCCGTGCGTCGGCCAAGTACTAGTGTCGGCCAAGAGATTAAATAACTTTTTCGCGCGCTCAACGTTTGCGTGCGCCTGCAAGGACCGAGAGATGAGAAGAAGATTCCTCCTGAAAGGATGAGGGGTTGCTGCGAGGCGAGACGTAAGTTATTGCCGTGCCGTGCCGTGTGCCCGACGAGCGTACACACGACCGGACGTAATTTTCGTGATGTTTTACAGGCGGTTAACAATAATTCAAACAACGCGTAACCTGTCGCCAGACGGACTCCAACTCCAGGCTCCAGGGAGATTATGTTTCGCGAAAAAAAACCTGTTTGTCAATTACTTAGTGGCGTATTCATCATCGTCCGGATTCGCGACACAGACACACGCACACACACAGCGCACTGGCAGTAAAAGGGATGGCAAGCGTTGAAGAAGCCGCTGGCGATGCTGGCATCAATGGAACTGAGGGGGGATTGTCGGCTACCCCTCTCCAAATAACTGAAGCAAGTGAAGTCCGTTTTCCGGCGTCCCGCAATTCGAATTGACGCACCGAAGTGTCCGATCTTATTACGCTCCATTATGGATTAGGGTTAAAAGCATTCATTAATAATACTCCTCTCTATCTCTCTCGGTGCGAGGGGGTCACACACAACAGAATACAAGCCATAGTACTCCTTCCCCCCAGTCTTCCTCCTCTTCCTGTTGTTCCTCTTTAGCCTTTCACAAACGAAACGCGGTGTTTTTTTTACTGCCGCCGAATAAATCGTCTCCAAATTTTATGCCGCAATAAAGAACGCTCGCAGCACTCAGCGCGAGAGAATATCGCACACGCGGCGACCGGTTTTGACCCCGGGAGTTCGAAGGTTCGAAGGCTTACGTTCTGCCCAAAAATGTCGAAAAAAAACCCCATCTGCGAGGACACACTTCCCGGGCTTATGTCTCGCTTAATGAATTCGACACGCGGAACGCGGGATGAAGATAAGCGATGTGCCGACGGCGTTTACGAGCCGCCGAAAATGTATATATGCATGGATCACACCGGTCGTCCGTCGTGTAAACCTACCGTTTTGTGTAGCCGATTCCGCGATTCCGCGATTCCCTCCCGATACTGCGCGTGTGATATTCTCGGTTGCCTGTGTGTGTGTGTGTGTGTATGTGTGTATGTCGAACCGTTTTACGACGCTGGCTAAGCTGACGATCGAGCTGCAGGCCAATTCCGAAACAAAAAAAAACATCGCATCTAATTTATGTGCGATGTTGATTCATAAATTTGTCACGGTTCCCGCACTCGCTTTGGCGCAATCCGTTTTTTTTTTTTTTGGAGTTATCCAGCTGCAGCTACAGTAGATGGCTTTTTGGTGGATTACATTTTACTGAAACAAAACCCTTCGATTGCAGCGATTGCGACCGTCGCATAAATATCGCGACGATCGCAACGACGCCACCGACTGTTGCATGAACTGCCCGGCGATCGTCGCGCAACATCGAAACACGACGACAACGAAGCGAGACGCAGCAGAGAGAAAAGACGCGAAGATCACGCGAGTAGCAGACCGTTATTTGGCTTCTGCGCGCACCTTCTTATCGTTTGCAACACAATTTGATTAGAAACTTGCTAAAATGCTGCTACCAGCCTTTTGTTTCGATCGCCACCTGTTTTTTGGTGTTTGGTGGCGAGCTGCGGAAGGAGTGAACGGCGGGAGGAGCGCCGGGGAGACGACATTATTTGCCCTGCAGCTACTACCGAACACGAACTCGTCCGTGGCCGCAGCCACGGTGATCCACATTCGGTTTCAGACCCTGAAACCTCGCTCTCCACGCACTATTGCTGTCCAACCGAGTTTCAGCAACATTTCAAACCCAACAACCCAGCGCCGGGTCCGGAGTGGCCGTCCTCCAACTGAAGCCCCACCAGCCGGCCATCGCAGTGGTGGCGTCAGATTTATGTATGTATGTGTGTGTATGTGTGCGTGTGTGTGTATATCTGATATAAATTTAATTAGTTTTTCATCCCACTCCGCAAACACCTTTTCGGCATCTACCGCTTAGCCAGTCAGCGGTCCCAGAAAACACTCCAACACTCTCGGGTGTGTTGTGTTACCCCTTGTCTAGCCCAAGGTTACGCGCGGCCCCGGCTACAACCTCCTCCAAGCTCGGGAAGATTGGTAGAAGACGATAAAGAAGTCCACAGTCCAAGGGGCCGGAGACAGTCGGTGGAAAAATTAATTAAAAAACATGTTCGATTCAATCGCCAGAGAGCGCCATCGAGAGAGAAACAGAGAGAGAGAGAGAGGGGTGTGCATAACATGGCCAAGCCTCTGCTTGAACCCCTCACGTTGTGCGCATCTGCGGGATATTGATTTCGAGCATGGCAGCCGCAGACCGGCCGAGTGGTCCTGAATTTCGGTTTTCCGTTTCCGTCGTGGTCTTACTGTCGATCGCAGACATCAGCACAATGCTTGCTCACCACACACACACAGACGCGTGTACATATCACACCTTCGAGCACGATAATGACCCAATGGGCAAGAGGCGGCCGGTCGATGGGCGAACCTCCGCTGCCAATCAAAGGCAATTTTCACGTCTAATTTACGAGCCCGAAATGCAAATTCCCTGCGCTTTCTCGTAATTGGCTCCACCTGCTGTGTCTGTGGCTGGCTGGCTGGCTGGCTGGCCAGAGCCGGGTAGTGGGGGTGCACGGGGCGGACAGACCAGCGAGCGAGCGGCGCACAACACCACACTTGCTGCTGGTGTGACAGGACGAGGTCGCTTGAAGGTGACATAAACTCGTCGTCTCGCAAATCTGCATGCAAACTATAAATATATATATACATACTTATGTGCGGCCAGAGCCTTTTCGGTGAGACCACTGCCAGACCTCTTGACGCGCGCTCGTATATACACACACACACACACGCGGAGGGGTGCCTTACGGTACTCCTTTCGAGTGCAACACTTTCAAGATGTGACGATCACGATGGCGGAGGAACCGCTTTTCTCACCACAGTATACTTGCTGCTGCCGATGCCAGTTGCCTCATCATCCAACGCCGCCTTGTGAGATAGACCCATTGGCGGGGCGTAATTTATTCGAGGGTTAATAAGCTGCGACTAATAATCGATAAAAATCGCCAATCGATAATATCCGCAGCGCAGCAACAGCAACAACTCCAACCCGACACTATCGATCGCTGGCGTCGCGGCACGCCACATAGCACTCCAGTGATCGAACCGGAGCCGAAGCCGGCCGTTGGGCCGGAGAAAAGTGGAATCTTGAGCCACTTGAGCAACGCAGCAACTCCGGACACAACCGGACGGGAACCATTCATGGGTCCTAATAATACGCGAGCAAACCGTTGTTGTTATTGTTGTTGTTGTTGCGTCTGCCAGCTCCATCTCTGCACCCCTTCTACAGCCAGCAGCCATCCCCAATTCCCTCTCCAGTATCGGAATCGGAATCAACGATCGAACGATCGATCGCGATCTTCTCATGCGTTCGAGGCCACGAGCTACAAACCTAGAGCAAGCTGCATGAGCACACACACACACACACACCATTCTCGCAGTCGCAAAATGTTTGCTGCCTCGCGCGCCATCAGATATTGAGTGCAAGATAAACTTATTGAATTTATTAGTTGCTGCCTTCCCCCCGGAGTCGACGTAAGAAGAGAAAAAATGGTCCCCGGGGGAGGAGGTTCGCTTTCGGAGGTACTTCATTTTCTGATTATGCTGCTGCATGCCGGGGAAAGGGGGGTGAGCACACCTGTGTAGCACCAGACCGAAGGTCTACGACCTTGTTGACTTTGGCGCGAGGGAACGTCTGCCGGACCTAGCGGACGTTTAACGGCAGGTCGCAGCAAGCGCTCCAGCAACCCTTTGTTTCGCCTCTCATCATCATCTTCAAACGGCCAGAAGGACACTTGACGGACCGCGGAGTGCTTCTTCTTTCGCTCAAGTGGCAGACGGCCGAAGGTGACTCGCCAGCTACGTTATATATATAATTCTCCCTATACTAGGGACTTCCCCTTGTATTCGGTCCTAAGGCAATTGCTTCAAATCGAATATTTGGCTCGCGTGCTCAACTGCTCGATGAAACAGAAACGACTCCCTGACGTGGCGAAACTGACGAACAACGTCCCAAAATCCTCTTGACACAATTGAGAAAGGTCGAGGAAAGTTCACCGTCGCAGGTGTCGCATACGCCATTTGTTTATCGAGCTAGCCATGGACCAATGATCGATTCGCGAACTTACGCACGCACGGCCCTAGTACCGATCGGGACCGCAAATATTTGATCGAACGCCTGAGGAAGGCCAAAACCAAAAAGTCAACCGGTACACAATACACCGGAGCGGAGACCATAGACACAAATCCGTTGAAACGCTTGCGGATTTGATCATCACATACCGGTGTCCGGTGATCCCGGTAGCTGTCAGCGAACGAGCATTAGACAACCCCCGAACTGGTTCGCGATACACACACGCATACGCACACCAGACACATTCCATTTTACGTTTCGCGTTCGCACATTGGTTAACAGCTCAACACGCTGGCTGGGCTACTAACGCATTCGTTTATTGCTTTCACAAGGTGCTGGAAGCCGACTTTTTGGGCGCTAATTTTGTCGCTAACCGATCGCCGATATAAAATACTCCATTAGTGAAAACACGGGAGCACAACAGCACAACAACGGGTGTGCGAAATCGCGAGTGTCAAATGAACGAACGAATGGACATCATCATAAAATTCTAATTAGACCAACACACAGAAGAAGTTCAGCGTTCAGCGAGACGCCACGGAACGTGTAGATGGATCGCGCGACCGTCGCGTTAAATGACATCCACTTCCAGGGCACACAGACACACATACACGATACCACGAACCACGGTTTTCCACAGATTCCACCATCGGTTGTCCATCAGCAGGTGGCGGCAGCAGGTGATCATGGCAATCATGGGTTTCCGCCGTAGCAGTTATCGATCATGTCAAGTCAACACGCTAGTCCATTCTCTCCCGGGGTATTTGGTTTTACACTCCACGAAAAAAGCTACGGCATACCATGAATCGTTTCCCACCACACACCACTCGTTAATTAACAAAATGTTAGGAATACCAAAACTCGTCAGCTCGCCACAACTGGACTGAGGTCTGGAGTCGAGAGAGAGAAAGATATTCCAAAACCCGAAATTCAAAACATGCGTTCCATAGCTCCCGGCATATCCTGTTGTTGCCACGATCGAAAAACCGGTGGCTAACGGTCCCCGCTCTGAATGTCGACGAAAGCCTGTGGAGCTGTCAAAAAAGGGCAGCCGCGACGGCGGGAGCGAAATGAGAAACGGAACGACAGGTTCCATCAGGGCGACGATCGCCTTCTGTTCCCGCTGGGCCATCTAGATCAAACAAACACACACTCACACACGCTCGCACGCACTCTGATGCTCTCTTTCTGTCCACCACTACCGTCTGCCGCCTGGTGACTAATACGACAGTAAAAGGTAGGCTTTACTGTCACTATCCTAACCCGTTCCGCGTGTCTTGTTGTTTGTTGTTTTCGACGTCCTGGATTCACATTTATTGTGGCTCCCTCAACCAGACGATGACCTGTTGTCTGGTCGATTCAATTCCCACAAACGGCGGTCCAGCTTTGCTTTACGACAGATTCCCCGGGCCGGATTTGGATTATCAAAATCAGTTCGCTGTCACCAATTCCGATCAAACGAAAAGGGAAATAGACACACACGCACACACGCACCCACAGAGCGTGTTGTGTTGACTAACGAGCTGTCGATCAGTGGTTCATAATATTCCCTCTTCACCACCTCTAGTGCCTTCCTCATGTGGTGACGTCTGTTCACCTTGACTCCGGGACCTCACAATTATGAGCCCTAATCGTCCTATTACGCGTGCATTCTAGGCAACGTTGGCATAAGCTGGGAGGTGTACTGGGGTAGTTGTGGTGGTCTTCCCACACGTGAATGGCGACCTCATCTCCTGGCGTGCCCGGTATGCAGTTCGGCCTGACGTTAAATGTCAAAATCGTTACACCTTCTGGCACACACACACTAGAGACGGGGCGACAGAATCATAACGTTAGGGGCGGATTGTTTCATGCTGCTGTTGCTGTTGCTGCCCACCGCGCCCTGTCACGGCCGATTAACACCCTCTCCACCCACCAACCACCCTCACTAGCTGCCACTCGTTCCTCGAATGACGATGATTTCGCACGGCATTACCTTGACAGCGCATAAAGCGCCCGGCTCTGCACTGCTCAGCTCAGCCGCCTGCTGCATGAATGTATGAAATTTGTTGGCAAGTGTTTTGAAGTGCGCTGTCTGTTTTGCCTGTCGAATAGCGCTAAGCCAACCCCCTCCCGGGGGAGGAGGCTGCACTACTGCGCTACTGACCACGCCAGTCGCCATACATAATGCATGGCAACACCGGCGGGCCCCCTTCTAATGTTTTCTGCACGAAGCGACCGACGGCTCTCCAGATTGCAGCTTCGATCGGTCCGAAAGGGGGGGCTTTTGCACCGATACACCACCACCACCAGCACAGGATGCCAGAGTCCCGAGATATCGTGAGGGTCACCACCACCACCACCACCACCACCACCGTCACCGGTTCATCCGGTTTGCGCAAGAAGCGAAAGGTATCGCCGGGCGGACGGAACTCCGATCCGATCCGATCCGATTCGATCCGATCGCGCCTAATTAGTGTCAACCCGTAACCGTCAAGCTAATGAAATGGTAAACTGACATTCGCGATATCGCGTTCCGAACCCACAAACACAAGACAGTCCCCCGCGCAGTCTCGGCTAGTGCATGTCTGCGAGTCGGAGTCTGCCCGGAGTCGGTTAAATTTATGCTGCAGATCGATGCGCACCACCGCTAAAGGTGCCCGTTCCCATTGGGTGTGGGATTGGGCGATGCATACCGTGGGACTGCTTCTTTGTGTGCTTCTTTTTTCCCCTTTCCCTTCACCCTCCCGCGTTTTGTGGTGTGGTGGCAAATCTGATCACAATCTGATCAAAATCCATAAATCTTCCACCCGAGAGTGGCTTTCGGCACCGCGAAAGCGGTCGGTGGTGGTTTCGGGTTTCAGCCGCGCGCAGCTCGCAGCCAGCTGTGATGAGCAACCCCCGAGATCGTGAAGGGAGGTTCGTCATAAAGTTGATAGCGGCAACGAAACAGATGGACCATTCGTTTGTTGCCTGGATGCTATTAGCAAGGGGGCAGCATTATGGGGAATGGGGTGAAGAATTCGCCTTCAACGCACATCACATCGCTTCCTTTTCACACAACAGCAAAAAACAACACTCTCCTTGGAATGCTAAAAACTAAAGAGAGTTCCACCGATTGAATTATGACTGTTGGCAGCATAAATCATGTTGATTTATCGTTGCTCCCAATCCTGCTGCTGCTGCTGCTGCTGCTGCTGTTGCTGCTTGCTTCAGTTTGCAGCAAGCGATGCCGAAATTTCCTTTCACCGAATCCTTGGGGCGGCCAATCCAAATGATATCAAACTGGTATGGGCGTTAGATTCCGAGTTTTTTTTTTGTCCCTTTGTGAGAAACTTATAAACCATCCAAACAGTAATAGAGATAGAGACCGGGACACCGGCTGAACATGGACATAAACAGCGCTACATAACTACAAGACAGTTAAACAAGCGGTGAACAAATTACGGACCAGTGTGCGTCCCGTCCTCTCCGCGACAATCCGGCCATGGCTTGTTCCAATCCTCCGCCCAAAAACAAAAAAAACGCGCGTTAATTTGCGTTAATTAAGAAGCAAATGGATGGCCAGCTATCTACGGGCATACCATCTTACACGCACACGCTTTCGTTCTGTACTCCGCTTCGTACACTGCACCGACCACGCTAGATCGCGTCTCTGCCACAGGTTCCTTCTGTCTCTCGAGGCTTATCTCCAGAACAGTTCCAGGCCAGCAAACACCAGGGGATACCAGGTCCACGCCGGAGAACGATTTTTGTGTTTTGCTGCTACCTTCCCTCTGATAAGATAACACGTTATTTGCGATCTCATCCTCATCCAGCCCCTTCCATTCGCCTCTTCGCGCGTGTGTGTGTGTGTGTATTCATCCTTGAATTCCATGGCCTCGTTGTTCATGGCGGCTTCTCCCACTGTGTCTGGCCCACCATTACCGATGCTACATTTGATTAACAAACTCCAAGCATCCCGCAATACCATGGACCCCTTCCCCACCGGCTGTACAATTGCTGGAAAACACAAAAAACTGTAACGCGGTGCAGTTAATTGCATGTTTGGAAATGTTGTTTTATTATTTGTCCTTTCGTGTGTCGCTGTCGGGGACGATCGAGGATCGACCCTACGCCAGTCGCCACTTCTTCTTCTTCTTCTTCTTTCCCTCTTGGTCGGCGTCGTGGGAATGGCGTCGAGGGATCTGGCATCGAACGACTAAACGATCAGACCAGTGCGTTGTCGCGTCGTTGTAAACAGTAAACACATCGAGCGACACGGCGGCGAAAACGAGCCGAAAACCATCACTAAAGTTCGCGTTTTTGATGGCTTTTTCTGCGCCTGTCCGACTAAATGGTCCGAGTTCACTTTCGCTTCACTCGTGCTTCCACTTGCTGGCTGGCTGGCTGGCCGACGACGGCGGAGACCACCGGCGATGTAATTGCCGACCTGGGGCACCAATCGCACTAGGGTTTTTTTTTTTTTTTGGTGGGTGGCCCGCATCACATCGCATCGCACAAAACATCGTTACAATCGTAATGGTCGGAATGGCTTGTTGTTCGACAAGCGAGCAAGCTTTAAATCGGAAGGGCAAGCAACCAGACAGGCGAAGGACCCACCGGAGAATTGAGAATGCAAACATAACTCCGAAATGGGGGTCCCATTAATGTTGGGGTTTTGATGGGCCAATTGGTCACTGCAGGGCTTGAAATGCCATTCCGTTAATGTTGTTGAATCGAGAATCTTTGGGAACTTTCGGTCTAGAGCCATGCTAGAACGCTTGCTTCAGCAAATTCAGACTCATTGGACTGCCTTATGCCACACAAACGCTCGTTTCTTTACCAAATAGTGACCATTTTTTAAAGGTACGTGACAGAAACTTTCCGTTAAGAACTGTCAAAAAAAGAGATAACAAGAAAGTTGCGATCGTAGCCGAGGATGAAGAAGTTGAAAGCAAATTTCTTTCACATACAGACTGCTAGCTAGCACATACAAATTTAACTAGAAATTCGCTATAAAAAAGGTTCAAAATGCGCCACGCACTCACGGCTATGATATTTACAAAACAAAGTTGCTAACGTTGCCACACTCTGAAATAAAATTTCGAATAATGCCAAATGACAGCTCCCACCAATGAAAGTTTCCTACCAGTGTAAGTTGCTACTGTGGTACCAACAAAAAAAAAGTTGCTACCGTGGCCACGCACCTTTAGACAGACATCAGCCAGCCAGCATAGACCTGTTAATGGACTCACCACCGTCCTCTGCCCTGCCACGCTCTTCTCGAAAACTGCGAACCATCCTCGATGCGACTCGATAGTTAACCTTGCTACCGGTTAAGCCCAATTGGCCCAACTTCCTTCTCACCTGGTTAACTTTTTGGGGGCCTCTTAAGTCGCCTGAACTGTCAGTTTGGCAGACCTCCGGCCTCGCCTCGCTACTTAAAGACACAGATCGTCACTCCAACAACAAAGCATTGCTCCATCTTCAGCCCGCGAGCCAGCCAGCTAGCCGGACAGCCGCACTTAGCCGGCTGACGTTGTGGCCACATGTCAGTTTCGCAAAAATCTACCCCAACAACAACAACGCCAACAACACAACACACACCATAAAGCAAAGCCAGCTGCCGGAGCTGCCCAACCTAAATGAGGCAGAAAATTAGTTCAAGTCCTTCTTTCCCCCCTCCCCCGGGGGTTGGCGTGCGTACGCAGCGGTCGCGCTTCCATCCACCGCGTCACCTCCTCCCTCTCCCCCTCTTCCTCTTCCACCGTCAATCGGACGTTTCGTTTCGGCTTTTCGTCGCCCAAGATTAAGAGGTTCAATCAACGCTTCCTTTTAAGGTAGCGCCACTGCTCGCGCACAAACCAATTCCGAAGGCCCTCCCTTCTCGGTCCTCACCCCCCGCTTGGCGTCAGCCCTTGCTCACGGGAACCTGTCGAGCCGGGAAGGTCGGTTGCGGTGGCAGTGGCGGCGGATGCGGTGTGGTTTTCCTTCCCTTCAAACCACTGGCGCTGACGCTGACGCTGACGATGTCGCTGACGCACGCGCACACGCACAGACTCGTTCGCGGATCGCGATCATTGTGAGCGGGATGTTTGACGACTGGAACCAATCGATTGGAGAGCCTCAATATCAACTTCATCATCTAATTTTTGCCAGCTACCTGTGTGCAGGCAGCGCCCTCACTTCACGCTTGTCCTCGCCTCCGGACTGGCCAGAACCGGCGGGGTTAAGCCACAATGAGCTAGTAGATTGCTGCAAGATGCATTGTTGTTCGCCTCGCGCGTGATTTGCATCCAATTCGGTGTCGAGCCTTGGCACACTGGACCGAGAGAGAGTCGCTGGTACTGGTGATGGAGCTGCTATGTTGCGATTAGCTGCGAAGCTGAAATTGATTTTCCTATGCACTTCACTGGCTGCAAACGAGCACCGGTCTCGGCAAGGTCTCGGACCCCAAAAAAGGGGACAATCGATGGAGATGTTGGTTGGCTCTCGATGGATCCGAAATCAGCTTGAGCTCCAGAATGGAAAGCAAGAGGGGTAGTAGTACGCTCTCGGGCACCGAGACCAAACATGCACCACGGCACGATGTTTTGCATGTTCCAGTACTCACGACAGTTCGGTAAGGTCGTAATTGGCGAAAAGGGAGCGCCGGACTCGGATGGTATCTGTCGGAGGGATCAAATATTTAAATCATGCACTCACTGCACAGCGACTCTTGAGCAACGCTTGAACCTGGCTTGTTTTGTCCACTTCGAGATCGTGCTCCAAAGAGAGCACTTGCATCCATCAAATGCCGCCATCGATCAAGCTTAACGAGTAAGAAATGTTCCAAAACTTAGCTGCACCGTACGTTTGTTTAACGAACCAAACACCACCACAACATACATGCAACGTGAAGAAGAGTCGCGTAAAGTAAATTTGTATGCCCCCAGACGGACCCCACATATTTCGTTCATTACGGTCCAAAAAACATCCAATGATCGCGTTCAACTTTTGCAAACACCCCGAACCGAACCTTATCTCAATCTTTTTCCCCCACCGGACGGAATGACCTCGAATCGGTAGAGATGAGGGGACGCACACACACACACACACACACATCCTTGGCCTTACTACGAGCAATTCTGCTAACCCGTTGGCAGGTAAAAACGGTCTCAGGCAATCCCGTACCCTTCGACATCTCTTCGGTGAGGATAATTCTTCCCAAGATGCTCCACAAGAGTTACGGAACCAGGAGGCGGATGGTGAAGGGGGAGCCAGAGCCAGAGTCCAAGATCGCGAACCGATATAATCAACCCAATTTATTTATTACGGCTTTGTCTGGACGTGTCCGGGGCAGCACGAGGGACCGGGGCCGGGACCAGGGCTTTGCGTGACATTCGACATTCCCGGTGGAAAAAAAAACCCCCAGACGACGAGCGAGGAGCAATCCATCTCGACGTTCGTGACCAAACAGAGGAGGAGGACCCTTTGCGATCCTGCGCCAAGCACCGGGCGGAGGAAGTCCCTTTTTGCTCCGGACGCTGATCTCATCGACGATGCCACAACAGCAACAGCAGCAACAGCAGCAGCACTCCGCAGCTAACTCGACGATTCACGTGAGAAACTCAATTTATCCAAAAGCCGACAGCGACAACAGACCACGGCACCACGGCGCACCGGCAATGGCCGCGGCTGCAGAAATGCAAAACAAGCGCACCAAGCGTGCGACCCCAACGTGCAACCGGGGAAGCCAACCGAGTAAAACAAGTAATTTTACGACTCGCGTACTCATGATTTAATGATTATTGGATTTCCGTCGACTTCCTTTCGGAGTTGTTGGCGCAGTGGCGCAGTGGCGCAGCCGGCCATTGCAATCCTCATCGAATCCAGCGGCCCAGTTTAGGGCGGTTGATGATCATCATGTTGATGATGATGAGGTTCGGTTGCAACTCGCTCGAATGCCTGTGAGCCGAGACGAGGTTAGTTTGCTTTCCGTTAAAGCATCCCAATCCACCGTCTTACAGGAGGTTGCAGTAGCCAATCCCTTCGTTGCATGTACGCAGATCTTATTTATACGGAGAATTCACCGTTGTTCCAGAAGCCCACTATCTGGATGCTCCACTCGTGTGGGTATAAATTAAGTTAACTTGCCTTTTTGATGTTCAATTACGATGCTGCCTCTGCTGCTGGATTTACGAAGGAGAATGCTTCAGTTGCTTCCCTCCTTACACCGCGTGCTGTTACTCTGCTTATCCTGTTCTTGCTTGTTTTCACTTTTCGGTACACTGTACTTTATACTGCATTTTTATATCCGATAACCGCGATTGAAGTCAATCGAACTACTTGAAAAACACGAGAGTCTTCTGACTGTTGGTTTGATATTGGGCAATGATTGCTGTGATGTGGTGCTACGTGCTATGCAGCGATACATTTCACTCAAACAACCAGTCCAGAGGACACTCTTGTTATTCGATGGAAGAAAAAAGCTATCGATTATCGAGTATTATGTTTCTCATGCCGACTTCCAATGAAGTATTGATACTTTTACTAAATTATCTCAATACGAAAATACCTCCGCTCTCCATTCCAAACCAATCTCCGAAATACCTTCTTCTGTTTGAGATCCATTAGCATGATTAAAGGGTCAGATAGCTGGCATCCTGGGATCCCCAAAAATCCTTCGAAACAGAAATTCCAACGAGCGAATATCGTAAAAGAACGTCCCAATCAGTGCGAACCACCGAGTAGAAACCGAAGAACGGCACACAAACAACCGAAACAAAACGAGGGGAAACAATCACAACTCGAAATCATGAGCCACGAGGATTGAAAGCTTCTGCAAACGATAATGCCTCGAGGCTGTGACGTGTTAATTTGGCAAAAGGAAGATTGCTGAATCTCAAGACCTCGCGCGCGCCGAAAGTGCATTAAGCCCGCGAGTGGTGGTGTTGGTGTGGAAGAACGCGCAATTAAGATGACAGATAAGTCCAACGTGCGAGTGCGCGTCTTGTTTGATTTGGCAGCGGTAATTCACCACCGACCGACTGTCTGTGGGGCTGTGGAGAGAAGGAAATATTTATATGCCCGTGCTTGTAGTGGTCGTGTAATAACCAGCCCCAAACCGTTTGTCAGTGAAACCCATTCGCCATTTCCGCACGATACCCTAAACCGGCCGCCAGTGTAATGCTCATCGGACATGACGTTCAACATCATGACCCATTATCACGCGATCGCGAACCGTGGTCCTGGTGCCGGGTCGTCACCACCACCACCACCATGAAGGCACCTGTCGTATTCTGGGAGAGGAAGAAAATTATGCCAATACCAGTTTACCACCACCACCACCACCAACCGCCGCCTAACATCGGGCGTCTATGCTTAAGGTGCAACACCTGAGTCGAAGTCGAAGCTACGTTGGAGAGAAACATTTCTTCTTCTTCTTACCGATTGATACCTGACTTATACGGTGGGTTCATCGCTTATCGTAGCGTCGGAATCTTGCTCGTGCGCTCGCTGCGACTACGCTGAAGATGTGACTCCCGACCACCGATGATCGTCGCGAGGCGTCTTTTGATGGTCGCCTCGACTTGGTTCAACCTCAGCTGATGACGACGACGACGACGATCGTCGTCAACCACCGGGGGCTCGTCGATGACCTGTCCCAACCCTCGGTACGCTGCCGACCGGGAGGTGCGTTTGAGCAACGTTCCGGCTAAATTTATCACCGAAACAAAGGCTGAAATGAGCGAAATGTGGCACAAAGCAAGCGGAAAACGAGAAACGAAACGAAAACACGACAATCCACAGCAGCAGCCACAGCCAAAAGGCAAAAAGGTGCGAAAATTAGCACTTGTTCGTTACGCCTGTAGACCAAACGACGACCAACGAGCCTGGCCCGGCCTGGCCCGGCCAGCCGTCTTGGGTCTTGGGATGGACACCTGCGAACCAGCTGAGGGTTGCAGTGACGCGAAGCGAAAATGCACCCAGGGCGACGTTAACCAAACGTTAAATGCCGCATCCTGGCGAGGACTGAGCTGCGCGGTCGCACACACACACACAAACACACGCACACAAACGGCGGGCGATTGATGTGCTAATTTTTTGTTGGCTTCTTCTCCATTTTTTTGCTCGATTGGTCCTCCCAAAAGAAGGGGTTAGTAAATTTATTGCTCGATCAATTTTACCTTCTCCTTTACGCACCAAACCCAAGAAAAAAACTGTCGAGAGAGCCGGTTGTAGCTGCTTCTGCTGCCGGTTGTTGTTGTTGTTGCTTGCTTGCTCGATGGACTACTCAACCAGCGGTACAAATCGGTCGGATACAGAGTGTTCCGGCAATAACAAAACAACAACAACAACAACAACAACAGCAGCAACAACTACAACAACAACAACAACAGCAGCAGCAGCAACAAAAAATCAGCTCTCGGACGCTAATTTATTGGCCGATGGTTCATATTTTAAGCTCATGTTTTACCACGTTTTGGCAGGTTTGATTGCATGATCTATAGAGACCCCTTTTTGTGTGTAGCAAGCAGCAAGACAAATATCACATAAAATCGGGCTAT
>NC_064874.1:68178556-68181056 GCF_943734745.1 Anopheles darlingi
TTTTCGGGCCGGGCCGTCGTCATACATGTTGCTCGAGACCGATCCTGCCCGGAGCCGGCTGCCAGGAACAAGCGGCTCTCCTCCTCTCGGTGAGCCGAACAGCCGCAAGCTTTTAGCAAACGATCATTTCCAGCATCTCGTTTTACTTTTGATTTTTTTTTTATTTATTTCGCCTTTCTTTGTACATGTGTGTCCGTGTGTGTGTCCGTGTGTGTGTGTGTGTGTGTGTGTGTGTGTTGGCAAAGCAACGGCAATACAAATCGATCGCCGTGGTTGTGGCGGTCCGCGGTCCCCACCCCCCCCCCCCTCCCCCCCTCACCCATTCGGAAACGGACACGAAAAATGATCCGCCAGTTGGGACAGGCACGCACGTGAAGGGATTAACCATCATTACGAGCGTCGTGGGCTGTCGACGGCCGGCACAGCTGGCCAACGGCCGACAGCGTCCATTAATGTGGCCGCGAATATGGGGCCGCGCGCGGCACTCCTGTGAGGTCTCCAACTCGAGCACTCCGCTAACGTCCGATGGCCCGATCGGGTGCTGGGGCGGACTTACAAGGAAAACACATTTCATCCACGCACAACAGCAGCAGCAACAATCCACGGCTACAGAAAGATGACGCTGGGCACTCCAAGGGGCCGTAAAGGTTCCGTTTTTATTCGCAATTCTCAAATAGTTTGTCGTTTGAGGTGGAACATGAATTGTTGCAATGGATATTAGGTACGTTTGGGTGTTTGTAACGCTAATAAACCTTGAAAATCTCAACATTCTCCTTGGAAAAACAGAATTTTCTAAGAATCAAAAAGATCTTAAATAGAAATTCTTTGAAAACACGAAGACAATACAAACTTTTTCCCGAAAAGTGTCAAAAAGAGTATACAAGAAAATTATCTGTCATGGCCGAAGATGGTAAAGATTAAAGAAGTTTTCTTTCAAACCCAAATTACTCTAATCTAGTCTAGCTGAAAATTCGAATGAAGAGGAAAGAACTTTTGGCTTTTGGCCGAGCACATATTGCCAATATGACTTCCAACTTAGTGCAGACGTTTGGAATTGTTTTGAGACAAAAGTTTCACAAGTCTCCAAAAGAAAGACCAATGAATCTTTCATTAAAACTGAGCAACGGAAATGTTTCAAGAAGTTCCAAGAAATCCACAATTCCTTCCCAGCTCACCAAACCGAATCACCACTACTCGGTGCGATGTATTAATAACTAGATCATTACGCGCACGCACACACACACACGTGCGACCTTGACCGATATTCTCGCCTCCAGGGTGAGCGATCGGACAAATTGTCAAGATCAGGGACAGAATCTCCTGTCTCAGCAACCGCGAGCGTGGCAGGCACGATCGTAGGAGTCGGAGGATCGATCAACGGTTGGCCTTCGACGAGATGCAAGGTGCCGCCGCCACCACCGCCGCCTCAACCACCGCCGCCACCGCCGCCGCCTCAACCACCGCCGCCAATGTGTCTAGGAAACGCTGCACACGATCCGCACTCATAACGCATAACACATTACGATCGCGATCATCGTTTAGGGGCCGTCCAGAGGCACCCCTTGAGCCCATGTGGCACCTAATTAAAGCCGACGGCGACCCCTGGTGATGAAAATGGAGCACCGGCCCAGATGGGGGGGGGGGGGGGGATGTAATAAAATTTATTCAAATTGGCACCGTGGCTGTGTTGATCCTCCTTGAGCTCCTTCAAACCACCGATCGATCGATACACTCCCACACCGCACCATGCACACACACACACACCACATACGCTGTCGTTCTCGCTCAATCCTGAGACACTATTGCTCCTCCCTACCTCCGAGTGCACGCACGCACGGCACGGCAGAATCGTGCTACCATTCCCCACCACCATCATCAAGCGACCGATCGACCGATCGCGACCTTTACCAATCAGGGCGAACGATTCCGCCCCAGTTGTGACCGCAACCAACGTGTTCACCCCCGTTCACCCCTCCCCGTGCACACCTGTGCCGAGTCACGCGACTCACTTATGCAATATTAATGCATGCGGCGATGGCGGAGGGTCGGGGCACACTCACGATCGTGTGCCTCGCGCGTTCCAGTGTCCGATCGGGAGCTCACCATTTTTAACGATCACCATTTTTATTTCTCCCCCTAAGCAGGGGGTTGTGTGTGATGATAATGGTGGTGGTGGTGGTGGTGGTGCGGCTCTGGCGACACTTTTGCCGGTCGCAAACGGAACGCAAACGGACGGACGGAATTATCGTGCCGACCTCTCGCTCCCGGGTTGGTTCGCGCTTAACCCACTCCTCGTCTCGTCCGATTGGAAAACCTCACCGTGCGCCACGAGCCACGAGGCTGAATGTCATTCGGAACATTTAGCTCCACCCCGTGTGTGTGTGTGTGCAAGGCGACTTCAAGGATGCGTACCGTTGCCGTCGTTGAAGGTACCCTTTACTTTTAGGTACGACCACCACGGCGAGTTTATCGCGATGTGATTGGAGCAGAGCATTGAGTA